>NW_024067044.1:0-312688 GCF_015039405.1 Cantharellus anzutake
AGAAATCGGCGATCTCCCCATCTCCTTTTCCATTTATGGTTGCGTCTTTCACTTTATCTGCCATCCATCCTACTCAACGCCACCTGGATTATCCCTGCCTTTTGCAGACGGCCTCGTCCAGCTAGTACAGTGCATGCCTAATGGCATGGACCTATACTTAACAAGATCCTAGCCCCGAGTCCAACTTCCACCCGCATTCGCCTCCGATTGTTGTAAAATGTACTAACTCCGTAACCCCAATATTATCTGATCGACTGCCCAACCGACTTGCAAGCCCGACCCGAGAGCTTGAGGCGAACCTTGAGGACATTCCACGCATGCCAAAACATTCTCGAGATGTTGCATCATTCAAGCGATTGGGCCGATCACTCACCAGGGCCAGAGGGTTCATCACATTGATTCAGGGTGAGGTTAATCGAGTGTCTCTTGTTTGCATTTATCATGTTTCCATGCATTCGGTCTTGTGCTTTGTTGACCTGATGTTTGAGGCTTAAAATCGCCAGCGATAGTGAGCTGAAAGCCTGAAAGAATGTCCTAGGCAAGTCTTCCTGGACGGCTGAGCTCACGCCACTAATAGAGGCTGGTAACCTGCCTAAGCTCACGCGTGAAGGTAGCTTACGCTAGTTGCCGGGTGCCAATTCATTTGGTAAGAGTTGCGCAACACCATGCAATTTGGCACCTCACGCTGCGCCTGCAACACACGTAACCGATGATCAGGCCACTGAAGTATTCACCATGCCTTCATGACCACTCCCCGTTCCATGATGTTTACTGCTGTAAGTGCAACCAGCAGGTTAAACGAAAGCTGGTGTCCTGCTAATTACTTAACCAGAACACAGACTACTTCCAATCATCGTTCCACTAGGATTGTGCTGCCATTCTTCACTACATAATCCATCTTTCAACTAAACTAAATGTGCACTCCATCCTCAAGCCAACAAAAAGGTTTTGACGCCGATGGCGGTCTCTTAGAATGTCATGTTCTGGGCCGCCGGAGCCACAAGCTACTTGGTTGAATGGCATGCAACTCTGAGGGATTCTGTTTATTGGACATATAGCTCCGTGCGTGGACGATGCGGAC
Organism: Cantharellus anzutake; assembly: GCF_015039405.1. Lineage (NCBI taxonomy): Eukaryota > Fungi > Basidiomycota > Agaricomycetes > Cantharellales > Hydnaceae > Cantharellus > Cantharellus anzutake. Next base: position 1,082 of record NW_024067044.1, read on the forward strand.
TTGCAGTCCTGGAGAGGCACTCGCGTTTGGACGAGTGAATAGAGAGTAGCATCCTACCAAGCTGATGGCTAATTTCTCTGTTTCCCTGCAAAAAGCACCTACAAAAACTCCGTCGGACCTCGGATTGGGTGCCAATACACGGACAGACACATCCCCAGAACCGCCAGGATAATCGAGATGGTATACATGCGCAACCAGATACAATATATCCAAGCCTTCGGTTCTCCAATGACAGCGTGTGATCGTGAAACATTGACCAATTCCAAGCTCGGACAACAGCGTAGTCTGCTGGTTCAAAAGGCAGCGAACACCGACAGACTTTAAGTTGCTGTCTAAATGCTGAGGGACTCCTGACTGGGCCAACTCCCCAATTCGTCATATCAGAAACGCTCTCCGGTTTGAAGTGCCTAGGTAAGCAGACGGTACAAGAACTAGACCGGCTGCATGATATATATATATAGCAGAGGGGCGCCTGAGAACGCAATATGGCTATACCCTTGGAGCTTCTTGTGGGGGCTGTGGATGAGGTGTCGCCCATAGATCATGAGGGCTGTGTATATGTGCTGGGACTACGGTGTGTTCAAAGCTCACGACTTGTAAGCCGTATCGACTGTCACACTAACCAGGCTCGTGCCGGCGTCACCATGTCAATTACTGTCGGTCTCCGTGCTTCGAGACTCTGAGCAGCCTGACGGTGGGGTGACTTTCTCTCGAGACACCTTAGATCGATCCCCAGAACAGGGTCTGGTATAACTGACGTACTCGGATCCATCATGATAAACAAGGCATAATTGGAGGTAAGTGCGGGTAAATATTCCCATAGGATATCGTCAACCACACAGGACGGCGGCGGAGCGCCGGTTTGCCTCGAGATCTTCCTTACTAAGCGCCAGTATGGGCTGTCTGAATCAAACTACATAACCCAATTCAAAGCCCACTACCATATGGAAATGAGTGGTGTACCCAACTGCACCAATAGAACATTCTGGGATGGAAGGCCGGGAAAATATCGCTGGACACTGATATATTAGCTGGAATGGGAGTTCCTAGTCTTTCATTGTAACATAAAGGCTATCCATTTTATTGGAAACGTTTCCATCGCTTATGCTGACACTTCAAGTAGGGTTTTTGAGTGTTACGGGACCATTTCATTCATGCGAAACAGGTGCTACTAGTTCAATGAGTACGAGAACAATGGCAAACAACGATTTCAAAAAGAAGCCATTCTATGTGCATCAAAGTTTTTATCTGCGAAAACCGCGGGTGCCTCAGAGCTTCATATGATTGGCGAAGAAGAATTACTTTGTCCCTTGTGCTTAGAGAGGCTGATCACCTACCTCGTGGGTGACCTGATATATTGGAGGCGACGACAATGAAAGCGACTGTGACGCGTGTACAGAGAGCACAGGAGTGCTGATAGGGATCAGCTTCGAAAAGGCGCCCGTTTGCTGATAGTAGACGTTCAGGATGCAAGATCGGGGACGATTGAATTGTCTATTTAACAAGTGAATTGGCGTCGGGATTTAGCGACCCTCGGCACCTAAAAAGGAGAAAGAGAAGAAAGGCGCTTATAATCGACTTCCCAGGAAAACGTGTATTACGATCTCCACCTTTTTTGCGATACTGGGAAGAAGCCATCGGCGGACATGCTCTATGAAGTTGTTGTGATTTGCCGTGCACATTTGGGGCAATTACAATCATTGCTGCTGGGACGCGCAGTTTTCATGCTGTTGCCGACCCGCTGATAGGAAATATTGTTTCCACTCCTGCGCTTTAGCTCCCCTTAGCATAGCAGCAGTATCGGACCACTTTCCGTGAGCCAACAAGCGCTCATAACTTCATTCAGTGCAACATCTCTCCCCGGACATCTTCGCTAACTCGATATTATCCGAATAAAATGACACACCTTCACAGCCCTTGAGCGCCAGTTTTGCGGTATTTCAGACCTATGTAAAAGTGAATGTTGCTCAAGTAATTACTATATCCGGAAGACCTCGCCCAGCAGCTGTGCTGGACGCCGTAACCATATGATCGAGATTCCATGTGTTTTATTAATTACCCATATCTCTTGGAGATGTCATAACGGAGCTATTTGGGCTGATGCGTGCTCTCACTGTCCTGGTAGCTGCATGTCGAGTGCTTCTGGCGAGAAGTGTGCACGTGCAAGACGCTGTTTGGCCGACCAGCTTGAAAGTAGCCGAATGGGAAATATGGATCCAAATGCCTCAGTAGTTAGGTCCGTGGATATACAGCCTGATTGGGAGACCAAATATTCCTCGATTTCCACCTGATGAATGAAGTGCCAAATTGAATTGAACCAGCATTGAATTGCTGGCCCTCCGTTAGTCTGTCCAATGGTGCTGCCTACAAAAGACTCCCCCATGCATCTACGCGCCCATCCACTCCCTCATCTACGTGCCCCTAGTCACCATCCCTCCTGGCGGGACGAAGCGGCCTGCTCAGCTTCACTCCACGCAACCACAACAGTGTTCATTCACCCTCAGCTCACCACTTGTGCACTGCCATGCAACGGCCTAGGAAGTTTGCATGCCCCAAGTGCTCCAGACGTTGCACGCGCCCCAGTGAGTTTCGCGAGGTGAGTGTCGGGACCCCACATGCTTACTGCAGAAGCGACCCAAACCGACCCACGACCACTCTTCATAGCACATGGATATGCACGATTCGGTGAAGCGTACGTACCTTCTCTGCAGGTCAGCAGTGCCCATGGATTGGACTTAGGCGCTTACGGTTTACCGTTTTAGGCTACACATGCGTCTGTAATTATACCAGCAGCTACAAGAGCAACATGACACGCCATCAACATAGTTGCTGGTGGATCCAGAAACAGGAGAAGACAAAGGGCACCTCAGGAAACGCCCAGAGCCGCTCAGATGCCTCTCAGGCTACGGCCTCTCCAAGGGGGAGGATCGAGGAAGGCACCCGCCGTTCATTATCCAGGCTCCCTGATGCTAGCACCTCCCGGCCCTCTTCGTCACAAATGTCCCCGCCTATCAGGACTTCACCGCACCTATCTTCCTCCAGCTCCAGCCCAAACTCTCGTTCACCATCGTTGGGCAGTGAAGATTCGTCTGTAAATGTGGCCCTTGAGCGCCAGAACGCGACCTACCCCCCTTCTCCACCAATCCCCATGATGTCTGGTTCGAGGCCTCGGCCCCAGTCACCAATGGGACGTGAGTATGGCGGCGCAGCCATTCATCATTCGCAATCGCGTTCTGCACAGGAAGCCCGTTACTTCGGCACCGATGCGCTCACCACTGATTCGCCATCACCATCATCCCAGCTCCATGATGGTCGTCTTGAGCAACACCAACCTTTATCACACGACTCGTCTGGTCACCCGGTGGTATTCTATCATCAACGGCGTTCGTCAACATCTCCCGTGTCTAGATTTTCTCATTTGACCGCACCCCGGATTACGGATGATGCTCCACACGCTCCAGAAGTGCGTCGGTTTGCTGCGAACGATGGCGTCGTCTATTCTGAACCTAGGAATATGACATCTCTCAAGTCCACGGAGCAGTCAACCGATGTCTCCCTTGTACCCGCTCAGCGAGCTGCCCGCCTGCCGAGCTACATGAGTATCGACTGTCAAGGCCGCCCAAGTGCCACGTCTGATAGTCCCTGGAATGCTGGAGATTTCGGAGATGGTTTCGCAAGGCTGAGCCTTACAGACAGCGTACTCCCCCACGATGGCCTCCGTCGCAACGCGCTTGTGCCTCCCTCGTCAGGACAGGGGGAAGCTACATCCCCTGACACTGCATCATTTGCGTCGTACTGTTTCCCTGTTTCTGGGTCCCAGTCTTCCGCCCGCAACGTAGAGCAGCACCCCAACGTCGGGTACTCCGCGGGGCCGCAGGAATCTTGGATGTCGTTTATCCAAGGAGCGGGCCTTCAGATTCCGTCGCCTTTGGACGCCTTCGGCTCATCCCTGCCCTCCCACCCCGCCATGGGACTTTATTCCGGCCAATCTAATGACCAGTGGGCATTGTGGACACCCCCAGAGTCACCCTAGGTGAAGCCGGGAAGCTGTTGACTAGACGCACATCCCTCACAGACCTCGTTTGTATTATCTTGCTATCCAATTGTTTGTGACGAGTATTCGTTATGATAGTAACGATACTTTCCACTGTCCCCCGTCATGGACTACGGTCCTGGCAGGCCTCCTTTGTATTATGTCTTTTAGTTTTCAATCGGTTCCATTCCGTTTTTCTGCGTCCACGCTGTTGTCTTTACGGATCTCATAATTCTTTTTAAAATCTCGCGCCTGCTTTACGCCATTCCCCATTCCCTGGCCACCAATCTCCATTGCGCACTGAGATTTGGGGTTTATGAGATATACTGTTCGTTCAACTTGTTCTTTAGTGGTACTAACGCATGAGATTTACACATGAGCAAAGACAAGCGCCAGGTCTGTGAGCTGGACAGTGATAGTGCGCGTCAGCATCCGGCACCGGTTTTAACCGCTAATCAAAGATTTCGCAGTTACCTTCCTGCGTATGGCCGTGCGTACGTACAGTGACTTCCCCTCTGGGAGGCAGTGCCTCAAAATTCCCTAGGAGCATCTTCGCTCACGCTCCTATCCTGGGTGTTGGTGGCAAAAAACTGAATATCGCTGTGTCAATCTCAAAAATTCCCATATAAGGTAATTTTCAGAACAGCTAGTGTAATTCAGGGCAAGATAGAGGGACGGGCAGGTCTCGACGACACATCGGCCAGTGCGTTGGGGTTGTGTTGTGCGAGGCAACGAACGCACAGAAGCCTGCCACCGTAGTTTGAAAAGCTCTGCATTCTGATTTGGCCCGGATAGCTCGTATTGGGTGTGTTGCTATCCAACTAATTATCGGAAAAGCTTAGGCGATAGGGGCTGTAGGCGCCGGAGGAAGGGGAATGATTTGAAACATAGAATCCCGGGCGTGCTTTGAATCAGGCAAACGCCCATGAGTGATAATGTCAGCCGAAATAAAGGTCCAATGGTCTTTGTTTCACCCTTGAAGGAGAAAGAAACCCCTGAGCAGAGATAGGAGTACCGGGAAATGTGATCTTTGGGATGGAAACACATTTCGGTGGGTAATCGCATGAATGGAATTCCAGGGGGAACACTGCGCAATTCATGTTAACTGAAATTACCGTAAAATTGGGAATGTATGTGTCGAAGCGAACGATCTGAAGCAATTCAAGTTGGACGGATACGAGGTATTTCCCACTTCGGAAATATGTTGCGCAGTTAGACCGAATATGAGGATGATGTTGGTTGGAGGAGGGGGGTACGGAAAGCTATGGGATGCGGATTTCCTCGTGCACTAGTGGCAGATTGTACGCGCTTTCCACCACCATCATCATCATCGGAAAATATGAATTGGACGCCATGCGAACACTTCCTCGTTTATGGATGAGAGAGTAATGTGGGATTACCTTACAAGGTAAGGGAGAGGTGCCGACACATCGGAAATTATGTCCTGCATGGAGCGTAACTGTACAAATGTTGGCCGCCAGTGCTTTGGGTGCTAATGGCGACACTCAACTGAACAACCTGCACGACTGCAGCGCACGACTAGTGATTGTCTCTATGGTGTGGCACGAACAGAAGGGCAGAAGGGAGCGCAACAATTGATAAGCCCCTGACACTTACTCACCGTGTATGGAGAGTTATCTTAGATAGGCTTCAATTGCGATGAGCACAACGGCGGGGAATCACTGCACTGACATGATGACGTGTGTGCTATCTCTTTTAATGATCGAGTCTTCGTTCCTACGGTTGGCGAACGCCGTTCATTATATTGGGTCCACTCTCAACAGTAGATCCACGTCTACTTAGTAGAGGCTGGGATTCTGCCCAGCATTACGGTTGTACAAAGGGAATCAAGCAAAAAGGATATCATGCCCCCCTTCTTCCCACCCCAAAGAAATTTCGGCGGAAAAGGATTCTGTTTGAAAGCCAGTCGTGATCCGAGGAGTAGTTCAAGAGAGAGACTAGTGGTTAGGCTACCCGTGGGAACGGGAGTGCTCGACGGACTGGCATCCGTGCCCCTCCGTCACAGCGCGAATGTCGTGTAGAGTTGCGGTTTGCTGGGGGTAGGGTCTCTTCTCCCTGGGATTCCTCTCGGTTGCGAAATATTTTTGGCAGCTGCGGCCCCAGTACTATGTTATTAGGACATCACCCGTGATCACGAAATGGTCATCTTAGGTTCTAAACTGGTGACAACTTGGATTCTGAGAATTACGCCTAGGAGACCCTCTTGACTCCGTGGAAGGACAGTGATGAACAAGTGACCGGCCGGTCGTGCGGTTTGGTTTTGCTCTGATGGGTGCACATTAGCCGGTTGTTGGCTGTATTGTAGTGCAACATTCTGCCAGGCGCGAGGCAATACCTATGCATCCGCTACGCGGCCGCTTTCCTGGAGCCAGTTGAGATACATGTTCATCGCTTTCGCCAGTCCTCAACATATTCCTTAGCACTGCTTCGTGATTTATCCCTGTTTGGCTGAGGATACCTCCCATTACCATTCCGCCGTACCTGAACTGATAGCTAGCGGTGCGGCTTGCATAAGTGTTTCTTGGGCATGTGGAGCTCACAAGCATGTCCATCAGAGCGAGTGGCCCGCGATATTTCCTGTCCCGGAATTACCTCTATAACAGTCATTCCTATCGGGGACAGCCTTCGCTTCGTATGAAACGTTGTACCCCTTCGGTTTTGGATGACCTGCCTGTTTAGGCCTGAACGTAGTAAACGTTCTGGGGCGAGCGAGCTTGACAATTTTGGATGGGACTTGAGGAACGTTTCCTTGAAAAAAAAATAGATTGTCTAGATCCTCTCCCGAAATGTTGGATGGATGAATTTTCTCGCTGTTCGTACTTTTTTAGTCAGTGAGACCAAAAGCCGTTCAATCCCCAAAGTGGGATTCTGATCGGAAATCAGACAAGCACAGTCATTTACACGATGGGGCAAAACCAGTATTATTGTTGCGATAGGGCTAGTTCTATTGGTCTAGCCGACAAGGTTGCTACCCAGAGGCAATGGTCACACTCTCATCAACGTGGCGTTTGATTCTACGACTGTTGTTTTAGGGATCTCTGTGATAAGATACCCGTTTGGGACAGAGAAGGCAAGGCAGCTAGTCATTCTCCCGAGTCCAGGCTATACATCCGGTTTTGCTGATCTAACCCGAGTCCCAAAAGAGCCTATGGTGCCTACAAACTAGGAGGTTTCTTCCAACAGATCATCGAATGCATGCATCAACCCACTCTAGTGGATCGTATCACTGCTCAGCATTGGTAGGACCTGTTTGGTAATGCCAGGATGTAGGAAATGCGTTCAATCTATCCCATTTCGAGACGATATCTATGTTGGGTGTCATTTACGACCGGCACTGGAAAGTTTTCATATGAAATATGGTGATGTAGGTCATGGCCATGATGTGTCCGCACTCCCCACTGCTAGGTGACATGCATGAACGGGCTATTGTCCTCGCGCAGCCATAGCCAGTATCGTGAGGCAGATGAGGTACTACTCGACGTCGTGTTGGTCATCGCCAGGGTATAAACAATCGACTTCTACTCTCTGGCGCCGGTTCTGACAGTAGATCTGCCAGTGGAGGTCCTGTATAGCAGCACGAAGTGCTTTGATACCCTTCCATGTCGGCTGCATGTATGGACCCGCCGGATAATTCGCTGGTTCTTCCCGCATAGATGCCTTGAGGTGGGAGCACCGCGAGATCGTGTGAAGAGCTGATATCATCTTATCCACCATTTAGCGCTCATGGGTTCCAATAAGCGCTCATCTAAACTATGCGCACCTAGCTGCTTTTCAGAGAAAATGCAAAGCTAAACCTCCGCTGCCATGGGAACGTATGGATTAGAAAGTTGAGCGTTTCCTGTGCCAAAAATTGCCGGTAATGGTGACTGGAAAATCCAATTCTCCTTGATGCACAGCGAGCACAACTGTTCCACAGACGCAAGATGGGAGAAACACCACTAGTAGCATCTTAGTGATCACTTCAAATGATCGCGGGCCAGTATAGGCCGGCAGGAAGCATGGAAACACTAGGAAACGCGCGACGCCACCCCTTCCGCCTGGGTGTTTCGCCCGCAAGGGAGTATTCAATGGTATCGCTTTCATAGAGGCTGGGATATATTGCCTGTTCAATTATCCCTATACAGATGCGTGCATCTCTCGAGTAATGGCCAGACGTCTCTATGGTGGCGGATGTGGCCGAGCCCGGCCGATTGGTACTTACTATTGCTCCACCTACCAAACTTAGAGGCTGGAAGACTGATGCCTACCGCCCATCATCTCATTGCGGTGTGGAAATTGTTGATTGGGCAACTAGGCATATCTGGGGTTACACACGTGTGGCCGAGTCCAAGTCTTCTGGCTCAAATCGTACACGCCCAATGCCGAAACCAAGCCTCGACGGACGCGATCCGCTTGTTTGTTTGCTTTATTATGGACACCCCCGCCACTAGGTCCTCCTCTAGGGTCCTTCAATTTGTATCCGCATTCTCCGCACATGAAATTATGTAGCCCTTTCTTTCGCCAATCCGAGCTGCTTTCGGCCCGAATCACACATTCGGAACGGAATTCGTTGAGTGAGCATATACGGAGAGGGGGTACAATAAAGCACACAAGTAGTGAAGACAGTCATTGTCCAAAAGACATGAAGGAGGTAAGCAAGCAACGAGAGAGCGATCGGGGGGGGGGGGATCAAAATTACTGCATATAAGAATACAAAGGCTCAAGGACTCGAGCGTCGGCGGTTCAGGCACGGTGATGCCAGTACGCCTCGACCCGGTCCATCATCGTCCACATGGGCGGTGATAACCCATCCACCATACACGCACAAACCCAAGCTAAATCCACAGAATAAAAGAAATAAAAAAATAAAAACTCTTAACTAACCAACTAACCAAATCGCAAGAGAAACAGATATGAATGGATGGATCCGGTGGCCACGCACATACCGACTATACGCCCTGGCGGCTGGCAGTCGCGTACGAAACAACTTGCCTCTAGGACCTTCTCATCCCGACACCTCACCGCACTCCCAGATCGACACTGGCCAGGTACTGGGATTTCTGAGTCAGCGTCCCCTTCGGAGGTGAAATAGAAATGGGGAGCAACGGTTGACTGATCGCGACGCCAGTGGCCCAAATGCCCGACAATCAAAGGATTCGCCTGCCTGACGTTGCGACGGAGTCGAAATAGTGTACAACAGCGCCACTCCGCGCGTCTTGAACCGGGAATGTTGAGGTCTAATTGCAGCGAGGTCGGCAAACATCCCCTCCAGCGGGGTTGGTAGAGATAGAACGTAAACAACGAAAGACGGTACCAGGGAAAGGGGGGGAGGGGGTCGGAGGTGCTTAAGCGGAATTTGTATATGATACATTGATCTTGATTGTAATCATATTGGGACTCGACAGCGGTGGCATGGCAGTAGTGTCCGCACAAGCACAAGTAAAGAATGAATATACAGACCGTATTCAGACGCCCCGCCCTGCCTTGGTTGGGTGTATTTGCGCATTTGTGGCAATATCCCAAAAACGATAAATTTGAAACGAAGGAATGTGGATGATGATATCGTCGTGTCGAGGTGATTGATATAGGATATGTAGTATCAGTATCAAGAACAAAATTGGTCTACAGTAGTAACATTGGCGAAGGCGAAGAGGCAGGATGGTTCCGAATCGGATCGAAGAGGTCGTCTATTGAGACCAGAGTACGAGCGAGAACGAGATGAGAATGGGAAGTTGGGCTCCTGGTACAATTGAAGTGGGACTGGGGTCATTCACTGAGCCACATTGTAAGTCCGTGAGGTCATTCCTCCATGCCGCAATACTCTCGGTGGTCGTTGCGCTTGGACACGAGTCATGATCGATATAGGTAATCAAGCCGGTCTGCTGAACATGCGCCTGCGCAAATTCCAAGACCACACGTTCAAGTTCTACTCCCCTGGGACCATCGTCAAGCAGCAGGAATCCATCCCTCCACCCCATCCAGAAACCAAGTCCATTACCCTCCTCCCCCTCCCGAACTCATTGTCGAGAATGCGACAGTAGTGGTATCAAGGGAAGGCGAGAACGGCGAGAGCGCTGAGATTGCACCTTGCGCTGTTATAGTTTCAAAACCCGAACGATTCATTGATTGATGGGGAAAAAAAAAAAAAGGGAAACGGAAAGGTTAAGGAGTAACCCAAATCATCGTCAATTTTTATGGACAAAGGGCCAAAAAAAAAACTCTTGCTCACCTGCAGACTATTCTCACTACCCTCACTGCCATCCATCCGATTTCTCGCCAAACCTTCCACCGCCGTCATCTTCTCCGGTTCATCGAAACACATCGATTGAGGGCGGGCCCAACTTCCACGATTCACAGGTGGCGACAACGTTACGTCCATCCCCAAACGCCGTCTGTCCTCGATAGCACCTCCACCCTCAGCAAATGGCACCTCCTCCAAGGAACCAACGCCTCGAGCATGAGCACTATCACTCGACTTGCTCTTCCCAAATAAACTCCTCTTCGAAAAGGCCCCCCCACCTCCATTCCGATCAGTGCCAGCGCTCATCGCACCCATCCCAAGAGTCCCAGGTCGATGGGTGCCCCCACCCTTGCCCATCGTCGTCCTAGATCTAACAAGTCCCACGATCCCTTTCGTCTTTACACTAACCTTCCAATCGCTCAACGCTAACAACTTGGAGGGGCTGTGGGATCTCGAAGTCGAACTTTGGTGTGAGTGATAGGAAGTGGAGAAAGGTTCGGAGGATTGGGAGTCTTGTCGGTGAGGGGTTGGGAATGGAGGAAGCTGTGGCGGCGAGGAATGAATCAACGGTGGTGTAGAGGTGGGTGAAGTGGGTGGAGCGGGTGGGGGCATGGACCATCGTTGGATGGATGTGCGTGCAGAAGGCAAGGGCAGTTCGGGTTCTGAAGGGAGTAGTAGTCCAATACGGGGACTGGGGCCAAAACCAGGACCAGACACTGCTGCTGCTGGCGCCACAGTAGATCCCAGCCTCAGATCCGAATTCGAATTCGAACCCGACAAGCGCGATCGAATGATTGAACTCCGTCGAGAAAAGAACGACGACGACGGTCTCTTCTCTCCTTCCTTCTCCTTCTCCCTATCTTTCTTCCCTTCGCCCTTCACCCTGGCCCATGATAACCCCCTTCCCCTAACTCCAACTCCAACTCCGACCCCAATCCCAACATCAAAGGGAACGGGAGAAGGAGACCGCGAAATATAAACGCCTTCCTTGTCCAAATGTTCCACAAATCTCGAATAACTCTCGGTCCTCCCACCCACCAGCATTGTCGGTCTCGGAGTCTCAGCAGCCTTTCCCCCTTCCTCACCCTCGCCCTCACCATTACTATTGTTATTCTTCGGTGGGTGATCCTCTGAGTCTTCCTCAGTGATAGGTTCGATAACACTATCCGTGTCTGAGGACGAATAATAACAATAACTAATATTTAACTCGTTCCCGTTGGAACGGGTGTGGGGAGATTTGAATGTTGTCATCATCAAAGGTGGGGGGAGAGATAGTTCAAGTTGTGGCGAAGGTGGGTTAGAAGATGGGGGGCGCTGTGGTAGAGGACCTGATGAAGAACACGCAGATGTGGATGCGGACGTTGAGGTCGAGGCGGAAGGTGTAGGTTTGGGTGCGGGTGTGGAGCGTGATTGTCGATGTTGGAGTGAGGAGTGGGGGGGATTCGAGGACGAGCTCGTCAGTACGGAGGTCATTCTCATTGTTGTTGTCACCGCCATCGCAGCTTCAGTTGGAGTGCTTGCAGCGGTGGGGTGACGGGGGAAACCATCGGGGGTATGAGGAGGACCTAAATATGGGAGCGGAGAGGCATCCCGAAAAGATGGTAAGGGTAATTAGCTTTGTATACTTTTTGACCGCTAGGGTTTCATTAGGAATAGAAACGATCACCGGACGCGCGGCGAAGTGTAAAAAATAGGAGGGAATGAAGAAAAAAAGATGTTGGATTGAGAGGATCGAAGGAAAGAACGAGTTGGGTGCACATAAGCGATGAAATACGAAGCAGGCAGTCATGAATGTAAGTCGAGGTCATGCGAAAAGAACGAAGGACCGAGACACATGTGCTTTTCGTCCTTCAGGATGGATCCTGCACCTTGTCCGATGGAGTAGCGACTCGAAATCAGCTCCGAAGGCAGTGCTTCGAAACCGTTCAAGCAAGTACTATTACTACCTCTGTGTGGCAGCTTTGTACACATTACGTTCAAGATTTATAATGAGATACCAAAGAAGAACCCAAGGGTGGGAGGATGAAGGGATGAAAATTTTGGGATGAGGATTGGAGAATGCCAAGTGCACGCCTTTGGTCAATCCATGCGCTTCCCTTAGTGTTCTCTCTCTCTCGACCCCGATCTGTCGAACCGCCGGTCCGGAAGACCAGAGTTGGACAAGAACGCTCGAATGAACCGAATAATACGTGACGAGTAAATAGCAGTTGGGGGATCGGCAAGGAAGGTGGTAGTAAAAATGGGAGAAGGGAAAAAAAAGCACGTGAAACGGAAGAGTAACGAGCGTAAACTCACATTCGTTTGTTGTGGGAATGGAATTGGGATCCAGATGACAGGTGTCATCAAGGTGAGCCCCTTTGTTGTCGGAAAGGCAAATTTCAAACATCGTGTGTTCGAGAACGAGAGATCAAAGAGAGAAAGAAAAATGGTGGTTAGTGACTCGTGAGGGTACGGGAAAAACAAGGTTAACCGCGGAAGTCAACCAAAAAAAAAAGAAGACGAACAGCAAAGCAGGAACGTTCGAGAGATAAATATCACTGCAGAATTTGCAAATGCTCTCAAAAGTTGAAATGGAGACTGCTCTCCGAAACCGAAGGAAAATGAAACAGCCCAGGGTGGGGGGAAGGCCGAATAGAACAATGGTCAAAGGAACAAGGAATGCGGGAGTGGAAGGCCGGGTTTTGTTGATCTGCAGTTCTGGGCCTCTCCTATCGAACGAACTTCAGGAAAAAAAAAAGAGAGGACAGGCACCGATTGTCGGCGAGGCGGTGACAAGTTCTTGCTATTCTTGTTTGCTCTCTTTGGAAATGCACCCATCCGATACGGGCAAGAGTTGCCGTCTCCAGGTGATTGCAGATAGTCATGTTGATTGGTCAAGTTATTGGGGAAGAAGGTTTATGGACGTTGCGAGGGCAAAGGCTTGAAGAATGCGAGTGCTGCAAAGGCGAGATTCGAAGCAGATCGACGTGACGAGCCCTGAATTTGGGACCATTGTTCTTACGGTAGCGAATCCGAAAAAGTCGAAGGGAGAGGAAGAGAGAATTGGGAGTGGCGGAGATGAGGCAGAAGCAAAAAAAAAGGGGGGTTCGAAAGAGGACAAAGTGTATGAAATGGGAGGGAAATGAAAATGAGCTTGTACATACGTTCAAGAAACCGCTCAGCGCCCAGTAGAGGCTTGTTCATCGGATCATCCAAATGTTGATGATCACTAACCTCACACCGGTTCCCCCCATGGGTATGGCTTGTGAGAAGATCGTTTCGAGTGGCAGTGGCAGGACCAATCAAGGACGGCGTGAAAATATTTGGCACAGAGTTAGATCTGTTAGCATGGCCATGGCCGTGATCTCCAGCGGTGGATGAAGGGGTGAAGGGACGTGTTATCGTCAACGAATTCGTATCTCCATGATTATCGTCATGGTCATTATGTGTTGGTGATCGGGTGGCAGCAGCAGCAAGTGGAGCAAGGAGTACACTTGGAGAGGTGAAAGAACGAGGCCTTGAAGTTCGTAGATGATCCGTATATGGGTTGAAAGGTATAGAGGGATCATCGTCGTCATGTAGAGCAGCGCATGGACGGAGACCTAGACCTAGACCGGTGTCGTAGTGTCGGCTGGGAGCGGGTGCCAGAATAAGGTGATCATTAGCCACGGAAATATGAGGTGGAGTGGTTATGAGTCCGAGGGAGTTGGAAGGAGAAATGGTAGAGGAAGTTGGTGGATGGAGGAGGACGTGACGAGGGACAGACTGATGTTGAATATCGTGAGGGTTGAGTGGTTGATGCTGGTGTTGGTTCCTTGTTGAACGAAGGTAAGCATCGAGAGCCGCGGTGTCAATTGAGTAGGTCTGCATTGGACGCTTGTTGCTGGGATTAACAGCACTCGTAGAGGTGTTAGGATCTTTTCGCGGCGGTGCTTCACGGACAGGAGAGAGTGAAGTGGGAGGAGATGAAGATGAAGTAGGAAGCGGTTGCGGTTCGGACATCACTTGGGTCGTTGTCACCTTTTTTTCTTTTGCAATAAGGTTTGGTTGCACCTCGAGGCGGGTATTAGATATGGTAGTATGTAAACAAAGGTTAAGATGAGTTCCAAGTTCGATCGAAGTGCAGGTTGTATGTAAGATTTATGTAAATGATTTTTTGGGGGTTGCGGGGAGCGGGAGGACCAGGAGGGAGCGATGAGAAGGAGGGCGAGGGAGAGGGAGGGGGTAAGAGAGGGCGATTCCCTCACCCCCCTTTGTCAACCCCTTAGAGAACACTCGAGATCTGTTGTTTTCACTTGTGTGTCTCGGAAAAAAAGGCCACATGCATTAAATTAATATATCAATTGAATTGTCGATTCAGTTGCAATTGAATCCTCCCCCTTCCCAAAGGCACACGGACGGGGTCGTTGTTCACTCGAGTTATCAAAACTTGGCGAGTCGAACGTGCACCCCAACAACAAGCTTGGCTCTCCATCTTCGCATGTATCCTCAACGCTATGCACTTCCCATCTTCACCATCAACCCATGCATCTTCATCCATCATTTGACACAGCTCACATGGTCCACCCTACTTATATCTTATACCTTTGGCCCCTTTTACATCTCACGTTGACGGTCACGATGGCCTATCTTCCATCTTTCCTTCAAGCGCTGAGAATAAGTTGTGCCATCACCCGTGTTTATTATCCTTCCGCCCTCGTGATTCAGTCACGCCCTTCGCTACCCTAAAGCCTGATCAGGAAGAACTGTATGTATCATGGCTCCTCCTTCATCGTAAACAAGACAATAGGCGCTGCCCGTTAGCTGCTGTCAACTCGCTCGCTCTCTGACGTTGCCCCGTCCACAACTTGAAACAACATGCAACGAACCCTCGTGAATTCTCAAATTACTCCATTCAAAAGCTTCCAGACCCTCGACATTCACCCCGACTCAATCATCGAGCCTATATTTCCCATCATACAAGGTCCCTTTTTCATTCAATCCCTCGAAATTATCCTCAACGGTTCCCAATATCGCACCTTGTACGTTCCCAGTTCCCCCAATCTATTCTCGACGATCACCTCCTTCATAAAGATCGTCTCACCCCTCTCAATCCCGCCCTTAGTCCTTCTCACCTCAAGTGGCATATATCGATCAAGCTCGGCTGCAACAACGGTGCTTCCATATTCCGGCGTCTACAACAAATCCCCATGGAGGCCCCGCTTTGCGAGTGTGGCCACCATACCACCTCTTCTCATTCAGTAGCGGCGCAACCCCCTTTTTTTCAAAAGACGTAAAAAACGTAGTAAAAAGATATTAATTCGCCTGTTGCGGTTATAAAGGAAAGCTAGGGACATTGCTCAACCCGTATGTGCGACTGACCTTATCTTTTCATTGATTGGCCTGGGGACCTACGTGGATTCTGGAACCTGTTGAAATGCTTCCTTGTTTTCACTAGGATGTGAAAAAAATGACCCGGGGAGTGCGGGGGTGAAAAGGCCGTTGTAGAGTGGCCGAGATGTATATGTATAATGTATGTGCTGAAAGAGCTCGGCTTCATACTTGCGTTGGACCATTTCTGACCGTTCGCCCCATGCAGCCAATATGTGACTGCAGGTTTTGCGGCGCGTACCTGCGGCTCATGTCGCTTCTGATTCCTAGGCCGGTCTTCACCCACAGCTTCTAAGCGAGGTCATTCAGGCACACGTTAATTACCCGGCATTGCACACATTATCAAATGCCACTTGCAAATGCTCGTGCATTTGTTCCACGGGCTTTGTTTTCCACCCTTGGCCACGAGCGCCGTTGTAGGGATACAAAAACCAACTTGGTGGCACCACTTTCCACGCCACGGTCATGATCGATTCATCTTTGCATCCTTGGTCTGCATAGCTTTCATGCAGGGGACTAGCTTGGTACCATCTGGGAATCCAAGGATCTAGAAAGAAGGGGAACTCTTTCGTTCCTTAATCGATCTGCGCCTAGTGTTATGCATATATACTGGATTGCATTGGAATCCTTGGCGGGTATAGTCGGGGCGCGAAGTTCACGACGATTGGTCTGATATGATCATGATTTGATTACTTCATGATCAATCGGAATTGAACCACACGTGGCGTTCCTGGATATGATTCTGTGCTTCCCGCGGTGCGTGCGTGCATGGAAACAAGGGTCAGCTCGAGTCTATGCATAGGTGTTTGCGGTTGTGGGGGGGAGGATCTTGGGTTGGATCTTGGTTGTCCCTTCGTGGTGTTTTATTTTTTTTCCGCGGCCTTGTTTTGTTTTTGCGGGGATTTAAGTTGGACCCGGGTATACTGTACAACCAGCCATTTGCTGTGGCTGCATGATCATGCATTACAGCAGGGGACAGAAAAATCTGCCGGTTGCGATTCGAACGGGTAAGTGGGGCAGGTCAATCATCTGCCTAAAGAAGTTGGCAAGATCGTGGCTCACAAAAGGGGGTTTCCTTATTTGGATGAACAGCTCAACGCCGGGGTCCCCACCCTCGGCAATGACATCGGAGAATAGGCCAGTCGTTCTCTTTCTCAAAGTCCAATCAAACATGCTTCAACTTCGCAACATGGAGGTGTCCCCAGAACCCCAACAGTCTCATGCACCGCACCCTGCTCTTGTGCACAACCCCAGAGCAAGCGGGGCTCACCCCTGGCCCTTCCATAGCCGAGCATCCAAGAGACAGATCTTGACGCAACTCCGATATCCTGTTACTGCCTCTCTCCATAAAATCTTTATGCGGTTCTGAAGAATTCACTGCCTCTCATATCCCTGTTTAATCAGTCCCAGCATGCCTAGAAACCTTGACTTAATTTCGCAGTCCAGAGTGTAAAACATAGCTGTCATACTTATTTACACCCCTCACCTTTCGCCACCTCCCCAAACTGAACTTCCGGCCGGGTCGAGGGTTCACTTTGTGGTTCCCCAGCCGGACTTTCCGCGTGCTCGGAAATTCATGGCGTACCGATCCTCAGCTCGCAGCTGTTCATCGCGTTCAGTTGCTGGCTTCTGGAGCTGGCAAACTTTGAAAGTGAGTTGGGTGAGGGAAGACAAACCTTCTTCCGGGTGAGACCACGCCTGTGTAGCTCTCTGGAAATCGTCCGGGTGTTTGCTTCGATCCCAAGCTCATTTCCGAGTGCAGCCTGTGATTCATCAAGATACAAATCAGGCTTTTGTTCAATGAGGCTGTCAAGAAACCTGAGATTGTAAGCCAGAACATTCAATGTAGATGTAGCTTTCAGAGTTACATTCACTGCATGAAAACTACGCACTCGATATCGCCCTCGTATCTCATCCCGGCAACGGCGATGCTCACAGGAAGCAGCAAGCAACTTCCGAACAGCGCCTTCAGACACTCCCGAGACCTGGGCAATCTCCCATTGAGTCAGCCTCGAAGATAGCGAGACCAAGATATCTTTTGCACCGGGCTCAAGATGGAGGTTGTCACCGCAGTACCGCTAGCATCTGAGCACCACATTTAGGGGGGTTCCACAGTGCCATTGGGGATTCCATTAAAATGTTCAAAACATGCCGATTTTGGAAGCGGGTGACTCCACCCAGATCACTTACGTTGAAATCCCAACCGGCAGATTTTTCTGTCCCCTGCTGTAAGCCATGGGCTCTTCAAATTAATGCTTGTGCGGACCCGGCCATGTGCAATGTTGGTTGGTTTGTCGGAAAACACGGAATTTCGTTTTACAGCAGGGGACAGAAAAATCTGCTGGTTGGGATTTCAATGTAAGTGATCTGGGTGGAGTCACCCGCTGCCAAAATCGGCATGTTTTGAACATTTTAATGGAAACCCCAATGGCACTGTGGAACCCCCCTAAATGTGGTGCTCAGATGCTAGCGGTACTGCGGTGAGAACCTCCATCTTGAGCCCAGTGCAAAAGATATCTTGGTCTCGCTATCTTCGAGGCTGACTCAACGGGAGATTGCCCAGGTCTCAGGAGTGTCTGAAGGCACTGTTTGGAAGTTGCTTGCTGCTTCCTATGAGCATCGCCGTTGCCGGGATGAGACATGAGGGCGATATCGAGTGCTTAGTTTTCATGCAGTGAATGTAACTCTGAAAGCTGCCCCTACATTGAATGTTCTGGCTTACAATCTCAAGTTTCTCGACAGCCTCATTGAACAAAAGCCTGATTTGTATCTCGATGAATCACAGGCTGCACTCGGAAATGAGATCAAAGCAAACACCCGGACGATTTCCAGAGAGCTACACAGGCGTGGTCTCACCTGGAAGAAGGTTTGTCTTCCCTCACCCAACTCACTTTCAAAGTTTGCCAGCTCCAGAAGCCAGCACTAGAGACTAGAGGGGCACCCAACAATGACTCCGAGCCAATGCGAGGTTACAGGACCCCCACCGATTTTATTGTTATCATTAAAAATCAATTCGACAATTTTTTCAATTAGCATTTTGATTGACGCGGTGAACAAGCGCTTAAGTTATATACTTAAAAGTCAGGCTCCCTCAGAATCGTAGTACGACGAATCTGCGGCATTTGAGGAACAGTCCCAATCACTTGAATGGTGTGAACCCATTGTCGCGAGATTGGCTCGGCGTGCGCAGCGTGTCCTACCCTTGAGCCAAGTATGACCAACCCCGCTGTGTTCATCCCTATGCATAACTCGTAAAAATTCTTCGACAATGGGCATTGCTTTCATCGTCAGGTCATGGTGGGTCATTCCTCGCATCCAAATCCCTCAGTCCTTCCCCACCTGCTGAAGGACCAATTCTCCAGCTTCCACCAAAGACCGGCCAATGCTTTCAAAGCGCGCTTGTAAATCTGCGATCTGGAGAGAGTTAGATGTCGGCGTTTATTTGATGGAGTTATTCATCTTAAACTCACTTCTTCCTCATCCGATCCTTCGTTGAGCCAAAGGTCTATGGGTTGCTCATTGTCAGGGAGGCGCCCAACCTCTGCATTGTCTATGCCTGTTCGGGTCTGGAAAGGAGTCCAAATGGTCATTATAGGTCAAGTATACAAAATGAATATAACCTTCTTACTTGTCATATCCATACAATCCCGACCTCCGCTCCGGGCTCCCGGAAGTCCGAACTCCGACTTCCGGAGCCCTACTTCCCTTCCGTCACCTTCTCCTTGCCGACTCCCAAGAGGTTATCCCACCTCCGGCTTGGACACCATCTTCGGTCCGACTCCGGAACATTCCGGGTCCGATCCCAACCTCGACACCTTCCAGACGAGTACGCAAACCCTATGCTCCCAACTCCGGACCTCCGCTCCGGTATCCCGTTCACGTCTCGTCTCCGGAACCTCCGGTCTTAGCTCCGACCTCGGACTTTGACCCCACCTCCGCTTATACCCATTGTATTGGTTAGCTCATTCCATTTAAATACCTTTGCCAATATTCCGGAGTTTAACCTCCGAGTTCGGACTTTCCGGACTTACTCCGGGCCTTGCAACTATTGCATTGTCCATTTCAATTCCGCTATTCTCCCTCATTCCTATTTGGGCTGCTGCTTCCTTTCTATTCAGTCAGCTAGCCAT
The DNA here is from genome assembly GCF_015039405.1 of Cantharellus anzutake. Lineage (NCBI taxonomy): Eukaryota > Fungi > Basidiomycota > Agaricomycetes > Cantharellales > Hydnaceae > Cantharellus > Cantharellus anzutake. Next base: position 20,835 of record NW_024067044.1, read on the forward strand.
TCCCGACTCCCATCCTCCTTCCTTCCTTCTTGGGCCTTGGCCCTTCATTCCTCCTTTGGGAAACACCATTGAGTCAAACACTTGACCCTCGGAGTTGTTCCTCTTTCCATCTCCCTTTGTCTCCTTTCGTCCTACCCTTGTTCCTTTTGATTCCGGACCCCTCCTTATATACAATGTACCTAGTAACTTGTAACCTCAGTCCGAAATCGACTTGAATTCCCCCCAAGAGACTTTCCCTCTGCTAGATCCGAAATTAGGGACCCCTAGGACAACCAGCAATGGCACAGCGCTCCGCCTGAGTCGCTGAGGCCAAGGTCCTTCCATGCTAAGTCTCCGATTCCATTCCGGAGTCGTCCGAATCCGCAAGTTCTAACATTACTGATGTGACTCAGTGGATCGAGTTCTGCGGATGAGTGGGTGCGCTTCAGGTTCATGAATTGACTGAGCGCCAATCTTGTCGTTTCATGGTCTTGATCATCGCTGTCTGAGGTGTTCCCTGTGCCGTGGTCTTGGTTTCCAAGATGAGAATGCCGATATAAAGGCATAGTGCGCCTACGGTGAATTTCTTCCCAGAATGCCATAGGTGGCTTCTTAGAATAGTGCACCAAGTGCTTACAAAGATGAAAAGTATGTGTATCTTGTGTCCCACATCGGCAGGTCCAGCTGAGAACATCCGTGTGATAGTCACGACTGCTGAGCTGCTTTTTTGACAAATCATTCCATGCAGTCTTGAAGGCACGTTGCCAGCTGGTAAGAGCACGGCTCCGTCCAATTCGATAATTGGGTTCTAGCACATTAGATGAATAAATGTAGGAATTTATTGTCGAGTATGTGGTGGTGGATACTGTCTGGTCAAGAGGGGAGCGAGTTTTGAACCGAAGATATCCGTGCTTGAGATGTTTCCAATGATTTTCGGTGATCATTGTTGTGCACACACGTGAAAGACAAGTCCCACTGGATGAGCGTGCCCAGAGATCCCAACAAGAGTACCAAGAGTTCCACAAGTATGCCCAAACCTCGGCAAGGCCACGTTCACGGCAGAATGTATACATTTGATATACAGAGGCACGTTGGATTTCTTCCTTGGTTTGAAATGAGCCAGAAGTCATTGGGAAGAAGGGATGTCGGCACAGATGATGAATGAATAACCTGAGAATCTGACGGCGATGAGCTTCCGGACAAAACACATAGTTGGGGTCCATCATGCGCTTTTCCCCTACATCCAACTGATATGAAGGGGCATCATCATGCTCACTTTCTTCAGCATCCCCATTAAACTCATTACTTTCGTCTTCCTCCCCTTCTCGATCAACACGTGCCATATTCTGGAGAACCGGGAGCGCCTTCTCAAACTCGTCCAACAAGAACCCATCCTCACCCTCTGACTCGACTCCTTGACCCTCAGCACACTTATCCGTTGCCTCATTCTGATCTGGTCCAGGAGTGTTCAGTATTTGTATACAAGTTTGCACCGAAATAGTAAAACTCACTTCTCAACAGCTGCACATCTTGATTTCCTGGCACCACCACCATCCTTTTTATTTTGAGTGTTAGAGATGGTTTAGGAGGCACCTTGCGCCCAATCAGTGAGTCTCCGAGGCGAATTCTGAGTATGGGAATAGTTTCTTGTGCAACTTTTATTTGATCTGCACGCTCACGCTACAATAGTAAGTCCTCAACAATCTATCCATATACCGGCTAGAGAGTCTGATACTCACATCTATATTTGAGAGTCCATGCCTCTGTCCAATAGGCATGAACCATTGGTCAATAAACTCGAACTGACTCCGTGCTTGGACTATGGAATATGGGGCAGGTGCACGCTTTCGAATAGCAAGTCGTTTTCTCAATGCGCGAAGTACATGCCAATAACATAGCTGATAATCAGCATTGGGCCAAACTGAACAGAGGGCATTGATTTCTGAGAGGTCCTTGTCTGAAAGCGTGAAGTGTGGCCAAATATCACACTCTTCCCGAAAATACTTGAACCATTCGATTAGGACATCTCGCTTTGCATGTAGTGGTGGGTTCTTTCGCTTTGGACAGACAAATAGCCACCCTAGAGGTAACCCAGATCCACTTACTTCGCCCATTAGGACAAAGAGCTCCCAGTCCCCACCGGCACACTTCCCTGCCAGTATGTGAATTTTATTGATGCCATTCATTCAAGTGATCTACTCACAACTTGAGTCAGTCAGAACCTCCCTAATGCGTGAGCCCCATTTCCAAATAATATGAGGGACCGCAAATGCAAGTGCTTCATAATTATCTTGGCCCTTGATCGGTATGATTGATGCTCGCAGCCACCCTGAGGCAACTTCCTCCTCTGCAGCACGCTGGAGTACTTTCTGTGCCGATGTGACTGGATCATCATCAAGATGCCACTTGTGCTGGTCAGCTAATTTCCATATAGCAAAAGCCGACTTTCTTGTGAACTGGATCGGATGGTAGTTTGCAAGGATCTTTGTCCATATCTGTATGTACAAATTAGTCCCTTGGCCAATAAAAACTAAACTGTTATTTGCACTAACATCTTCAAAAGTTTGGGAATCATCGGCCTCGATCATTTTTCGTACACTGGTTGGGACTTCTACCCACTCATATGGGATATGGTTTAGTTTGTGGACAATCCGGATACTGGCATAAGCATTTGCATCAATATCCTTGATACTAATAGTGAGCCACCCTTGGCAGGCAAAGGTGTCCATTTGTTGGGTGTCACGCTGTTTTTCGGGATCTTCATGCTTTCGGTGGATTTTCTGGGTGGATGCAAGTTGTGCACAGTGGAACTTATACTGGTGCTGGTTCCCACTGAACCCTTGTCTGCCCTTATGAACATGATAACTAGCAATTGGTGAGTCGTCTATTTAGCCTAGTGTTATAGCCCAGCTCACCACCACCGATATAAAGTTTTCTCAGATATTGTGCCAGCAAGATACTTTGCATACAAGCAAAAATAAGATTCTCTATCATTTGCACTTGGGTCCTCCACAAGCGTTGGTGATGTGGGTTGTTCTGGGATGGGGGAAAAATCCTTTGGAGGCAGTAAGATGTCTCCCTGGATTATGGTTTCGGGTGGGCAGTCATGGTGGAAAACCTCGGCACCATCAGCTAGAGCAAGCGTGTTTAAGAATTGAGAGAGTGGGATGACCCCATTCAGGGACTTGGACACCTGCTCTTGTTGCCGTCCTCTTTTCTTGTGGGAGGACTTGTGTGCATTGCAGTGGCGGCAATGTTCAGCAGTATGTGGAATGTAGTTGAAATTGTCGATGGTTTTGGTTTCCTTGCATATACTGCAAGTTTTCATCTCTTGCACCGTGGACATGGGAGGAGGTTGTGAAAAGGAGTTAAAGTTTAGTTCTCCGGACTTAGTTACATTTTTGGAATATTAGTGATGATATTATAAACAAATAAACGTGTCAGGAGGTCCTCTGAAAAATTCCCTCACATGTGCATGCTAGTTGCTGGGAGTCAATTTTGGGTGCCCCTCTTGGTCAGAGTGAAGCCAGCAGCTGAACGCGATGAACAGCTGCGAGCTGATTTCAGGAAGTATATGAGGGCAACTTACCGTGCAGATCAACTTGTCTTTGTCAATGAGACAGGGGTGAACCGTCACACATCCTCGTGCACATATGGCTGGGCACTGTGCAGAGAGAGGGCGTGCCGACGCGATTTCTTTGTGCGTGGTACCAAGTTCGTACTGAACCTCTATCTGGGAACTTTGATGCTTAACTTTTACTCAGATACTCAGTTCTTCCTGCGCTGGGCCTAGGATTGGTACGCCATGAATTCCCGAGCATGCGGAAAGTCCGGCTGGGGAACCACAAAGTGAACCCTCGACCTGGCCGGAAGTTCAGTTTGGGGAGGTGGCGAAAGGTGAGGGGTGTAAATAAGTATGACAGCTATGTTATACACTCTGGACTGCGAAATTAAGTCAAGGTTTCTAGGCGTGCTGGGACTGATTAAACAGGGATATGAGAGGCAGTGAATTCTTCAGAACCGCATAAAGATTTTATGGAGAGAGGCAGTAACAGGATGTCAGAGTTGCATCAAGATCTGTCTCTTGGATGCTCAGCTATGGAAGGGCCAGGGGTGAGCCCCGCTTGCTCTGGTGTTGTGCACAAGAGCAGGGTGCGGTGCATGAGACTGTTGGGGTTTGGGGGACACCTCCATGTTGCGAAGTTGAAGCATGTTTGATTGAACTTTGAGAAAGAGAACGACTGGCCTATTCTCCGATGTCATTGCCGAGGATGGGGACCCTGGCGTTGAGCTGTTCATCCAAATAAGGAAACCCCCTTTTGTGAGCCATGATCTTGCCAACTTCTTTAGGCAGATGATTGACCTGCCCCACTTACCCGTTCGAATCGCAACCGGCAGATTTTTCTGTCCCCTGCTGTAACGTGTTAAGAGCTCTCAATGCGTTTCAATGCCTTATTGATCCATTCCAACCCTTTATTAATCTGTTCCAACACTTTGTTAGTCTGTTCCAATGCTCGATGCAGAAATCAAATTGTAAATACTCAACCACGCTGTAAATATCCCTGTTCACAAATGCATGGACGCACTTCCCCTTCACTGCCAGCCATGGCTGCAGCAACCGTACACTCACATTTCCATACCCTGTACTTCCAAGCCACATGGGAGTCCCCCATACTCAGGCAAACACACGTTCCATGATCTATTGCCTTCACTTGCTTCACATCGATGATGTCTGCCTACTTGACAGTCAAGCCACTCTCACAGGGAACGACCACTTCAGCAAGTGACAAATCCCCAACAACCCCACCGTTCTCTTCCTGTGTCATTTTAACCAGTGGGGTTCCATATGGGAGGCCGGGCGCTGAGTTGTAACATGTCATTCAGGGACAGCATGGACAACGATTCCAACCACACACAGCAAGTCCTTCAAGTTTGTCTCCTACAGGAGCAGGTCTTGGAACAAGTGAGATGGTGCGCAACTGGACACTGTGGAGGAGCTACTGGCCCTGTCAGTTTCGATCACTCAACACATGGGAAACTTGCCTTGGCATTTGCCTCTGGATCTGGAGAGACCCTCGCTGGAGCTCTGGATGTGTGTATGGTGTTGACACCAAACCAAGAGGTGACAACTTCTTCTGGGGTCGAGAGCATCCGGGTGTATCGCCTGGTGGGGTAAGAAGCGGGCACGTATGGCAACGGGTCCGGCACAGGCAAATGTCCCTGAAGTGGGAATGGTGTTTATTATCATTAGAAGGAAAACTAAGCTACTTACCTGAAGTGGGAATGGTGAGAAGAAGACTGCTTCTCTGGTTCCCACCCCAGGTAATGGTGCTTAGGTCACATGAGAGTTGCCACATTGTCCCCATGCACAGCCCCAGCCACCCGGGTATCCCAATGGGGGATCCTGAAGGGATCCACTGCAGGCGCGTGTGCTGGGTGTACCCGGGGTCGTCCGGAGCATCCGGGGCTGGGTGCGTCATGCGTGGGTCATGGGCGGGTCAGTAGTACATCGATCAAGGAAAGTCATCCGTGTAAATAGAAATAGAAAGAACAGAGAATGAGACAGAGAAGGAATAGGAAGAGGGGAAAGTGGAGGGAGGAGGAAATAGGAAGGGGGAGAAGGGGGTAGCGGGTGGAGTGGAGCCAGGTGGAGCCAGGTGGAGCCGGGTGAGGCGGGTGTGCCCTGACAGGGTCATAGGTCCCAAGCATGAGTCGGTTTTGAAGAGATAGAAGTATAATCGGTGTAGATGGTGGGGAGATGGCAGGGGAAGAATGGTGGGGTGAACGGCAAGGGACACATACTGTACTAACATGACCAACAACTGGTCATGCGTCACACGAAGGTCTTGGATTGAATTAAAAATCAACACAACTGAATTGATTGGGTGCCTCCGGCAATTGCCAGAGGCTGTGGGAACTGGTTGTTGGTCGTGTGAGTACAGTAGTTCACCCATCCATGAAACCTGACCTGCGGAGATCTAGTACTTGCTGTACCTCGTTGGCAGGAGTTCGTTTTCATTGTGGATCAAGCTGGTCTCTGTGTATACGATCAACATTGGTACCAGGCCAATTTCCCAGGGTTGGCTATGACATGTGATCTGTCCATATCTGTCACCTGAGAAATTGCCTTGAGGCTTCTCACCTTGTGCTCGTGCCAGCCAGGATGACCAATAATGGACCAACGAGGGGCCAGGGGAATTTCCCAAGGGGTTGGTCCAAACAATTGTGGGATGCAATGATGCCCCACATCGCACTGAACCCTGGACTTTCTCAGTATGCCTTGTGGAGAGACTTCCACGAAAAGGTATGTTGTAGTACTGTGAGGTTAGGAATGAGATTCAATTTTTGTGCAGTATCCCGACAAATCACCAGCTACTTACTCTTGTTACCACCAAAAATTCCGTGACGATTTTTCCCAAGCAGTGAGCAAGTACCTCAGGGAACGTAGAAACCTTCCAGCGAGACCAGAGGTGACGCTGATGAGGAGGCCAGAGGGTCACTCCGAGGAGCACCCAGCTTTCTCGAAAGATGAATGGGCTGTGGCAGTATGATGGGTTCTGACCAGGGAGGCCCTGTCAAGCGTGGATGAAAATGTGGAGAGTTGGCGAGAATTTAGCATGGAGGTATGCATGGATGGCTGGTAAGCTGCAAATGAAACCTAACACAATGTCAGGGATCAGCAATGACCCTGGACCCTATGCCGGCTGCGCGTATGCGCGTGGGAAGTATGCCGGTAATTCCCGTCTACTCCGCTTACCTAAGCCCCGGTGACCCGGATCATCTCCGGCATTGTTCTGGAACATTCTATGATCACGTGATTCTATCGGCAATCCGTTTGGTTTCCTTATTGCCGGACTCTACATGTATATAGCTGACCCTAAGATGGGGACATCCCTTTCCCCCGGCTTTAATCACAACTAGGTTATCGGAGCATCTTGCGCGAGCACGCGTGTCCCCTGACACACAACCACAGAATCCATCCCATAACGAGCTTGAGTGGATCGGGCTCTACTATTCACAATATGACCTCTTCCAAGATATAGAATGTCAAGTCCATTGTTCAAGGTACTCACATTGAAGGGATTGCTGGTACCATCACCCTAACACACACTGTGGGAAGCTAGAAATCTGAATGCTCTTCTTCCTATCCCCACCGATCCCCTCATACCATCTGTGTCGCTCAAATGTAATATACATGCTTGCTGAACATAAAATCCTTGGTGAATACATGACTAATGTTGGGATTTGTCACAACGTTAAGATGATATATTACAGATACAATCACAGCTTTGTCAGGACAAGATTTTATGACATGATTTTGGACAAATACATGACGAAAAAAGGATTTATTACATAGATGTGGTGAAGGGAGGGACTGTGGTGCAAGGTGTAAACATGATGCTCATTAACCTAGAAATAAGACAATCAGCAACATGATGAATGATTGTTCTTTCCTCCCCTCTGACCTGAACTCCTCAAGCTCGTGCATCTAGTTTTTGCCTGGCCCAAGCTCCTTAGGCTTGCGCACCTCTGTGTTGTGGGCTATTGCTGTAAAGTGTACCTGGAGAATAATTTATAGGTGCTAAAGACAGGGTGGAACACCAAGTACCTTTCTCTTATCTTGTACCGCATATTTGTCGTGGCTGTCATATCCGTACATACCCGATCCCAATCTGACTCCCAGACCCCCATCATCACCACCTCCGGAGTCCTACCCTACCGCTGTCCGTTCCGATATTCACCTTCGGACCTGACACCACTCCTCCCCTCACCCCTCATGCCACCTCCACCCTCCCGTCCTTCTCCTACCCTATCTCCGTTCGCTCCGATACTCATCTTGGACCGAACATCACTCCTCTCACTCCTCTCACTCCTCCTCCCACTCCTCCTCATGACACCTCCACCCTTCCATCACTCTCCTACCCTTCTCCCATCTGCTCCGACACTCACCTTCGGACCCGACACCTTTCCTCTCCTCCACTCCTCACGCTTTTCCTCTCTCCTCTCTCTTCCCTCTGACTCTCTTCCGCCGACCCTCCACCAAGTTACAACCTTTCGCCGCTGTCCCATACCCCATACTTGGACACCGCTCATACCTTCGCTCTGAGACTCCATCATAGTTCCTACCTCGGACTTTGACTCCACCTTGGCTTTAGTCCATTGCATTGGTGACCTCATACTACGTAAACACCATTGCCAATATTCCTCAGACTTTCAACCCCGCCTCTGTAACCTCCGTAAGCTCCGCAACCTCCAAGCTCCACGGATCATCTTCGGCACTTTTGCCGCTTGTAATGTATCTTTCATGTTTTCCCCTCATCCCTATTTGGACTGCTGCTTCTTCCCATTCTAGCCAGTTAGTCATCATCCCCACTTCCCCTCATCCTCCTGCCCCTCTGGGCTTCGCCCTCCTTACCTCCTTTCGGATGTACCACAGGTTCTGCCCTATGACCTTCGGTACCGCTATGCTTCTGTCATCCCTTTGTTCCTGTTCGGATGCCTTCATTCCAATTCAGACCCCCTTTGTTTCCTTGTGCTTTCACCCTCTCCATTATATATATCGGCGCTTGTACATACTCGTTTTAGGCCTTTAGTCCGAAATTGACCTGAAATGCCCCCAAGAGACTTCCCCTCTGCTAGATCCGAAATTAGGGACCCCCAGGACAACCAGCAATGGCACAGTGCTCCGCCTGAGTGACTGAGGCCAAGGTCCTTCCATGCTAAGTCTCCGATTCCACTCTGGAGTTGTCCGAATCCGCCCGTTCTAACAGTGGTGCTTTTGCAAACCTTTGCCACTGTACTCAACCTCATTCTCAACAAGGGCCACAGTTTTTTTCGGAAGCGGACACACTATTCAAAAATGAGCATGTCGGAAAAGCACTGCAGGTGTTACATGCATTATGGTGGCTTGTGGGGCATTGGCAGCCAGTAGTGTTTCAATGAGCTAATAGAGAGGACCGTGATGGATGCCACAAAGACCAGGAAGGGCCACAAGCACCATGGCATGTGACCATAACATCCCAAGCACCCCCTTTTATTGGGCTCTGACACATAATCAACAAGCTACACCCCCCTCCCACCTTCCAACTTTGTAGGCAGCTCTTCCCCCGGTCACCAGAAAAATAATCAAAATGTAAAAAAGAGAGAGAGAAAACAATGGACAAGTTGGCGCTTCTGCCTTAGGCAGCATGCCCTAGATAGACTTCTGCCTGGGACCTTGTTCACCTTGAGGGATTATGCTCTGATCCCCATGTGCCAAAGTGTCATGATCCCAGGGAGCATCGGAAGTGCAGAAAGAAGGAAAATTGATGCAAGATGAAATGAGTGGAAATGGAAAGCTGCAGAACATAAGATGTACCCTCTCCCCAATGGATAAGCGCTGAGATCAATGGATCTACATACAGTCTTTTCTTGTAATTTTGGACTGGTCAGCTAACTTGCCAACAAACCAATGTACACACCTAGAAGCCAACCAAGTTGGCCCTCAATGCTGTCACGAAGAGGAGGGAACTATGGGATGGTGCAGGGTTACCAATTATGCTGGCTGGGTTGCAAGAGCCAACTAATGGTCCCCAGGTATGTACAGCCATTCTTGGGCAGGCTAGAGAGCCTGGGATTGCTAGACAGTGGAAGAGTGGGCCCACCCTTCCACCATCCCAATCCATATTCCTGCACCCGAGAGAAAAAAGAGTGTGCACAGCCTCATATGGGTTTTATACCCAACCGGCACTATCCGGAATTACATGAGTGTGACCAGAATCATATCAAAAGGTCCTGCTATAAGCCATGACATAGTCCTTTTATCTTGTCATATCGTAGGGTAAAACCACCTATATATATATATGAGGATTTTATACATCGTGGCTACTGTACATGCAAGAGGAATAAGCAGCGAAATGACATAACAATAACAAATGAGTGATCAAAGGGGCCAGTGGTATGGGAGGGCTGTGGCTTGGGTGGTAAGTATTTGGGATATGAGACCATACTTGGAATTTGCAGGAAAGAAGGGCCAAATCGTAGGGGTCCATTTGGCCTCAGTGGCAGCAATAGTGACAAATGCGACTTGTGCACTTATTCTCACATGCGAAACCACACAATCATTTCCATCTGAGCTCAATTCTACACTGCATATCGACTATCACATGCTGAGTACAAGAGGAAAGTGTCTAGCTAAAGAAGCAAGCATGCAGAAAGAGGAAAAACACGTCATATTCCCCTTCATAAATCCCAACAGATGGGTGTAGGGGCGTGTGATCGTTACTCTCCTGGTGGATCATAGGGTACAGGAGGAGCAGCTCATGTTTGGTGGTCCATGCAGGTTGTGCAAGATGCCTTCATCATTTGAAATTTCTCAGCGTTTTACCTGAGTCGGATGCATCGTCAGTCCTCAATACCATGACATACAAACCCTTTTCCCCAAATTTTCACGCTGGAGACACCAGATGGTGCCTATGTTGCTAGACGGTAATGTCGTACTTTATGTTAAAGTCCCCCAAGCACAGGGGCACAATGCCGCGACCATACCCGATCTCACAGCACCAGAGTGCACCGAGCTCAAGCTAAGGCCAAGAGGCCTTAGTGTTGAGTTGCCATCTGACGTTGATCCTGAGCCCGTGGGCAGTGCCTACCGTGGCAACACCAACCCGAGCCATTGTATATGACATGAGAGTGTAGGCACAAAAGGCATAACCTCCATGGCCTAGCAACCCCCAGCCAAGCCTGCACACGAGTCGCACGATGCCCCAGCCCAAGTTGTGCCAAGCTGATGATGGCGCCAAGCACCAACCAGTAGAGACCCCAGCATGCAAAGGATGTCAGTTAAACACCTGTGTTTGACTGAGTCTTCCAGTGCGAAGTCGATCGCGCATTGTATGGAATTCTACAGCGAGAGCGAAATCAGTTGCTGTGGGCATGGGTTAGCTATGGGAGTGGAAATGGGGCATACTGCTGTGCCCAATCCTCTCATTTGACCTATGGTTCCCCAGTAGCGTGATACCGAGTTCTGGGTAGTTTGGTGCTGGAGCCAGTTGATGGTGGTAATGACAAGGAGAAGCGAGGGCACAATGAGGATTGAGGGTTGAGTGTTTGAGGGTCAGTGCCAATGTTGTTGAAGCGCACATGCTGGGATGCCGTGGGAAAGCTCTGAGCGAGTTACTGTCTCAAAAATGGAGTCAACTCCTTCAAATGAATCTGTAGTTGTTGAGGAATCCAAGTTTCGCACCTGCCATATACCTTCAACACGGTGTCGAATGTCACGTGATACTTCACCTCCCTTGAAGTGTCATCTCTCTGACCATTGTCTGTATCCCTACTATGGTTTCCATCCATCCCCATGTTCTTTGCTCGCATCCAATCTGAGATGTCTTTTTGGCTTGTGGCCTCGTCGTGGCTATTGTGCAGCGATTCTGCAGTAAATGATGTGGTTTTTGTCACTGTCATCTGTTGTTGAGCATGTTTGCTTGCATCATCAACTGAATCATCCGTCTCATTTGCCCACTGAAGTCGCCATATCAGGTACTCTTGGGGATTTTTCTTGGTGCTCCGGGCTCATTTCCATTCTACGGTTCTCGTTGTCAGGGGACGACTCCTGGGTCCCCATGACCCTCCCCTATGGCCCACAGCCTCAGGTCTGGCCAGCCCTATCCAGGGCACAATCCTACTGTGGGTAAGAAGATGAGAAGGAAGCTAACTTCTCATCTTCCCACAGTGGCCACAATATCAGGCAAACTTCTGGGGATACCCAGAAGTCACATGAAGGGGTAGGAACCGGGCCCAGAGCATGCAGTGTGCAGAGTGTGCACGCATGCGGGAAGCACGGCAGGTGGAAGTGGGCCGGATGCGGGTCCGGGTCCAGGCTAGTCAGGGTGTGTGCCCTGACACTCATGTGGATGCATGATCCTTTGGCATTTCGATGATTTGCTCAACATTGTGTGACCATCCAGGCCCTCTTTAAGTCCTGCTGATACAGGACCTTGTTTTCCTCCTTTTTTTACTAGCCATTACTGTGTCCTCACTGTGTCTTGCAAATTCTATGTCAACAATTTGGACAATGATGATTTAAGTACAAGTTATGCGGTGCAGAGTTCAATGAAGGGAGCACTCTAGTGGGAGTAAAGCAGAAATGGTGATTCAACCTGAACTTGTGTGCAACTGGCCACCTGGAACAGTGAGGTAATGAAATCCATCAATGTGGAAGTGGAGGAACAGAGATCAAGACTGGATTGAGCAGGCTGAGTCTTAGATTGAATCAGGACAGAACTACCATGGAACCAATGGTCAGCCCTATGAGGTAGGCAACGTGAATTGGAAACAACGAAGCGAGTCTTGATCCTGAGGTTGAACCATATGTCAGAGTATCAGTTTTCTGAAATTCAGGTCAAGAGAGTTGTCAGGGACTACAAGTCCACCGATCCACAATATGCCATGAAGCAGATGGCAAGAAAGAGACGATCATCATAGTCATTGGAAGCACCAAGCTTATTGACCAAAAGCAGTAAGTGTTTGTCTTCGATCGGCAACTTCCACACTCTTGGTTGACCATCTGTTCATTCAGTGCCACGCAGCGTATTAAGGGCGATGGTGTTAGATCGGGCGGACTCGGACGACTCCGGAATGGAATTGGAGACTTAGCATGGAAGGACCTTGGCCTCAGCGACTCAAGCAGAGCGCTGTGCCATTGCTGGTTGTCCTAGGGGTCCCTAATTTCAGATCTAGCAGAGGGGAAGTCTCTTGGGGGGAAATCAAGTCGATTTCGGACTGAGGTTACAAGTTACTATGTACATTGTATATAAGGAGGGGTCCGGAATCAAGAGGAGCAAGGGTGCTCCGAAAGCAGACAAAGGGAGCTGGAAGGGGGAACAACACCAAGGGTCAAGGGTTTGACTCAATGGTGTTTCCCAAAGGAGGAGTGAAGGGCCAAGGCCCAAGGAGGAAGGAAGGAGGATGGGAGTGGGGAATGGCCAGCTGACTGAATAGAAAGGAAGCAGCAGCCCAAAATAGGAATGAGGGAGTATAGTGGAATTGAATAGGACAATGCAATAGTTGCAAGGTCCAAAGTAAGTTGTCACGACCCCGGCAATTCCCACGGTCAGGTGATCATTCCCCACGCCTCTCCCTTCCCCGCTTCGACCCCGTCAACCCCGCTACCTGCCCGATGCCGCCTGAACAAGCCCGCCACCCTTCCCCGTTACCACTACCTGTTTCCACGGCCCGTCACGGGCCTACGAGTCTTTCTTTATCACGCTTGTCTTTCCTGACGGCCGTACACGGCCGTCCTTCTCCCACACTCTTTGTTTGTTTTCGCTTCTTCTTAACCCCGCCCGCAATCTCCGTGAGATCTGGCGACTTAATTCCATTCATTCCGTTATACTTAAATACCGGTTGTACACTACCTAGTACTGCAGTTCGAAAATCAACTAGGGTTACCCCCCGCACTATCTGTCTGACCCAGTCGCACCTCCCGTCTTCTGAAATATCAGGGCCACGTCAAGTACGAGGCGCAACGCTCACGAACGAGTTGTTGAAGCCGAAACCCTGTTCCGCCGCGATTGTCATCCCCACCCTTGACGGGCTGTTACGCCGAAGCAGCGGACCTTAACGGTCGCCGACGGCGAGTCACGGTAACGTATTCCCACGCCCTGACATAAGTCCGGAAAGTCCGAACTCGGAAGTTAAACTCCGGAATATTGGCAAAGGCAATTAAATGGAATGAGCTAACCAATACAATGGGTATAAGTGGAGGTGGGGTCAAAGTCTGAGGTTGGAGCTAAGACCGGAGGTTCCGGAGACAGAGATGCGAACAGGATTCCAGAGCAGAGGTCCGGAGTTGGGAGCTTAGGTGTTGCTTGCTCGTCTGGAAGGTGTCAAGGTTGAGGTCGGACCCGGAATGTTCCGGAGTCGGACCAAAGGTGGTGTCAGAGCCGGAGGTGGGATAACCTCTTGGGAGTCGGCAAGGAGGAGGTGATGGAAGGGAAGTAGGGCTCCGGAGTCAGTTTTGGAGTTCTGGGAGCCCGGAGTGGAGGTCAGGATTGTATGGATATGACAGATGGGGTGTTTTCAAATGCTTCGGACAGATGGATAGAAAGATGAAAAAGACCCAAAAGGTAAGAAGATATCATTCGAGAAGAAATGAGTTTCCCAGAAGGTGCCATTTGCTTTGCCATGAAGGAGATCCACATACTGATCGTGTTGGTTCAGGGCCAAAATGGTGGAGGTTCCAAAAGGTAAGGTACAGATGGATTCCTGATTGATAAGCCGATTTGGTTGACACATCAAAGCAGTTGGACAAATAAATTGCCCACTGACATCCAAAGTCCTGGGACTGACTTGTATGTTCATTCTTGTGCCACCCTGAACTTGCCCTGTGGGGGTTTGGAAATCGAAATCCTGAGTCCTGGATGAAGGCACAGGGCTAGATCGAAAAGATGATGCGATAAGGCATTGGCGACAGTATTCTCGGAACCAGGAATATGAACCACTGGAACATTAAGACCAACATCCATCATTGTTTCACTGGCATGTGAAATAAGCAAGACATAGTTAGGTTCTGCTTCAAGGGAATGAAAGATGTTGACCATATTCATCGAAAGGTCTGTTGGGCAACCAGCCCAATCACCAACATGACTGCCAAAGCTTTGTTAAAGAAGGTATCTCTGAATTTCACGGTGCTGGCAACCAGTGCCACCACAGCAACATGGAGACCAAAAAGCTAAGCCCACATTTGTAACAAACATTAAATCCCTCTGATCTGAACTTGTCAGCAAGATGAATTGCGGGTTCTGCTGCGGGGTCCACCATATGATTTGGACAACTCTGCCACCGCTGGCCAAATATATTTCAATGACCATGTCCCAACAGTTCGCAGAACTCGCTTGCACAGTTTGAAATGCCCTCAGTGAGTTCCAAACTCCAAACAAATTGGATCTCCAAGGCCTTGTGGAGGATGTGTTGTCATTTGATGCATGGGTGGCAATGGCCAGATCGGAGGATCTGTCAAACTCTGGGCAACTCAGTTTCCCGAAATGGATGGTCCCAGAAGTATTCCCCGCCATCACTTCCTCCCTGTTTATGGTTCGTGTTCATTGGATGATGGGCCACCAGCCAGATGATCTTTTGGGATGGATCAATCGTGTCCCCATTGGTAGAACAAAGCAGAGTGTCCAGTGGTGGTTGGGACACATTCTGGATCGGGTGATCGAGCTACGTTGTTGTGGGGACAACTCCGTGTACCGCAAAAAGTCGGATTCTGCGGAATTTGGCCACCAACATATACCACATACCCTCTGACGCTCCCGATGTTCATTCTATCACTATCCAACACTCCACAAACTCATTCCTTATTTTTCCCTATTTTCCCCATCATTCCCGACAACCCCAAGCAAAATTCCCACGCCCAACCACGCCGCCAATTTCACCCCCTCTCCAGATCTCCATACCTACACATACAACCCAGCCGTTTTTCCACCCGATAGTGATGCTCTACCTTCCTTCTTCACCCCCGGAGCATTTCCCAGAATGGCAATCCCATGCCTGGATGGTTCAGCACGGAGTAGAGTCTCACGTGGTCTTGACAGCACCTGTCAATGGCCACATCTCAACAACTACTGCACCAAATGGGACGAATAGGGGCTCATTGGAAAGCTGGAGACGAGGAGGTTGCTGACGGGAGGATAGGCGGGCGCTGTGGCGAAGCGTTGCGGAGTTAACTTTTACATTTCCCATTTCGGACCCGTTATGATATATTCCCCATTCATTCATATTTCTTTTATTGTTTCTTTGTTCCCAATTGGATATTCATCATTTACGGTTGCCTAACGGCCCGTTTACATTCCCCCAGTCCATTCATTTCATTTCAAACATATAAAAACTAGATAACAACTTGTACATAACAAGTTAGTATTGAATAGACCCGTGAAGGGACAAGCAGAAGTTGCATCCAAGTGGCAAAGACGCCATCCACGACCCTAACGCCCCCCTTGAGATTGTTGCTCACGTCTAAGACCCCTCTCATCATAATACTCAGCCTTGACGTCCAAGAGAGACGTAGGTGAGTGTTTGTTTGAGGTTTTCGCAGACTCGGTAGCGCCCCAGGACCAAGACCCGGCCTCACGAACCACACCCGCGCACACTACCACCCTCCCCCTTCTCTCTGTCTCGAGTCTAGGCGATAGACCCGTTACAACATTCATGGTTTCCTGAGTTCCTCCAGCTACGTGACCCTTTTGCTATCAATGGTGAGCCAGCTCTCACCTCGCAGTGGCTCATCAAGTTTGCATTGCATCTGGACACCACTTCGGAGCAACATCGTCTGCTGAGCAACATTTATTTGTGTGCTGCCGCTCTGAAGGAGATGTGAGGGATGAGGGAGCCCTGAAGTTTCTTGTGAGTGCAATGAGGCATCTTGTATGCTAATGATTAACAACATTTATTTCAGAATTTACATTTTTTCCCAACCACTCAATGGCAAGATCCTTTATAGATGTTACTGACAATTTTACAGTTACTCTCATGTCAGCCCTCTCATTATGGCAATTTTGATTTCTCCTCTCGTCCTACTTCTCAACACTACCCTCACAAACTTGACGATGCTCCCTACAATGAACACATTACTATTGCATGCCACCCTCTGCAGGGGATTTATCCAATCAAACCATCCCCAGAGGGTTCTTGAAAGTGCTATCCTCTGTCTCATATTCTCGGTTTCACGATTGGGAAAAATATCACAAGGAGACCTGGATGCATTCCATGTGGCATGGAGGGTGGTATTGTTGGAGGAACCGTGTGCTATGGGAGGCCGGACGAGTATTCGTACAGCCACATTCCCACATCCGAGTGAGGAACTCGCCCGGACAGCCACATTCCCGTGGTAGTGTGACTACTTAGTCACAACACCTCTTTTATATTAATTCGGACTAACCCGTGCCAGGCCACGGATATATTCATTCATTTGAATTCATTTCCTTTTCCCTCAGTTCTTCACGCATATTAGCTGAGACTGAGGTTAGTTACATTCCTTTATTACTATTTCCTTTACTATTGTAACTTACAATATGTACATTACCTTTAGCTTCCCGCTTATAGGTAATATATCAGTTCTTCACGCATATTAGCTGAGACTGAGCTTCCCGCTTATAGTCCAGCTCCGAGATCACAAGTGTCGCTCATCAACAGGTATTGCCTCACATACCTGAGTCTGTCGATCGGACACCCAGTCCTCCCCTTGACGACACCAACAATGAGGGACCTCCCACTTGAACCAATGAGGGACCTTCCACTTTCACTCAAACTAATGCCGAGCCTTCCACCTCAACCCACACCAACGGAGGGCCCCCCACCCAAACCAATGCTGAGCCCCCCACCCCCACCCACACTGATGAACCCCCCACCCAAACTAATGCCGAGCCCTCCACTTCCGCTCAAACACCTGAGGGGCCTTCCACTTCGATGAATAGGAGGTCTGGGTGCAAGAGACTTGGTGCTCGAGAACCAATGTCTGCTCAAACTAACAAATCGTCATCTATTGGGCAAAGAAAAAGATGCAGGAATGGGGAAGGCGGTAGTGGTGTCCAACCAAAGAAAAAGAAACAAACCCAGAGACCGGAAGCTCCTCGCATCGACGAAATTCGTGTGACCAGGGAAGACCCCCCATCAACTGTCAGTGTCCAGCATAGGAATCTTCCTTTATCGCTCCATGTTCCACCACCCTCAACGTCCACCACACATTCTTATTTAAGCCGCTTTGTTCACTGAGTTCTGATTTGTGTTTGCACTTCATGTTCTCCTCAATACCACTGCTGAAATGAACAACAATCATGTTCAAATTCTAACTCCACATAGCACCACCATTGAGAGCCACAATGAGTTAGACCTTAACATGGTCCAATCCCACAGCAGGTGTACACTATTGAGAATACTAAGTAACTTAGCCCATATACACTCAAAAGGCCTATGATTGATACAACTTTATGTCAACATATCAGCACAGAGCTGAGAGTGCATGGTAGTGTAGTGGTTATGAATGTACTTACTATAATGACCACAGTGTTTCTCAGTTCAATTCCCACCTGTACCAACCATTTAATGATATTTAGTTCTGGTCCTATTGTCAGGGCACAGCCCCTGACCCCACACACCCTCAGGTACCCTTCCCCCATTTTCTCCTATTTTTCCCCCCACCGTTCCACAATCCCGCATGCATGCAGACCCGTGGGAACGTTCTGGGCGAGCTACTCGCCCAGAAACCATCACAGCCACAACCGTGGGAACTTCCTGGACAAGCAGCTCGCCCAGAATCTTCCCACGGGGGGGTGCCAATTATGGAAAGTCGGCAAAGAGCCGAAAACTGTATAGTTCCCGACTCCCATTTGTAGCGGCTTCACAGGAGGTTGAGAAGGTTACCCTTCTTCTCAACTCATTTCCTGTGAAGGCAAGTGTAACTACCTTCTCCCTAAATGCGCAGCAACTCATTTCCTGTGAAGGCTGGGGCTAGCCCCCTCAGTGAGTTTGAAGACCTCGGACTGGGACTAGATACCCCAGCGACTCGGAGGATCCCCTTAGGCCCGTCACGGAACGAGGGCCGGGCCCTGACACCTATTCTGCAATGTGAGTCACCAAAATTGAGGATAATGTGTGGGGATGTAATGAAGTGAAGGTAGGCTTCAATTCAAGGGGTTGTCGCTTTTTGTTGACCCTACCTTGTTGCCGTTGCAACATGTTGAAATGGAGGGAATGTTATAATCGCGGCATTGCAGCCTGATCCTCTGAGCACGATATCACAGTGTCATTAGATGTTATCATCGATAAAGTACATGATGGAGCACACTTATATATATTTCTGTGTGGCGCAAAGGAACAAAGG
This sequence comes from Cantharellus anzutake, assembly GCF_015039405.1. Lineage (NCBI taxonomy): Eukaryota > Fungi > Basidiomycota > Agaricomycetes > Cantharellales > Hydnaceae > Cantharellus > Cantharellus anzutake. Next base: position 39,673 of record NW_024067044.1, read on the forward strand.
CCAAAGCATTAAAGCAATAAAACTTCCCATAAAAGGGAACAATAACCGTGGTGACAAAGGGCATCGGAATGCCACTTCAACACTTCCCCTCATTCTGATGACCATACATTCCTCCAATTTTCTTGGCAGGACATGTCAAAATCTTCATGGGTGCAGAGGCAGAAGTGGTGTCAGGAACAGATAAACAAAACAACAGGGCACAGGGCAGTTACAGAGGCTCAATCCTCAAGTGCCCACCATTCCAGCGAAATTTCGCAAGCCCAATGGCAGGACACAGGGTGGTACAGAGGCTTTATCCTCAAGCACCCAGCTCGCAAGCCAACAACAGGGCACAGGGTGGTTGCAGAGCCTATCCTCAAGCACCCAACTCGCAAGCCCAACAACAGGGCACAGGGCAGTTCCAGAGTTTTATCCTCAAGCGCTGTAGGAGAAATAACGGCCACACTATGGAAACCCATTATGGAAATATGCCAGATAAATCACAAAACCTCATACGACAAGTAGATATGAGAACATAGAAGGACCTGAATTTTAACGAATTTTACGAATTTTTACGAATTATTACGACTATACACGATAAATCGAAAGAAAGAAAAAATAACAAAAATACTTCAAGCTTACCATCAACGAGACGGAATTCTCGGGGGAATTTATAGCAAATATTAAACCAAGAATTAGGACAATCGACCAAGATTTGACTATAAAAATAATCAGAGAAGTAAGAAAATAGAGTATTATTTTTCTCAAGCATTTCTGGTTGTCACTCCAGTGCGAAAAAGTGATATACAGTTAAGATTGCCACTGTAGTAAAAGGCAGCAATTAAAGAGAGAAATATTAAGTAGATATTTCAACAGGAGAGCTGGTTAACACTCCAGATTTCAAAGTGTAAACACAAACAGTTATTTTGCTACTGTTAAAACAAGCGATAAAATAAAGACAAAAATAAAACGAACTCAAGGGACACTCCAGACACCATCCAAATTCATTAACTGAATAGAATCTTTGAAACTTCACCAAGTAGAAGATTAAATTCAAGTTTAAATCCAAATTAAACAACGCTACACAGAATTACACCTAGACAAATTAATAAATTTCAATAAAGAAACAGCTCCGCAGGGCTCGGTTTATCTGTAAGTCAATTCCCAGGAACTTTAAAACTAATCCATAAAAATAGAATTAGCCAAAACACTCGGATTGGTACTTTATTTACAATAAATAACACTAGTACACTTCCCCATCCTAACTAAAGAACCAGGGAACAGCTTGGTGGTGGTCTCGTTTGAACCTCCCAACTGACCTTCCTTCGTTCTCTCCTTCAACGTGTCATATCCATACAATCCCGACCTCCGCTCCGGGCTCCCGGAACTCCGAACTCCGACTTCCGGAGCCCTACTTCCCTTCCGTCACCTCCTCCTTGCCGACTCCCAAGAGGTTATCCCACCTCCGGCTCGGACACCACCTTCGGTCCGACTCCGGAACATTCCGGGTCCGACCCCAACCTCGACACCTTCCAGACGAGTACGCAACACCTATGCTCCCGACTCCGGACCTCCGCTCCGGAATCCTGTTTGCGTCTCTGTCTCCGGAACCTCCGGTCTTAGCTCCGACCTCGGACTTTGACCCCACCTCCGCTTATACCCATTGTATTGGTTAGCTCATTCCATTTAATTACGTTTGCCAATATTCCGGAGTTTAACCTCCGAGTTCGGACTTTCCGGACTTACTCCGGACCTTGCAACTATTGCATTGTCCATTTCAATTCCGCTATTCTCCCTCATTCCTATTTGGGCTGCTGCTTCCTTTCTATTCAGTCAGCTAGCCATTCCCGACTCCCATCCTCCTTCCTTCCTTCTTGGGTCTTGGCCCTTCATTCCTCCTTTGGGAAACACCATTGAGTCAAACACTTGACCCTTGGTGTTGTTCCTCTTTCCATCTCCCTTTGTCTCCTTTTGTCCTACCCTTGTTCCTTTTGATTCCGGACCCCTCCTTATATACAATGTACCTAGTAACTTGTAACCTCAGTCCGAAATAGACATGAATTCCCCCAAGAGACTTTCCCTCTGCTAGATCCGAAATTAGGGACCCCTAGGACAACCAGCAATGGCACAGCGCTCCGCCTGAGTCGCTGAGGCCGAGGTCCTTCCATGCTAAGTCTCCGATTCCATTCCGGAGTCGTCCGAATCCGCAAATTCTAACAATACGCGATAAATCGAAAGAAAGAAAAATAGCAAAAATACTTCAAGCTTACCATCAACGAGACAGAATTCTCGGGGGAATTTATAGCAAATATTAAACCAAGAATTAGGACAATCGACCAAGATTTGACTATAAAAACAATCAGAGAACCTCCACGGAAACTACTTTCCCACGTCCACACATGTAGCCAAGGATGGAAGTACCACGGAACAAGGATTCCTCAGGAACTAATGCAAAATTCAAAGTCGTGTTTATAATAGGAAATGTAGATGTCCCCCAAACGGACCCAATGAAAGTAATTACAGGGGAAACTACCCATAAATGACGGAGATATGACTAAAACTCCTGCAAAATGAGGACAACGTCTAAAAGGCAAGCGCGAAGATTAACCAGTAACGACTGAGACAAGCTTGATGGGCCATTAGAAAGGAAGGGATCTAATCTTAATTCTCCCAAATTTTCATAATAAAAGGATCATGCATTAATGAGATATCCAATAACGGGAATAGTGACATCAAAAGTCCGAGCTCAGGGAAAAGATGATGTTTGCGTAGGATCCATAATTAAAACATACAACGAAATTTACACGGAAATTATGAAAAATGGGGAACTATAGTTATGCAAATCCCAAATGGTCCAGCTGTTGTGAAGTTATACCCATGACGGGAATATAGAAATCCGCATCATGTGTAATGACATGTGAGGGTGCGATGCGCAGGGAACCGGCCGTCAGAACCGAGATCCGCACTTCGGCAGATCGCGAAGACCAATTTCCATCCAAATAAGGAAGACCCTGGTCAACACAAAGCATGGAAAGTGCAAAACAACCTTAGATCATGAGGGAAAAATCTGAAATAAATCACAGAAGCCCATATGAAAGAAATAAACACCTGCACATATCATAAATCCCGAACAATTAAATGAAAACGGTGCCCGCATACGAACGACTATGGGAATGATGCACATGATTACCGAATGTGCGCGCAAACCTTTGCTAACTCAACGAATACCAGGAAATAGGACACAACCTTAGTACCATTGGAAAGGTGGGAATAAATGAAAATTTATGATACCAAGAACGTGAGAAACCATCCAGAAATGAATGAGATACAAGGACATGAAGTTAGAAACCTGAAAACGCGCGGGAAGACAGCTTCAAGAGGTCCAGAGTCCTAAATAAAATACATAAAAATATGATATCTTCAAGGACGACCTACTATAACAACGAACAATACATATGGAGGATTAGGATGTGATAACACAAAGGGGAATCAGGGAATATGAACAAAATTCACGAAAACCACTAAACTACAATGGACCATGGCGGGAATTTTAGGGAACGATATTCTAATAAAGTGGAGAGCTATAACACATTCATTTGAGTAACTCTTGACTACTAGCAACTTTTTCTTTCAGTTTTAAACCTGAATAATTCACTCATTTACCATTTCAGTCTCATTTTAACTAAATGTCACTAAATAAAAATGGAATAAATCAGCTGAAGGTCTCAGCACAGCCGTACACATAGTAATGCGAAGTTTGAATCCAGAATCATCGAGTCATAGCAAATTTAATGGTATATATAGGGAATTTGAAATAGGTAACTGCGACAAATGCAGCGCAGCCAAGTTCTAATTAACCATTAAAATAGCTTAGGCGAGGGAGGACAATAAGGATTCTAGGCGCAGTCTGACCGCAGTAGAACCGCAGTTCAGCGCAGCAAAAGCGCAGTAGAACTATAGCGTGAAAATTTCATTTTTTATTCAGTTTGAGAAAAATACACTGTAAATAAATCCTGTAAATAGAAGGTAGAGCGTGAAAAAGGAAGGCGACCCAAGGAGTATAAAAGGGAGACCCTTTCTGCGACTTTTCGCCCCCCTTAGAGAAGTAAGAAAATAGAGTATTATTTTTCTCAAGCATTTCTGGTTGTCACTCCAGCGCGAAAAAGTGATATACAGTTAAGATTGCCACTGTAGTAAAAGGCAGCAATTAAGGAGAGAAATATTAAGTAAATATTTCAACAGGAGAGCTGGTTAACACTCCAGATTTCAAAGTGTAAACACAAAACAGTTATCTTGCTACTGTTAAAACAAGCAATAAAATAAGACAAAAATAAAACAAACCCAAGGGACACTCCAGACACAATCCAAATCCATTAACTGAATAGAATCTTTGAATTTCACCAAGTAGAAGATTAAATTCAAGTTAAATTCCAAATTAAACAACGCTACACAGAATTACACCTAGACAAATTAAGAAATTTCAATAAAGAAATAGCTCCACAGGGCTCGGTTTATCTGTAAGTCAATTCCCAGGAACTTTAAAACTAACCCATAAAAATAGAATTAGCCAAACCACTCGGATTGGTACTATATTTGCAATAAATAATACTAGTACACTTCCCCATCCTAACTAAAGAACCAGGGAACAGCTTGGTGGTGGTCTCGTTTGAACCTCCCAACTGACCTTCCTCCGTTCTCTCTTTCAGCACGCATGCTGGGCACAGCTGGGAGCCATCCAGGGAGTCTGGGTCAGGCAGGTCAATAGTACATTGATGCAAAGGAAAGTGGTCCATGTAAATAGAAAGAATAAACAGGAGGGGAATGATGGGAAGAATGAAATAAAGAAAAGAGAAGGGAGAGAGAAGAAAGAAAGAAAGAGGAGGGAAGGAGGGAGGGGAAGGATGGGCAGCAGGGCAGCGGGGCAGCAGGTGAGGTGTGGCCGGGTGGACCTGGGTGGGCCTGGGTCAGGTGGGTGTGCCCTGACACAAGTCTGTGCATGGTAAAAAGTCAGATTCTGCAGAATTTGCCCACCAACATGCACTACATATCCGCTGATGCTCCCGATGCTCATTCTATCACTATCCAACACTCCATACACTCACTCCTTATTTTTCCATATTTTCCCCATCATTCCTGACAGTCCCAAGCCAAATTCCCATGCCCAACCACGCCGCCAATTTCACCCCCTCTCCAGACCTCCATACCCACACATACAACCCAGCCGTTTTTCCACCCTTTGGTGATGCTCTACCTTCCTTCTTCACCCACAGAGCATTTCCCAGAATTGCAACCCCATATTCAGATGGTTCAGCATGGTGTAGAGTCTCACGTGGTCTTGACAGCACCTGTCAATGGCCATATCTCAGGAAGTACGGCACCAATTGGGATGAATAAGGGTTCGTTGGAAAGCTGGAGACAAGGAGATTGCTGACGGGAGGATAGACGGGCGCTGTGGCGAAGTGTTGCGGAGTTAACTTTCACAATTCCCATTTCGGACCCGTTGTCACATTTTCCCCATTCATTCATATTTCTTTTATTGTTTCTTTGTTCCCAATTAAACATTCCTTATTTACGGTTGCCTAACGGCCCGTTACATTCCCCCATTCCATTCATTCCATTTCCAACTCATATAAAATAGATAATAGCTTGTACATAACAAGTTAGTACTGAATAGACCCGTGAAGGACTAAAAAAAAGTTACATCCAAGTGGCAAAGATGCCATCCACAACTCTAACGTCTCCCCTGAGTTAGTTGCTAACATCCAAGACCCCTTTTCTCATAACCCTCAGCCTTGACGTCCAAGAGAGACATAGGTGAGTGTTTGGTTGAGGCTCTAACAGACCCACTAGCACCCCAGGACCCAAAAACCCAAACCTCCATCACACACACATTCACTACCACCCTCCCCCCTTTGGACCGGTCTTCACTTCAGAGCAGCTCACTGCATCCTTATGAGCCACGTTCCTAGCTGCCACAGTAATCTGGGCAGCCATACTTGTTGACACAGAGGCTCTCCATCAAGACATCCTATCATCCCTCTCCTCTGACACCACAATCTCTTCTCATCTTGCCTCCCCCAACCTCCCCAATTCCTGCTGGTCTGTTGATGCTGAAGGCCTGTTAAGGCTGGACAACCGCATTTACGTTCTGGACTCTAACCACCTTCGTCTCCATGTATTGTGAGACAAACATGACCACCAGCTCTCTGGACACTTTGGTCAAAACCAGACTCTGGAGCTAGTCCGTCATGATTATACCTGGCCAGGCATCCATACCTTCGTCAAGAACTACATGTCCTCCTGTACTTCTTGTGCCTGTTGTCAGTCGGTAAATTAGGGCATGGACATGTAACTGTCAGGGCACACCCACCTGACCCCACGCCGCACCCCACGCCGCACCCCACGCCGCACCCCACGCCGTACTGCACTACTCTGCTCCCCCCGCTATCACTCCCCATTCCTCCTTTCCCATTTTCCCCCTTTCTCTCTATTTCTATTCTATGGTCAATTTCCCTTTCTCCATGTACCACTACATACCTAACCCTGCCCCCCTGATCGCCACATGCGCCATGCACACTCCTGCCTACTGAGCGGCCACCTCTGGGATCTCCCACGGAGACACCCAGGGAGGTGCGGCTGTGTGCGGAGATGACATGGCTTCTTCCACGTGACCCTAGCCGCATATATATAATAGCACCTGGGGTGGAAACAGAAGAAGCAGCCTTCTTCTCAACTTCCCACTTCAGACTAAGTGGTCGGGGACACTCACCCCACGATGGGATTGCTGCTACACATAGCCGGTATTCATCCCACTGAGTCCTGCACGCTGGGACCTCGCCGCTTTCGGAGCTGTCCCTGACAGTAACTAGGCACAGCGCTCCGGGGATAAGTTGCTGAGGCCAAAGCCCTCTGTTTCAGGGATGTCATCTCTCATCCCAGATCTGGTCTCTGACAGGAGCCCCCTTTTTGCAGAAGTTGAGACTCTGTCCAGACAGGGGGGGTTGCTCTAGTTGATTTCAGACTAAGGTCCCTGAAAGTATTTACAAGGGAGAGAAATCATGGGAAGGGCCAGTCAGTCCAGTGCAGAAATGAGTGGGGATTCTTAAATTGAATCAAGGACAAGAACCCAGGTAATGGGAAGTGAAGAATGAATAAGTAAACAAATGAGTGGTGAGGGTTATTGGTGTGGGAAGAACAACTGAAGGGGACTGACAACCTAGGTGCCAATATAAAGTGGATCAAGTGCCAATATTGGTGAGTTAAGTGAATGAATAGATAAATGTATTAGGTACTTGCAAGAAATGAATAGTGTGCTGCCAAGTGTCATGGCCCTGCCAAAGGTGCCCATCTGTTACCACTCTCCCACTTCCCCTCCATAATTCGTCACTCAGCAGTGCCAATAGTTGACCCTGTCCATGGTCCCACATCAGCACCTTCTCCCTTCCCATCACCACTCTAACTTTCCTAATTACTTGGCTACATGCTATTCATTTATTGCCAAGCACCCACATGTCCTGTTCCTGCCCATTTGCTTAACTTACTTTAGTGGCCAATATTGGCACCTTTGATCTGTCCCTATATTGACACTTGATCCACTACTATATTGGTACCCAGGTTGTCAGTTCTCTCAGGTTGCCTCCCTACTTTGCCTCTTTGTTTAATTGTTCATTCCACCCTCATTCATTCTCTCACTCTCTGCTCCCTGGTTCTCATCCCTCATTTAGTTTGTCGCATTCACTGCTCTGCCTCCCATTCAGGTGCCAGACTGACCGGCCCCTCTTCTGTTCTCCCTTTCGTATTGCATTGTAGATTACTACCTATGTACCCCAGTTTGAATGTTGACTAGAATACCCCCCCAAGTCCTCTTGTCCATAGTTCACCTCTGACTTTGTCTTCACTTGAGCCTATGTTGCCACAAGGTTCCCTCTGGTACACCTGAAATACAGGATAGCCTAGAGCACAATGCTCCCACTGAGTCATTGAAATGTCAGGGCACACCTGCCTGACCCGGGCCCAGGTCCACCTGGCCACACCTCACCTGCTGCCCCGCTGCCCATCCTTCCCCTCCCTCCTTCCCTCCTCTTTCTTTCTTTCTTCTCTCTCCCTTCTCTTTTCTTTATTTCATTCTTCCCATCATTCCCCTCCTGTTTATTCTTTCTATTTACACGGACCACTTTCCTTTGCATCAATGTACTATTGACCCACCTGACCCAGACTCCCCAGACGGCTCCCCACTGTGCCCAGCACGCGCGCCTGCACCGGATGCCCTCAGGATCCCCTGCGGGGACACCCAGATGGCTGTGGTTGTCTCCGAGGATGACGTGGCATCCGTCATGTGACTCAAGCCACATGTACATAAATGTACCTGAAGTGGGAACCGAAGAAGTAACCTTCTTCTCACCTTTTCCACTTCAGGTAAGTTAGTGTAGTTTTCCCTTTCAATAACAATTCCCTTTTCCACTTCAGTCTGAGTGGCCAGGGACAGCTGTCCCACATTGGGCCTGCCAGTACGCACGCCTGATCTACCCCCCACGAGGTCCTCAGCGCCGGGTGCTATACCCAGACCCCCTTGACCCCAGACACGTCCCTGACATGAAACCAACATCCCAACCCCCTGATGCCTTGCAACAGAGTAACCTATCAGCTAAGTGATCACTCACACCACCATACTCCGCTCCACTTCCCATGAATACCCTCAAACACTGTTTCTGACACCAAGCAGCAAAGGTGGCTGGAGGAAAAGTGGAGTTCAGTGCAGTGCTGACACAAGTCCATGAGTTGGAGGTTGATCAGTCAGTGCTGTCACAAATAAAGTCTGTCACATGACAGTTCATAAGTGCTTGTGACATCTCATGCATATTCATGCATGCTGATGACTCATCATACATGTTCATGGAGCATTATGAATGTCCATGATACATCATGGGACGTTATAGCATTTTACATGATGGGGAAAGGTCAAAATAAACATATGACACTCCATGACACTCCATGAACCTCCATGAGGCATCATGTCATATTGTGTCACCAGCAGTCATGAACCTTGTCAGTGTCATATCCATACAACTCCGGACCTCCACTCCTGTTTCTGGACCTCCATCTCCTCCTCCAGAACTCCACATCCTCCACCTCCTCCTCCCCCTGTTGGTTGTTGAGAGCCCACTCTACCTCTGGCTCCAACACAACGTCCAACATTACCTCTGGTCTGACTCCAGATTACTCCGGGTCCGATCCCAACCTCGTACCTTCCAGACCAGAGTTTGCGATGCTCCATACCTCTGGCTCCAGACTCCTGTACTGGAACCCCATCACACCTCCACCTCCAGAACTCCAGTCATGTCTCCGCCTCCAGACTTTGACCTCCTCCTCCGTCTTATCCCTTATTACATTTCATTTATTATGTCTAGCCAATATTCCGGACTTTGACTTCCGACTCCGGACCCTGCAGTCTCTACTGTATGGGGCCATTTAATCCTCTTGTTGCCTCTTCCTTATTTAGACAGCTGCTTCCTTCCCCTCTTGGCCTTGCCCTTTTGGGAAGCACCATAGAGTTCCAACCCTTGGCCCTTGGGGTTGTCCCCTCATCCAGTCTCCCTTTGTCCTCCTTCCAGTTCCCTTTGTTCTCTGACTCCACTCCTGTATTGTTATATATACACTCTGTACATAGTTCCTGTATCCCCAGTCTGAAATCGATGACCATGATGACTGGATTGTCCCCCAAAGAGACTCCCCCTGCTAACCTGAAGTTAAGGACCACCTTAGACAACAAGCAGTGGCACAGCGCTCCACTTGAGTCGCTGAGGCCAAGGTCCCTCCACTCCTGAGTCCCTTCTCCGCTTCCGGACAACTCTGCCCATTCATCCTTAACAGTCAGCACATGACAGTTCATGACAATTTGTCATGAAATCCAAAATTGTCAATGTAAAAAATGTCTGATTCAATTCAATTGTCATGACATGTCATGACACCTGATGATTTCATGATGCAGGATTACACTTTTGGAGGGTCCAAGGATCCAAAAGGCGCTGTGAAGGGGGACATCGCTGTAGGATTTGACTTTGTTGTTATGGCAACCACTACACGTCCACAGCAATTCTTGTTTGCAGCCCTGAATGACAATCACTCTGCCCAGCACTTTGTCATGGAGCAATGCCTCCAAGCACTTGCCCCCAATGGAGATCCTACTTCCTTTGAACACTTCTCCAGCATGATGAAGAACATCCTTCAGGGAGTCTGGCTTGGGTTGAAATATGAAGAGGGTCTGCATTGTAGTACAGCCTTGGAAGGCAGGAAATGGAAGAACATGAGAATCCCATTCCCCATTGGCACACATGCTCCACTCATGGCAGCATTTGTCAAAATCCCTTTCTTGTACTACCACCCTCAACACCCCCTTCCATTATCCATCCAAACGGTGCCTGTTATCAGTGTTCCCTTGTCATCTGCCACTGGCCCTGCCACCACCAACACCTGGCTAGGTATATCCATATGCCTGTCAGGCCCGGTACTGGAACTATGTGGTGATCTGGATGCAGTGAAGCAGTGGGGGGTTCTTGCCTATCGTGAAGTCTGTGCCCCAACAGTGAATCAGAAAGTGGATGGCTGGGATGGGTCGACACACTGTCTCAACCTACTCTGCAAGACACAAGACAGTGCTCACAGTCTCAGGCGATACCTCCAAGCAAGATTCCCAGGTGCGACTATCAGAGATATTGCCATGCATGACTATACACCCAGCAGATACATTGGGGTATATGAGCTTGGATTTGTTGGTGAGGTCTTTTCTCGTGGGCTCAACCAAACCATGATCCAGACTCTCTTGGACCGTGCACCCGCCCCGCTAATCCCTCAAGGCCCAGACACCTTGCCAACTGAGACAATGGAGCTGTGGACCCGGATGTACTCCCAAAATACAATCACTTCCGGATTATGATGACAATGTCCAGCCAAGGACATTTACCGTTCAAAGTGGTTGAGGTGACCTTCAAACAAGACATGCTCGAAAAGATGTGCTTGTGCAGGCCCTTTGAGTTGAGGAAAGAGGAACGTTTTGCTCTCCTTCGTTTCTGCCTTATCCTTTGTCACCTTTGCCACTTCAAACACGCATTCCATCAACAAATCTACCCCTCAGAGGGTTCTATCTATCCTGGTGTCATTTGTTTCATTGCCGGTTCTGCAAGGCAACTTTTTGAGGGCATTGAACTACAAACAAACAAGATGCTGAAGAGGTCAGGGAACCCATCTCAAGAGAAGTTTGAGTCCATTCATTGGCAGCCAAAAACTGGCCTCTTTACACTCAAAGTGGTGGAGAATCCACCTGCTCCCCTAAACAAGCTGACCACAGAGGAACTACAGGGGTGTCAGGGAAATAGCCCCGAACCCTGAGCCATATGTAATTACAAGATACATATAGTCACATGGGTAAGCGGAAACTTCCGGTTAACTGCTTACACACACCATAAAATACACATCTTTGTATCACTTATGGCTCTGTGTGCTGAGCTACCCACTGAGACCTCACAGGGGGTTGTAGTTGGAGAGACGTGTGACATTATGAAGGAGGGGGTTGTGGCTGCTGTTCATATGTTTTGTTAGAACTGGGCAAGGGCAGACGATTCTGGAGGGGAACCGGAGACTTAGCAAGGAGGGACCTTGGCCTCAGCAACTCAAGCGGAGCGCTGTGCCATTGCTGTTTGTCCTTTTGGTCCTTAATTTCATAGGCAGTGAGCAGGAAGTCTCTAGGGGGCATTTCAGGTCGATTTTAGACTAAAGGCCTAAAACGAGTATGTACAAGCGCTGATATATATAATGGAGAGGGCAAAGGCACAAGGAAACAAAGGGGGTCTGAATCGGAACAAAGGTGTCTGAATGGGAACAAAGGGATGACAGAAGCGGAGCAGTACCAAAGGTCATAGGGCAGAACCTGTGGTACATCCGAAAGGAGGTAAGGAGGGCAAGGCCCAGAGGGGCAGGAGGATGAGGGGAAGTGGGGATGATGACTAACTGGCTAGAATGGGAAGAAGCAGCAGTCTAAATAGGGATGAGGGGGAAACGCGAAAGATACATTACAAGCAGCAAAAGTGCCGAAGATGATCCATGGAGCTCGGAGGTTGCGGAGCTTACGGAGGTTACGGAGGCAGGGTTGAAAGTCCGAGGAATATTGGCAATGGTGTTTATGTAGTATGAGGTCACCAATGCAATGGACTAAAGCTGAGGTGGAGTCAGAGTCTGAGGTAGGAACTATGATGGAGTCTTGGAGCGAAGGTACAAGCAGTGTCCGAGTACGGGGTACGGGGCAGCGGTGAGAGGTTGTAACTTGGTGGAGGGCTGGCGGAAGAGAGTCAGAGGGAAGAGAGAGGAGAGAGGAGAGGAAAGGTGTCAGGTCCGAAGGTGAGTGTCGGAGCAGATGGGAGGAGGGTAGGAGAGTGATGGAAGGGTGGAGGTGTCATGAGGAGGAGTAGGAGGAGTGAGAGGAGTGATGTTTGGTCCGAGATGAGTATCGGAGCGAACGGAGATAGGGTGGGAGAAGGACGGGAGGGTGGAGGTGGCATGAGGGGTGAGGGGTGGTGTGGTGTCAGGTCCGAAGGTGAATATCGGAACAGACAGCGGTAGGGTAGGACTCCGGAGGTGGTGAAGATGGAGGTCCGGGAGTCGGTTCGGGATTGAGTATGTATGGATATGACATGTTTCATACATGGTCTACCATTTGTAGCACCTGCACCCTGTTCTTGATTCTCACTATGCAGAGCATATGTTCTTATTTACTGCAGTGTGAAATGGACTTATACGGACGTCAGCATGTGGTAACTCGTATTGCGACTCTTGGGCTGGTGTATCGCCCTCTCTGTAACTCGGACCGCTCTGTATTTGTGTTCACATTTACAGTATCCATCTTACATTTGTCAAGCTTACAAGTTGTGCGGCTATGAGTTAAATAATGACCTGGCGATACCTCCACCATAAATAATATCTATTCACGCTTTTAGCGATTAGCGTAATGTTGGGCTATCCTTCAACCAGGCAACATCTGGATCCACATGTTCAAAACCTCATCTTTCTCGTCACTAACTTCGTCGGTATCAAGCAATTTTGCCATGTCCCCAGCAAGTCTTCCTACATCGGCACCTTTACCACGAAGCTCATCTCCAACATCCCTAATGATTTCCCAGTGCTGAGCCGTGTCCAAGGTTTCAGGAGGTGGTACCTTCTTGTCGATGTGCAGTTTAATGATGTCGATCTCCACCAAGCATTTGACATTTTCTTTCAATAGTGCCTCCAAATGAACTGCTGGCAGAATTTTCAGTGCAGCTCGCCACACCGAGTGTCATGCACATTTGAACAAGGTGTCAAAGGTGGCAGGCTCACCACCCATGCTTGTTGTGGAAGATGGCATCTCCAAGTGTGCCTGGGGTGTTGGCCCTTCATTCACAGTGAGATATGTAATCCCATTATTATTTGATCCTGACATTGATTGCCCTCTAGCTGGAGTGCTGTTGGGGGTTGGATGAATCAACCTAATAGGAGGGATAACCATTGAGGTATGCGATTCTGGAACCGTTGAAGGAGAGAACAAAGGAAGGTCAGTTGGGAGGTTCAAACGAGACCACCACCAAGCTGTTCCCTGGTTCTTTAGTTAGGATGGGGAAGTGTACTAGTAAAATTTGTTGTAATTATAGTACCAATCCGAGTGTTTTGGCTAATTCTATTTAATGGGTTAGTCTAAAAGTCTCCGAGAATTGACTTACAGATAAACAAAGCCCTGTGGAGCTGTTCCTCTATTGTAATTTCTCAATTTATCTGGGTGTAATTTTGTGTAGGATCGTTTAATTTGGATTTTAACTTGAATTAAATCTTCTACTTGGCGAATTTTCAAAGATTCTACTCAGTTAATGGGTTTAGATCGTGTCTCAAGTGTCCCTTGACCTTGTCTTATTTTTATCTTCTTTTTGTTGCTTGTTTTAACAGTAGCAAAATAACTGTTTTGTGTTTACACTTTGAAATCTGGAGTGTTAACCAGCTCTCCTGTTGAAATATTTAATTAATGTTCCTCTCCCTATTTGCTGCCTTTTACTACAGTGGAAATCTTAACTGTATATCACTTTTTCACACTGGAGTGATAACCAGAAATGCTTGAGAAAAATAATACTCTATTGTCTTACTTCTCTGAGGGGGCGAAAAGTTGCAGAAAGGGTCTCCCTGTTATACTGCTTGGGTTGCCTTCCTTTTTCACGCTCTACCTCGTATTTACAGGATTTATTTACAGTGTATTTTCCTCAAACTGAATAAAAATGAATTTTTCATGCTATAGTTTTAGCTGCACTGAACTGCGGCTCTACTGTGGTCAGACTGCACCTAGAATCCTTATTGTCTTTCCTCACCTAAGCTATTTTAATGGTTTAATTAGAACTTGACTGTGCTGCATTTGTCACAGTTTTCTATTTCAAATTCCTCTTATTTACCATTAAGTCTGCTATGACTTGGTGATTCTGAATTCACACTTCACATTACTGTGTGTACAGCTGTGCTGAGACCTTCAGCTGATCTATTCTATTTTTATCCAGTGACATTCAGCTGAAATGAGACTTGAAATGATAAATGAGTGAATTATTCAGGTTTAGAACCAAAAGAAAAAGTTGCTAGTAGTTGTCAGGGACGCGTCCGGGGTAGAGGAGGCCTGGGTGAGACGCCCAACACTAGAAGTCTCGCAGGGTGTAGAGCGGGCATGCGTGCTGGCGGGCCCAGCTCAGGAGACAGTCCCTGGCCACTCAGACTGAAGTGGAAAAGGGTGTTATTATTATTAAAAGGGAATACTATGTTACTTACCTGAAGTGGAAAAGGGTGAGAAGAAGGCTACTTCTTCAGTTCCCACTTCAGGTATGTTTATATACATGCGGCTTAGGTCACATGACGGGTGCCACGTCATCCTCGCATACAGCCGTAGTCACCTGGGTGTCCCCATGGGGGATCCCGAGGGCATCCGCTGTGAACGTGCAAGCTGGACGTAGCGGGGGTCGCCCGAGGCACCCGGGCTGGGCGTGTCGTGAGCACGCTCTGGGTGGGTCAATGGTACATTGATACAAGGAAAGGTCGTCCATGTAGAATAACGAGAAAATAAAGAGAAAGTGAAATAAATGAAGAGGGAATGGAATGGAGAAAGAAAGAAAGAGGAAGGGGGGAGGAGGTAAGAGAAGACTGGGTGGCGGGGTATCGGGTGAAGTGGGGCCGGGTGGGGCCAGGTCAGGCGGGTGTGCCCTGACAGTAGTCAAGAATTGATTAAACAAATGTGTTATAGCTCTCTGCTTTATTAGTATGTATATCGTTCCCTAAAATTCCTGCCATGGTCCGTCATAGTTTAGTGGATTTCATGGATTTCGTCCATCTCCCTTGATTCCCATTTGTATTGTTGCATCCTAATCCTTCATATGTATTGTTCGTTGTTATAATAGGTCGTCCTCAAAGATTTCATATTTTTATGTATTTTATTTGGGGCTCGGGACCTCTAGAAGCTGTCTTCCCATGCGTTTTCAGGTTTCTAACTTCATGTCCTTGTATCTCATTCATTTCTGAATGGTTTTTCACGTTCTCGGCATCATAAATTTTCATTTATTCCCACCTTTCCAATGGTACTAAAGTTGTATTCTATCTCTCGGTATTCATGTGTGTTGTTCCCGTACTCGTTTGTATGCAGGCACCGTTTCTGTTTAATTGTTCGGAATTTATTGTATGTGCAGGTGTTTGTATCCTCAATATGGGCTTCCATGATTTATTTCAGATTTTTCCCTCATGATCAAAGGTGTTTTTGTACTTTCTGTGCTTTGTTTTGACTGGGGTCTTCCTTATTTGGACAGAAATTGGTCTTCACGATCTGCTGAAGTGTGGATCTCGGTTCCGATGGCCGGTTCCCTTTGCATTGCCACCCTCATGTGTAGCATGATGCGGATTTCTATATTCCCGTCGTTGGTGTAACTTCACAACGGCTGGACCATTTGGGCTGAAACTTTGCATAACGATAGTTTCCAATTTATGATATTTTCCATGTAAATCTTGTTATGTGTTTTAAATATGGATCCTACGTAAACATCATCTCTTCCCTGAGCCATGACTTTGATGTCGCTCATCCCGTTAATGAATATCTCCTTGATGTGTGATCCTTTTATTATGAGAATTTGGGTGGATTAAGATTAGATCCCTTCCTTTCTAATGGGCTATCAAGCTCGTCTCGGTCGTTACTGCTTGTTCTTCGCACTTTCCTTTTAAATGTTGTCCTCATTTTCCGAGAGTTTTGTTCATATCTCCGTCGTCTATGGGTAGTTTTCCCTGTAATTACTTTCATTGGGTCCGTTTGGGAGACATATACATTCCCTATTATAAACACGACTTTGAATTTTGCATTAGTTCCTAAGGAATCCTTGTTCCGTGGTACTTCCAACCTCGGCTACATGTGCAGGCATGGGAAAGTAGTTTCCGTGGAGGTTCTCTGGTTGTTTTTATAGTCAAATCTTGGTCGATTGTCCTAATTCTTTGTTTAATATTTGCTATAAATTCCCCCGAGAACTCCGTCTTGTTGATGCTAAGCTTGAAGTATTTTTACTAATTTTCTTTCTTTCAATTTATTGTATGTAGTCATAATAATTCATTAAAATTCGTTAAAATTCAGGTTCTTCTATTTTCTGATATCTACTTGGCATATGGGGTTTTTCATGATTTATCTGACATATTTCCATAATGAGTTTTCATAGAGTGACTGTTATTTCTCCTACACCATTTTGCTAGTTCATTCCATGAAGACATTTTGCGGGATGTCAGTGAGTTGCGGCTTGCGTTCTGGTTGGGATCTGGAGCGTACTTCCAGTGAGAATGTGGGCAGGTTGAGCGGCTCTATTTTTGAAGGGAGTATCAGTGATAAGGACCCGCTTGATAAAGGTGAGCTGTTACTTGGTGACACTGTCTCTGGTACCACCTCATCATCCTGTGCTCCTGTCACCTCATTCTGTGGCATTCTGGCTCCATCCACCTGACTGCTGTTCCCAGGCCTCATGCAAGGGGGCTTGGCCTTTGCTAAAGCATGCGTGTGAGTGGCCTTCAGCTTCAACAAGTTGAGCGGTGTAGGAGAAATAACGGTCACACTATGGAAACCCATTATGGAAATATGCCAGATAAATCACAAAACCCCATACAACAAGGAGATATCATAAAATAGAAGAACCTGAATTTTAACGAATTTTTACGAATTATTACGACTACATACGATAAATTGGAAGAAAGAAAATTAGTAAAAATACTTCAAGCTTAGCATCAACAAGACGGAGTTCTCGGGGGAATTTATAGCAAATATTAAACAAAGAATTAGGACAATCGACCAAGATTTGACTATAAAAACAACCAGAGAACCTCCATGGAAACTACTTTCCTGTTAGAACTAGCGGATTCGGACGACTCCGGAGTGGAATCGGAGACTTAGCATGGAAGGACCTTGGCTTCAGCGACTCAGGCGGAGCGCTGTGCCATTGCTGGTTGTCCTGGGGGTCCCTAATTTCGGATCTAGCAGAGGGAAAGTCTCTTGGGGGGAATTCAAGTCGATTTCGGACTGAGGTTACAAGTTACTAGGTACATTGTATATAAGGAGGGGTTCGGAATCAAAGTAGGACAAAAGGAGACAAAGGGAGATGGAAAGAGGAACGACACCGAGGGTCAAGTGTTTGACTCAATGGTGTTTCCCAAAGGAGGAATGAAGGGCCAAGGCCCAAGGAGGAAGGAAGGAGGATGGGAGTCGGGAATGGCTAGCTGACTGAATAGAAGGAAGCAGCAGCCCAAATAGGAATGAGGGAGAATAGCGGAATTGAAATGGACAATGCAATAGTTGCAAGGTCCGGAGTAAGTCCGGAAAGTCCGAACTTGGAAGTTAAACTCCGGAATATTGGCAAACGTAATTAAATGGAATGAGCTAACCAATACAATGGGTATAAGCGGAGGTGGGGTCAAAGTCCGAGGTCGGAGCTAAGACCGGAGGTTCCGGAGACAGAGACGCAAACAGGATTCCGGAGCGGAGGTCCGGAGTCCGGAGCATAGGTGTTGCATACTCGTCTGGAAGGTGTCGAGGTTGGGGTCGGACCCGGAATGTTCCGGAGTCGGACCAAAGGTGGTGTTGGAGCCGGAGGTGGGATAACCTCTTGGGAGTCGGCAAGGAGAAGGTGATGGAAGGGAAGTAGGGCTCCGGAAGTCAGGTTCGGAGTTCCAGGAGCCCGGAGCAGAGGTCGGGATTGTATGGATATGACATTTCCCACACCCGCACATGTAGCTGAGGTTGGAAGTACCACGGAACAAGGATTCCTTAGGAACTAATGCAAAATTCAAAGTCGTGTTTATAATAGGAAATGTAGATGTCTCCCAAACGGACCCAATGAAAGTAATTACAGGGAAAACTACCCATAAGCGACGGAGATATGAACAAAACTCTCGGAAAATGAGGACAACGTTTAAAAGGCAAGCGCAAAGAACAAGCAGTAACAACCAAGACGAGCTTGATAGCCCATTAGAAAGGAAGGGATCTAATCTTAATCCACCCAAATTCTCATAATAAAAGGATCACACATCAAGGAGATATTCAATAATGGGAAGAGCAACATCAAAAGTCATGGCTCAGGGAAAAGACAACGTTTACGTAGGATCCATATTTAAAACACACAACGAAATATACACGGAAATTATGATAAATAGGCAACTATAGTTTCAGCCCAAACAGTCCAGCCATTGTGAAGTTATACCAAGGATGGGAATATAGAAATCCACATCATGTTTAAAGACACATGAGGGTGGCAATGCAAAGGGAACCGGCTGTCAGAACCAAGATCTGAACTTCAGCAGATCGCAAAGACCAATTTCCATCCAAATAAGGAAGACCCCGGTCAAAACAAAGCATGGAAAGTACAAAACAACCTTAGATCATGAGGGAAAAATCTGAAATAAATCATGGAAGCCCGTATAAAGGATACAAACACCTAAGCATACCATAAATCCCGAACAATTAAACAGAAACGGCACCCGCATACAAATGACTATGGGAACGATGCACATGATTACCGAATGTGTGCACGAACTTTTGCTAACTCGACGAATACCAAGAAATAGAATACAACTTTAGTACCATTGGAAAGGTGGGAATAAATGAAAATTTATGATACCGAGAACGTGAAAAACCATTCAGAAATGAATGAGATACAAGGACATGAAGTTAGAAACCTGAAAATGCATGGGAAGACAGCTTCTAGAGGTCCAGAGCCCCAAATAAAATACATAAAAATATGATATCTTCGAGGACGACCTACTATAACAACGAACAATACATATGGAGGACTAGGATGCAATAATACAAAGGGGAATCGGGGGGATGGACGAAATCCACGAAATCCACTAAACTATGACGGACCATGGTGGGAATTTTAGGGAACAATATACCAATAAAGTGGAGAGCTATAATACATTCGTTTGAACAATTCTTGACTACTAGCAACTTTTTCTTTCAGTTCTAAACCTGAATAATTCACTCATTTATCATTTCAAGTCTCATTTCAACTAAATGTTACTGGATAAAAATAGAATAAATCAGCTGAAGGTCTCAGCGCAGCTGTATGCATAGTAATGCGAAGTTTGAATTCAGAATGACCGAGTCATAGCAAACTTAATGATAAATATGAGGAATTTGAAATAGAAAACTGCAACAAATGCAGCGCAGTCAAGTTCTAATTAACCAATAGCTTAGGCGAGGAAGGACAATAAGGATTCTAGGCACAGTCTGACTGCAGTAGAGCCACAGTTCAGCGCAGCAGAGCGCAGTAGAACTTTAGTGTGAAAATTTCATTTTTTATTCAGTTTGAGGAAAATACACTGTAAATAAATCCTGTAAATATGAGGTACAGCATGAAAAAGGAAGGCAACCCAAGCAGTATAAAAGGGAGACCCTTTCTGCGACCTTTCGCCCCCTCAGAGAAGTAAGAAAATAGAGTATTATTTTTCTCAAGCATTTCTGGTTGTCACTCCAGCGTGAAAAAGTGATATACAGTTAAGATTGCCACTGTAGTAAAAGGCAGCAATTAGGGAGAGAAATATTAAGTAAATATTTCAACAGGAGAGCTGGTTAACACTCCAGATTTTAAAGTGTAAACACAAAACAGTTATTTTGCTACTGTTAAAACAAGCAATAAAATAAGACAAAAATAAAATAGACTCAAGGGACACTTCAGACACAATCTAACTCCATTAACTGAGTAGAATCTTTGAAACTTCACCAAGTAGAAGATTTAATTCAAGTTAAAATCCAAATTAAACAACTCTACACAGAATTACACCCAGACAAATTGAGAAATTACAATAGAGGAACAGCTCTGCAGGGCTTGGTTTATCTGTAAGTCAATTCTCAGAAACTTTTAGACTAACCCATAAAATAGAATTAGCCAAAACACTCAGATTGGTACTATAATTACGACAAATATTACTAGTACACTTCCCCATCCTAACTAAAGAACCAGGGAACAGCTTGGTGGTGGTCTCATTTGAACCTCCCAACTGACCTTCCTTCGTTCTCTCCTTCAGCGTTAACTTTGAAAACCCTGGAAATGTCCAAATCAGAGCAGAAATCAACACCAGAATGGCAAAGGGGTGTACGATCTACCGCTTTTCCTTTTCCTGATTCAATGGAAGGCAATGGCTGTTCAAGCATCACCTTTAGATGGTGGAGGTGGGCCTCAACTGTGTTCTGATGGGCAAGAATGATGGTGTCATTTCTTGAACTGTTCGGAGATAGTGGCATATTTTAAGTATCCCATTCAAAGAGGGCCCATTGCTTCCTGGGCTGATCCAGAATGATCATTCTGAAGGGCTTTTAGGGGGTAAGTACTAGTGTCCACGACTGGAAGGAGAGAAAACATGCCAGTAAGAACAGTGTCCATCTCCTCTTTTGCCTTGTTAAAAGCCCTCATCTTGGTCTTAACCCTCTTGTGGCAATGGTTGTACCAGAAGAAGTTTGAGACCAGCAACTGGATTCCCACCTGGAACTCAGTCCAGATATCCAGTCGAGGGCCTTGTCTAAACGCTGCCATCCCCAACACGATCTCAGCTGCAATCTGGCTGACCTCCAGCTCCAAGGTTGGCAGTAGTTGAATGGAGTCACAGCTAAGAAGATCTGGCTCTTCCATCAACACAGAGAAAGGATAGCAATCAGCTCTTTTGGTTTCCTCCACCAACAGATCCATGATGCTATTCTCTTTATACCATTTAACAGCGATGAGATTACAAAAGGCATTGCGACCCTGGGTGTATCCATCATTTTCCCACTGTTTGACAAACGCCTTCATGGCTGTCAGTGTTTGAGGCTCTTCCACTTCCTGTCCCTTGCCCTTGTGCTTCTTCCCCTTCACCTTGCCTGTAGCCTGGGAAAGGCCAACCACAAATGCCCTTATATTGTCCCAGTCTCTTGCATTCTTTTCCAGATCTTCAGAGAACCTAATTAGTGGATGCTCTAGTGCCCAGAAATCAAAATCCCAGTCTACACCACTGGTCCAAGCTTTGGCATCCTCAAAACCTATAGCGATCAAGAACTTCTGGACAGTGAATGGTGCCTTGCCATTAGAACCACTTGGGCTGTCATTCCAAAGCCTGAGGATGATGTCAACCACTGTGGCTCCCATGGAGGCATAGTTTAAAAAGAGGGGACTGGGAACATTTTGATGTTGTGGCCTAAAGTTCAGTGGATTCACATTTATTTCTCTGTAATATTCTAGATTCAATTCAAACTCAGGGTTCCCCCAGAAGTGGCAATAGCTGCACGTGATTCAGGGCCACCTTCCAGGGTCTTTGCTTGTTGCACTTTCCCTGATATTTCATTTTTAGCAGTAATGCACTCAAGTCCAAGACTCATCTTGCTGCGATAACTAAATTATTTCCCCTCTGTCCTGTATATATACAGTTCTCCAATAAACCGTTGCAATGTTTTGCACTTTTGACTTCATGACCTTATAGCATGATGATAATGTATTCTAAAATTTCAAAAAAATATTCGAAACATGTAATAGTATCCCATTTAAATATGTACCAATTATGTAAGCAATATGTCTATTTTTGGTAATGTTATGTAATTTACAAACCACCCAGGTCATTGCAACGGTTTATTGGAGTACATTTTTGGGAAGGGAAAATGGCATTAATTAATACTTTGTATAGCCACCTTTTGCTCTAACCACTGCCTCAATCCTCCTAGGCATACTCTCAATCAGATTCTGGCAAACACTTGGATCTATCCTATCCCACTCCTCCTGGAAGCGATCCCACAGCTCCTGAACACTACTTGGAGGTTCTTCATATTCCCCAAGCTTCCTCTTCACATGATTCCAGAGATGCTCGATTGGATTGAGGTCTGGAGACTGTGAGGGCCACTTCATGACCTCAATACAGTGGTTATTGAACCAGTTTTGGGCCTTTTTGCTGGTGTGTTTGGGGTCATTGTCCTGTTGGAAGAGGACATGGGCTGGGTTTTTGTGATAATATGATATGGTTTCCTGTAGTTCCTCATCCAGAATTTGGCAGTACAGGTCCCCATCCATCTTCCCATCAATCTTGCATGCCATTCCAACCCCATCCCAGGTCATACAACCCCATACCATGATGGAACCTCCACCAAACTTTTTTGTGCCTTGCACCAACCTGTCAGTGAGAGGCTCCCCCACCCGCTTCCACACCCATTTCCTCCCATCTGAGCCCAGACGATTCACCTTAGTCTCATCAGACCATATAACTCTCTTCCAGTCCTCTAGAGTCCACTCCTTGTGGCTGAGGGCAAAATCCATCCTGTCCCTCTTGTGACACCTGGTGAGCATAGGCCTTTTTTTCTTCACCACTGCTTTCCAACCAGCTTTTTTGAGCCCTTTACATACAGTCTCAATGGAGAGGGATGTGTCATTGATGTTTTGGAGTATTCGGGTGACTTGGGATGAGTTGTCAGCCTTCCCAGAGTTGATGAGATGACAAGCATGGCGGATATCAGTGTCAGAAAGCTTGGATGGACGACCACCACTGGGCTTGGGAACATCAGAACGGTGTTTAGACCATAGGCGAGTGACAGTGGAGTAATGGTGGCCAGTAAGAACTGAGATTTGGCAAGCACTATGGCCAGAATCAATGAGGGAAAGGATTTGTTCAACTTTTGAAGTGGCTAAAGGATGCATTTTGGATTTGGGGCCTTATCATGTGAAGTCCTTCAGTATTTATTGTCATGTTGTTTACTAGTGTGTACAGTAAACAATATCACATGACATGTCACATGATATTCCTATTTTCTGTTCAGCCTGGGGGTACTCCAATAAACCATTGAAATGACCTGGGTAGTTTGTAAATTACATAACATTACCAAAAATGGGAATATTGCTTACGTAATTGACAGATCTCTAGATGAGATACTTTCCCATGTTTTGAATATTCTTTTGAAAATTTAAAATACATTTTCATTGTGCTATAAGGTCATGAGTTGAAAAGTGAAAAACATTGCAACAGTTTATTGGAGAACTGTATGAGCCATGAGTGGGGAAGTGGCTGAAACTATATGATAATTGAAGAAAACCTGTCATAGTCCCCAACTAGTATCTGAGACACCACTCCATCGTCATCATTGGATCTCCCTTGTCTCCAGCTTTTTGTTGATATGTATCTCATCTTATTTGGCCTGGTGGATCTCAAGATACAGCTTTCTGGTTGTCTGAGTGCCATCAAGGGCACATGCCATTCGACATTGTGTCGAACGCTTTTGCATCTTCACCAATACTGCATTGTTCAGTGGGAGACTTGGTGGAAAAATAGAGATAAATCCCCTCTTTCAAACTAGCATAATGATGTTCAGGTGGAAGTTGGGGGTTGTGATAAATGTGGGAAATCCTGCTACTCTGTAGCGGGTCTAGGGAGGAGTAGGGCATTTAGGGAGAACATCGCTAGCATAAACCACCTTACTTCTAACATCACATGCCCTTAAAACCCATCTTCACTCAATTCATTTCCATGCCTCAGTGCATCATCAATGTCCCCCTCTTCATCTGTTGGACCCAAAGCTCAATTGGAATCATTCAGACTGTAGAGGGCACTCTCACCTGCAGAATTGGAATCAAGCATCACCAAAGGGCAGAGTCTATGAAAGGTGGTTAAGAGGACATGTAGATTTGCACAGATAAGTCATAAATACTGTGGGTGACTCCTCCTGGCAGCTGTCCAATCTGCATCCATATCTTCATCCTGCTGCTCAAATGTGATGTTCAACACTAACACTCTAGACAGAGAACTCACTTTCAGAATCAGAATCAAGGCATATCACAGATGGAGCTCTCTTTCTCAGCTCTTCCTCTTCCTCTTCAGGGCTGTGTTTGGAGGTCAGCAGGCTTCGATATGTATGGGAGCCAACCATACCTTGATGATTGATCACTATTGGTATCATTAAGTAAGCCAACTGCATGTGAAAGCTGGGAAGTATCAGAGACCAGGTTGAGATGAAGGAGTGTCTCCATGGCGGAGGGCTTTGGCCTCAGCGACTTATGCCAGGAGCGCTGAAGGAGAGAACGAAGGAAGGTCAGTTGGGAGGTTCAAACGAGACCACCACCAAGCTGTTCCCTGGTTCTTTAGTTAGGATGGGGAAGTGTACTAGTGTTATTTATTGTAAATATAGTACCAATCCGAGTGTTTTGGCTAATTCTATTTTTATGGGTTAGTTTTAAAGTTCCTGGGAATTGACTTACAGATAAACCGAGCCCTGCGGAGCTGTTTCTTTATTGAAATTTATTAAT
Organism: Cantharellus anzutake; assembly: GCF_015039405.1. NCBI lineage: Eukaryota > Fungi > Basidiomycota > Agaricomycetes > Cantharellales > Hydnaceae > Cantharellus > Cantharellus anzutake. Next base: position 64,467 of record NW_024067044.1, read on the forward strand.
TTGTCTAGGTGTAATTCTGTGTAGCGTTGTTTAATTTGGATTTAAACTTGATTTTAATCTTCTACTTGGTGAAGTTTCAAAGATTCTATTCAGTTAATGGATTTGGATTGTGTCTGGAGTGTCCCTTGAGTTTGTTTTATTTTTGTCTTATTTTATTGCTTGTTTTAACAGTAGCAAGATAACTGTTTTGTGTTTACACTTTGAAATCTGGAGTGTTAACCAGCTCTCCTGTTGAAATATCTACTTAATATTTCTCTCCTTAATTGCTGCCTTTTACTACAGTGGCAATCTCAACTGTATATCACTTTTTCGCACTGGAGTGAAAACCAGAAATGCTTGAGAAAAATAATACTCTATTTTCTTACTTCTCTAAGGGGGGCGAAAAGTCGCAGAAAGGGTCTCCCTTTTATACTCCTTGGGTCACCTTCCTTTTTCACGCTCTACCTTCTATTTACAGGATTTATTTACAGTGTATTTTTCTCAAACTGAATAAAAAATGAAATTTTCACGCTATAGTTCTACTGCGCTTTTGCTGCACTGAACTGCGGTTCTACTGTGGACAGACTGCACCTAGAATCCTTATTGTCCTCCCTTGCCTAAGCTATTTTAATGGTTAATTAGAACTTGGCTGCCCTGTATTTGTCGCAGTTACCTATTTCAAATTCTATATATATACCATTAAATTTGCTATGACTCGATGATTCTGAATTCAAACTTCGCATTACTATGGGTACAGCTGTGCTGAGACCTTCAGCTGATTTATTCCAATTTTATTTAGTGACATTTAGTTAAAATGAGACTGAAATGGTAAATGAGTGGATTATTCAGGTTTAAAACTGAAAGAAAAAGTTGCTAGTAGTCAAGAATTACTCAAACAAATGTGTTATAGCTCTCCACTTTATTAGAACATCGTTCCCTAAAATTCCTGCCATGGTCCGTCATAGTTTAGTGGTTTTCGTGAATTTTGTTCATATTCCCTGATTCCCCTTTGTGTTATCACATCCTAATCCTCCATATGTATTGTTCGTTGTTATAGTAGGTCGTCCTTGAAGATATCATATTTTTATGTATTTTATTTAGGACTCTGGACCTCTTGAAGCTGTCTTCCCGCGCGTTTTCAGGTTTCTAACTTCATGTCCTTGTATCTCATTCATTTCTGGATGGTTTCTCACGTTCTTGGTATCATAAATTTTCATTTATTCCCACCTTTCCAATGGTACTAAGGTTGTGTCCTATTTCCTGGTATTCGTTGAGTTAGCAAAGGTTTGCGTGCACATTCGGTAATCATGTGCATCGTTCCCATAGTCGTTCGTATGCGGGCACCGTTTTCGTTTAATTGTTCGGGATTTATGATATGCGCGGGTGTTTATTTCTTTTATATGGGCTTCTGTGATTTATTTCAGATTTTTCCCTCATGATCTAAGGTTGTTTTGCACTTTCCATGCTTTGTTTTGACCGGGGTCTTCCTTATTTGGATGGAAATTGGTCTTCACGATCTGCCGAAGTGCGGATCTCGGTTCCGACGGCCGGTTCCCTGCACATCGCCACCCTCATGTGTCATTACACATGATGCGGATTTCTATATTCCCGTCATGGGTATAACTTCACAACGGCTGGACCGTTTGGGCTGAAAATTTGCATAACTATAGTTCCCCATTTTTAATAATTTCCGTGTAAATTTCGTTGTATGTTTTAATTATGGATCCTACGCAAACATTGTCTTTTCCCTGAGCTCGGACTTTTGATGTCGCTATTCCCGTTATTGGATATCTCATTAATGCATGATCCTTTTATGAAAATTTGGGAGGATTAAGATTAGATCCCTTCCTTTCTAATGGCCTATCAAGCTTGTCTCGGTCGTTACTGGTTAATTTTTGCGCTTGCCTTTTAGATATTGTCCTGGTTTTGCAGGAGTTTTAGTCATATCTCCGTCGTTTATGTGTAGTTTCCCCTGTAATTACTCTCATTGGGTCCGTTTGGGGGACATCTACATTTCCTATTATAAACACGACTTTGAATTTTGCATTAGTTCCTGAGGAATCCTTGTTCCGTGGTACTTCCATCCTTGGCTACGTGTGCGGACATGGGAAAGTAGTTTCCGTGGAGGTTCTCTGATTGTTTTTATAGTCAAATCTTGGTCGATTGTCCTAATTCTTGTTTTAATATTTGCTATAAATTCCCCCGGGAATTCCGTCTCGTTGATGGTAAGCTTGAAGTATTTTGCTATTTTTCTTTCTTTCGATTTATAGCGTATAGTCATAATAATTCGTAAAAATTCGTAAAAATTCGTGTCCCTCTGTTTTCTCATATCTACTTGTCATATGAGGTTTTGTGATTTATCTGGCATATTTCCATAATGGGTTTCCATAGTGTGACCATTATTTCTCCTACAGCGCTGTGCCAAGTAACATGTCCGTGCCCTAACTTACTAAACTGGCAACCAGAACTGAAGGGGGTAAACTCTAGTCAATTTTATTACTGAGGTGTAACCTATGTACAAGTTGAGTATATATATAGTTACAACGAGGGCAGGCCTGCAAATGGTGGAGCTGAGTGGAGCGGAGCTAACGGGGTTAGACATTAGCTGATTGAATATTACCGACGAGTCAGGTTATGGGGTTAACGGAATGGTAGGCGATAACCCAGAAACAGAAAGGAGGGATAGGCCCAAAGGTGGGCTTGCAGGGCAAGCGAGTGTATTGCCCAGCGGAGGCAGGAGTGCGCTAGCGGACGTCGGAGCTGTCTGGAGGCCTTCGGGGCTCTGTACTTAGGGAGGCATAGGTAATAAATTGAAAAGAGGGGGTGGTGACCATCGAGGGGTACCGAGGTGATTGTGGAATACGGGAGCTCCGAGGTTAGTGAAGAAGGAGCGGAGGTAGACCGGAGGGGTCGGAGGGAGTGGAAGTCGATGGCCGGGGATGGATATGACAGGAAGCATGCCTAAAACTTACCTAGGTGACCTGTAATCACTATCATCTCCACCCCTGCCCCCACCCTCATCACTAACCTCTCTCCCATACAGTGACAAAGGGGCATTTCCCTTGGGTGATGAACCAGCACCATTCCCATTTGGCTTCCTCCACTTGAGAGATTGGGGATGTGGCAGAGAGTTGGGTTGAACTGAATTGGCACGCTTCCTGTTCAGGATTATTGCCTCAGTGGTAATCTCAGGAGCCTTCCCCTTTCCCCTCCTACCCAGATTTGCCAGCCTATCAACTCTAGGGTTGAACTTGTCGAAGCGCTTCTTGAAATGGTTCTGCCATGAAGCAACAGGATGTTTGCTGGTCCAATGGAGTTCTGCCTACTATGTGCAGTTCAGCCCAATTGTGGGTTGGGGTGAGATTCAGAGTAAGAGTAAGTAAGCAGCAACACACACATCCTCACACATCCATTTAAACACTGTCCAAGCAGTCCTGCTGCTCTGTGCGTTGCCAGGGATATGTTTGGGGACATTGTTGTGGGGACAACTCTGTGTACCGCAAAAAGTCGGATTCTGCGGAATTTGGCCACCAACATACACCACATACCCTCTGACACTCCCGATGCTCATTCTATCACTATCCAACACTCCATACACTCACTCCTTATTTTTCCATATTTTCCCCGTCATTCCCGACAACCCCAAGCAAAATTCCCACGCCCAACCACGCCGCCAATTTCACCCTCTCTCCAAACCTCCAAACCTCCATACCCACACTCACAACCCAGCCGGTTTTCCACCCGATGGTGATGCTCTACCACCCTTCTTCACCCCCGGAGCATTTCCCAGAATGGCAATCCCATACCCGGATGGTTCAGCATGGAGTATACTCTCACGTGGTCTTGACAGCACCTGTCAATGGCCACATCTCAAGAAGTACTGCACCAAATGGGACGAATAGGGGCTCGTTGAAAAGCTGGAGACGAGGAGGTTGCTGACGGGAGGATAGGCGGGCGCTGTGACGAAGTGTTGCGGAGTTAACCTTCACAATTTCCATTTCGGACCAGTTATCACATATTCCCCATTCATTCATTTTTCTTTTATTGTTTCTTTGTTCCCAATTGGATATTCATCATTTACGGTTGCCTAATGGCCCGTTTACATTCCCCCATGCCATTAATTCCATTTCAAACTAGATAACAGCTTGTACATAACAAGTTAGTACTGAATAGACCCGTGAAGGGACAAGCAGAAGTTACATCCAAGTGGCAAAGACGCCATCCACGACCCTAACGCCCCCTCTGAGTTAGTTGCTTACATATAAGACCCCTCTTATCAGAATCCTCAGCCTTGACGTCCAAGAGAGATGTAGGTGAGTGTTTGTTTGAGGTTCTAGCAGACCCAGTAGTGCCCCAGGACCAAAACCCGGCCCCACAAACCACACCCGTGCACACTACCACCCTCCCCCTTCTCTCTGTCTTGAGTCTAGGTGATAGACCCATTACAACGTTGATCACTAGCCATGCAAACATCCACTCAACCTGTTCATCATAAAACAGTTTTGCTTGCTCTCTTCTACACACAAAACTCATCAGGATCTTACACAGAAAGTGCAGTTACTTATACCAAACCTGCCACTGGAGTTACTCCTGCTAGCCTATCAAAATGAGAGTTACATGTCGAAGGCCATGGAGAAAACCTGTACCTGTTGGGTGTGATCCATAGGGAGGTTGATAATTTGAAGTATAAGTATGAATGAAAAAATTGTGATGGAGATAGACATGTGACCAAAAATTCTTGTCACAACTGATCTTATTATGCCACAACCTTAGATCCCTTCACTGGCCCCTCTACATTGATACAAAACCTATCCCAAAATGAACTATGCCCTGGGCTATGTTTTTTTTCAAACACCTTTTCATTTTTGAGACCCATATCTTCATAGATCTCCCCAGCAGACTGGGGGAGAGCCTGACTTCTCCAGGAGATCTTCATGTTGTATTGAAGCATTCAAATCTCACATTTAGACATCCAATTTTGGCCCTCAAGTGTCAAGGTTCCACATCCATTTAAGCTGGATTTCACAATTTTCTGACGAGGGTCTTTTTGTATTGTCACAAGTCTGTGACAGAAATTTCTGTCACATCTTTTATGGAAGCGCAAAAGATCATGTGGGCTACCAATTATTTGCACTCACTTTTGTTATCTCACTTGCTCTTGATCTTATACTGGATCACTACACCATACCCACTGTACCCCTCCCGGCATTCCGATGCCCTTGTGTTGTGGTTATTGTTCCCTTTTATGGGAAGCTCCCTTGTTCTAACGGTTTAGCCTTTGTTCCTTTGTGCCACACAGAAATGTATATAAGTGTGGTGTGTAGAGCTGAGTGCGATGTCTAATGATACTGTGATATCATACTCAGAGGTCGGGCTGCAATGCCATGATTATAACAACATTGACATACAATCAGAATGCACACATGAAAATATACATTGTTTACATCAAGATAATAAAGGAAGCATGCACCACCCATCACCACCCATCACCACCCTGAGACCCATCCCTTCCTTACAGGCCCTTCCTCATTCTCAGTCCCTGATTGATCCGATCTGACCATGCTTGGACATCCTCCTGAAGCCAAACATCAATATATGGCACCATGCTACAAGGAGGTTGCTCTAAATTGACAAATACAACAAGTGCATCTGAGGTTTGGAGTTCAAACAAGTCAAGATAATTGTAGTCTCTGATGCCATTGGGCAATGCCTGTGGGAGGTCTGTTGGTCAATGCATAGAACAGGTCATTGTTCGCACGAAAGACCAAATTCCTGACAATTTCAGTGATGTCCCCAATATCAAAAACATGCATGGTGAGGAAGATGCATCTTGGTCCAGTAATAAGCCCTTCTCTTCAGCGACTGGATCACTTTCTGGACCGTCTTCTGTGTAGATGATTTGATGGCAAAGCACACCAACATGTCTTTGGCACCTTAGTCCATCTTTTTTCTGTCTTGCCGCTATATGAGAAAGATCAAGAGTGTGGATAAAGGACAGGTAGCACTGAGTTCTTTACCTTCTTCAACACACTCCTTAAATTCAGGGAACAAGCCCTTCTTGTATTGTGCAACATGGTGTGCAGTAAGCACACATGATTTAGAACAGATATTACATCTCAGTATACTATGGCATAACAAGCTAAGCATGGGCAGGCAGCATGTTAGGAGAGAACATACCTGAGAGACCCATGCAGGGTTACATGGACCTGCCTGCCATTGCCATCAAATAGAGGAAGACCTGCCTTGGAATCAAGATCATCCACATTTTGCCTATAAGACCGGCACAACAGTTTGAGCTGGACAGGTGAACAAGGAGGCTGTGTGCTGTACTGGGTGGGGCTTGCAAGCAAAGCTCTGAGAGTCTCCCTAGTGTCTTGAGCTGTTCTGCTGCTTGTTCAGGTTGCTGCACCCTAGTGTGGAACACATCACTGTAAGGGATACTGCCATCTTTGTTGTTGGTCTTGTAGAGGCCAGTGGCAGAATGGAAGTCCTGGAGAATAATTAGAGCTCTCTCATGCTACTTCTTTCTTTGCAAAAACAAACCAGGATCCCGGAGGCACATGAAACTCCTGCACCAGTGAGTGTGACAACCCATTCTGGGAAAGATCGAAGCAGATGGAGGCAAACAATGGCATCAAATGAGCCCTTATCAGATGATTTTATCATATCGTTGCAAGAGGGGTTGGGATGTTGGATACAAAGTGTGAAGGTTTGTTTTTGTTTGTTATCATAATATTAATAATGTTGATGGTCACATGTCAACAATCGGTTCTGATGATGGAGTGGGGAGGAGAGAAGTGAGGTTTGGGGGATTGTTCCTTACCTCTCCCAGTCGACGTCCCAATGTAGAGGCATTGGACTTGCCAGCCACCAAGGGTTGTCCACTATTCCGGTTTTACAACCCCACTGATGACAGCGCCCCCGCCCCACCTAGAGTTAGCCACAACCCATCCCCCGACAACTCAACTCAATCTACCCCGAGCCCAGCGAATACCCGCACAGAAGAGTATGTAGTACCGGAAGGAACCCAGGACATAGTACTCGACTCCGGAACTGACACTGCTGCTGAAGGGGGCCTAGTCGACCACCCAGTGGTTATCCACCATCAGCAAACCTGGTATGGAGCTCTCAGAGCTCTCAGAGCTCTGTGAGCACATTGAGTCTTTTGCTGTGCACCCTCTACACATAGAGTCAAGAAAATGAAATATATATATGATTTTGTTCTCATAAGGATGCCGAAGTGCAAAGATAATATGGATATCCATTTTTGGAAATGCATGTAAAATAGCCATCATCATCACTCAAAAAGCTCTATGAGCTCATAGAGCTTTGTGTTTTTTTTTTACTAATGAATGGTCTCCATGTCTCCATGGAATCTGCTGAGTTATCTTGGCACCAGTAGTGCAATGGTAATATGGATATATGTTTCTGGCTCTATGAGCTCTATGATCTCAGCAGGCTCATAGACCTCATAGACCTTTTGTGTTTACTGATGTATCCATGGAATATGCTGAGATACAGCACTTTGTTTATTGCTATTTGTAAAATTTGAGGAAAACTCCAAAATTCAAAACTTTGCACTTTATCTTTCATCTCATTTCTTGCTCAAAACTCATCCAATTTTGATGATTCTATCTATGTGCATTGGAAAGCACTTAAGTGTGGCAATGTAACCATGCATGTTATGTAGGGTATAAATGAGTTTTGAAAAGTGTCCCAAAAAGAGTAAATTTAAAATACAGCCCAATAAAGCAAACAGAAAGCTGATGTATCCTTCAGATATCATCCATACATCCATACCAAGCCGTTTGAATTGTCAAAATTGGGTGAGTTTTGGGTGAGAAAGGAGATGAAATATATAGTGTAAATTTTTGGATTTTGGAGTTTGCCTTGAAATTTTCAGATAGCAAAAATTTTATGATAGAAAGGTGATTTCAATTTTTTTAAATTATTTCTAAATGTCCTGAAATTTCTCTCCCTAACATTCCCCAAGATTTCTGAATTTTCCCTAATTTTCCCTCATTTTTTAGAAATTTTCCTTTTCTCAATTTTTTTTGAAAGTCCCCCATTTCTCCCTGAATTTTCTGAATTTTCCTTAATTTTCCCTGACTTTTTTTCAAGTTTTTAGAAACCCCCCAGTTCCCCCTCATTTTCCTCCCATTTCCCCCTTCATCCCCCCCCTCAATTCCCTCCTCAATTCCCCCCATCCCCCTCTTCAATTGTCCCCTCATTCCCCCCCCCCCAATTCCTCCTTAATTTTCTCCTCATTTCCCCCTCATTCCCCCCTCCAAATTTCACCCCATTCCCCCCCTCATTCCCCCTTCAATTTTCCCCTCATTTCCCCCTCATTGCCCCCTCCAAATGTCACCCCATTCCCCCCCTCCATTTTCCCCTCATTCCCCCCCTCATCCCCCCCTCCAAATTTCCCCATGTCCCCCCTCATTTTCCCCCCATTTCCCCCCTTTAATTTCCCCTCATTCCCCCTCCCAATTCCCCCCTCATTTTCTCCCTCATCCCCCCCCAATTCCCCCCCATTCCCCCCCCTCAATTTTCCCCTCATTTTCCCCCCCATTTCCCCTAAGTAATTTCGGATTAACCCTATTTATAACCCTAAATCCAGCAGATATATCAATTGGGTTGTGTGCCCTTGGTGTGCAGTGCCACATGAGGGGTTGCAAGTTAAGTAGACTGTTGTCCAGTTGACCCTAGGGTAGGAACTTGACTGTGGCCAGTCACATGATACTGTAGTCAAGCTTTTTATTTTTTTTGAATTTTTGCAAATTAAACATGGGCTCAGGGTGCTCATAGAGCTAATAGTCCTCTGTGGGCAAATATATCTCTATGAGCTCTCAGAGCTTTGAGCTACTTTCCCAAGCTCTCAGAGAGGGGGACCTGCAATTTTCAAAGTTCATAGCTCTGTGAGCTCTATGAGCTCTCATACCTCCTGGTTGGGTTTGCTGATGACCCCTCCATAGGGCAGTGCAGCACACCCCAGGACCAACAAGCACATAATGCCTATACCCTCCCAGGCGACTTGGCTACAGAGTCCTGGGGGTCTTCAGTGCACACCTATGCTTCAACGTATCAGACAGAGCCCAAGCAGCCTGGCAAAACGCGATGAACTACTCTGTTTTCCCTGCATGCAGAAGGCCAAGGCAGACACTACTATCTTCATGAAGTGGGCCTTCCCTGGTTTAGCAAACACTCTCGTGGTCATCCCAGCCACAAAATTAAATGACCAGCAAGCAGACGAGCCACTTCCCAGGGGCATAATGATAGCAGGCCTAATGTACTGCAACACGGCCACCCACCTCTCCAAGGCCTTCAGCTTCGCTACCTACCCTGCAACAGACTTCACCACCAATTGGCCAGCCATCTCAGACAAAACGTGGTGCAGACCAGCACCCCGGTGGACCAACACCTAGCCAGCGAAGTCCTGAACATGCTGCTATGCCATGAGACCATTAACTCAGCAGAGGATGGCCTAATCACCATGATTAGACCTGGCAACGCCTCTACACACTGGGTCTTCACAGCCAATTCCCCCCACCCCACCGACATGTTCCAACACAGACAGTGGGGTAGCCGCAGCTGGAAGTACAGAATGGTATCACCCTTCCATTGCCACAGGTGAACTGCAAGTGCTGAGACCTACCAGCGCCTGCTGAGCAAAGTCCCATTCTGGAACAAAGCATTCCCCCACAAATAATCAATGACCCCCAAATTGCAAACACAAACCCCACCAACAATGCAGAACTTACTGCCACCCACAACCATGGACCCTCAATGAGCGGGGATGGCAGATGCGGCCAAGGCGATCAAGCCAATCCAGATCATCTCAACCTCCGGATAGTGCTGATGAGGCCCCACGATCTGTATCAGAAGAATCAGCCTGACCCAATTTGTGTAGTTAGACTCCAGGAAATGTTCTCGTTTCTGACCTTGGATGTATTTACATTCATAATCAATTCAACATTCGCTCCTGTCATCCAAGTTGGTCACATCCCTCAGCCCCAAGCAATCACCCTACGGCGCAAAGTCTACATTCTTACAAGCTCCAAGGGCCCCTACAACGTTCAACCACTACACTACAAGATGCCCCCACAGTACCAGCACCTTCCACCCCATATCAGGCAGAAAGTCAACAACACTGGTGAACTTAGTGCCTTCTCCAGCGAAGCTGTGGAGACTCTTGGTTGTGCATCTTCAACAAGCTCATAAGTTAGTTCATACCAGTCCATTCACTCAAATAATGTAATTTCCTTACAGATTGTACACCCCCAATGCATGGACATTGGACTCATTCAAAATTGGCCATCGCCTTGGGAGGGGCAGGTTTGGACGCATCTACATGGCTCGAACCAAGGAGGCTCCCAAGTTTATTCTTGCCTTGAAATGCCTGTACAAGGCTGAACTGAAAGAGGAACATGCCAAGGAGCAATTGTGTCGTGAGATGGAAATTCAGAAGGAACTGCGATATCCAAATGTCTTATGCCTCTATGGATTTTTCCATGATGAAAACCGGGTTTTTTTGATGTTGGAACTCACACCAAAGGGTGATATCTTCAAGTGCCTTACAAAACTTGGACGTTTCTCAGAAGTGCAGGGAAGTCAAGTATGTCTGTTCAACTGCCACTGATATTCTCCAACTGATTGGGTATTTTAAGTACATTTCTCAGGTGGTGGCTGCATTGCAATATCTACATAGCAAGCATGTCATCTGTCATATCCGTGCATACCTGACCCCGACCCGACTTCCGGTGTAGGAGAAATAATATTCAAAGAATAAAACAATGATCTATCAGAATAGTCAACGAACAGGTGACAAGTTCAGACGTTTAACAGATCTCATGATCTTTATGAGACTGGACAGACATTAGAAGATCATTATAAATTATCTACACCCATGTAGCATGAGATTTAATCTACTACAAGCATGCCTAGAACCTGGCATTGGTGTAATATTCAAAGAATATATCCCTACAACAAGAAAATAGCACATAGACGGCAGAATAAGAAGGAACATTGGGAAAGAAATGTGAATATCTCGGGAACCAGTAAACTTTTGACTGTAATCTCTTTACCATCTGAAAAAACTGTTTCTAAACTTTATCCACGGTTTTGTTTCATTCTAAAAGCTTCAGAACTGACGGAGATATCGCTCAAACGGCGAAACACCTTATAATTCATATATATTTATTTGCTAATTCTTACAAAAAGTAATGTGACTCAAGGGAAATATATTGGCGCCCGGAAGTCTGGCGGACCGAATACCATATGACAGAGTATTCCCCGGCGCGGGCGGACAGTTTTTGATCGCATCAGAAGAGGAGAAAATGCTAAAAAACCGGATCTTGTATATTTTCCCATGATTCATCAAAACCTTTTGATTTTAAGCTCAAATAAATCGGAACAAAGGAATGATTGATGATCTGGATCTCGGATCATAAGCATGAAGTGATTCGGAAGTCCGCGGATCGGTTAATTAATTGGGAAGGCTCTAGAACATTAGTAATGATGTGGCTTCACAAAAAGGGGTCAATTAGAGAACAGTCTAGAAAGTTCCTTTATAGCCAAGTCATTTCTAAAGATAACCGTTCGTAATTAAGGCGGTGTAGAGCATAGCTTCAGCGCTACAAGATCCCGCTAAGATCGGCCCAAAAGACAAAGAAATGGACTTATTGCTGAGTCATGTCCTAAGTCCATTATTAAGCTTACACAGCCCAAGCCCCTATATCATTCTAGAACTATCTATAATACAAATGTAGCACATGTAACTAGTGCGAGGCGTGGGAGTAGAGAGGCCTCTGGAAAGCATAAAAGGCCTCTGCTTCTGCCCCCTCTCAAACCTCAGGTAGAAATAAAAGTTTAATTCTCCTCACCAGTGGTTGGTTCATTTGCTCCAAAAGATAAAAGCAAATATTAGTTGTTAGCTAATATAAAACTAACACGTCACTCTAAGCGTGAGTTAGGGTCAGTTAGACACAGCTGAACAAAAGTGTCATAGTGAGAATTAGTGAGAATTTGGTGGAGGGACTTCTTAATTGAATAATCTCTCAGCAATACTTGGTTATCACACCACAGGAGAAAAGTGAGCGATCCTGAACCTGCTAGATAACTAGCACGCACTCTAAGCGATAGAAAGAGCAGTTTGGTCACTCCTGTATTGAGTAACATTTATTGCAGAATTATTTTATTAGTAGTTTTCCTTCAGTAAATTATCAGGAAAATCACATCCTACTGAAAAGTGGTATATCTAGGTGTAATATTGACTAGAAATCATAGTAAAGTCAATATAGAATTTTATCTGTAGACGATCTATACGTCAGGTGAGATCGTTGGGGGGTGTTTATTGTTGTTTAGACAGTGAACAATTATATATTTGGCAACCAAAACATGGTCAGTACGCAAATCAGCACAAACTCTAATATCGTTATTGGATGTAGGAAACTGGTTACATAAGGTGATCCAGCTCCACTCCTTCACTGGACCTCCTCCTTCTCCACCTCCAGAGTCCTACCCTACTGCCGCCTGTTCCGATACTCACCTTCGGTCCTGGCAACACACCTCCTCTTACCTCCGACGCCACCCCCACTCCTCCTTCCCTCTCCTCCCCTATCTCCATCTGCTCCGATACTCACCTCGGACTGAACACCGCCCCTCTCGCCACCCTCCTCCTACTCCTCCGCTCTGCCCCCACAAAACCTCCACCCTTCCTTCATCCTCCTACGCTCCTCCCGTCCACTCCGATACTCACCTTCAGACCTGACAACTCCCCTTTCCACCACTCCTTCCCTCTTCCCTTTCTCCTCTCTCTCCCCTCTGGTACTCTCCCGCCGACCTCCTGCCAAGTTACGACCTTCCACTGCTGTCCCGTACTTTGTACTCGGGCACCGATCGTACCTTTGCTCCGAGCCTCCGTCATAGTCCCTACCTTGGACTTTGACTCCACCTTGGTCTTAGTCCATTGCATTGGTGACCTCATACTACGTAAACACCATTGCCAATATTCCTCGGACTTTCAACCCTGCCTCCGTAAGCTCCGTAAGCTCCGCAACCTCCGAGCTTCGCGGATCACCTTCGGCACTTTCACTGCTTGTAATGTATCTCTCGCGTTTTCCCCTCATCCCTATTTGGACTGCTGCTTCTTCCCATTCTAGCCAGTTAGTCATCATCCCCACTTCTCACCATCCTCCTGCCCCTCTGGGCCTCGCCCTCCCTACCTCCTTTCGGACGTATCACAGGTTCTGCCTTATGACCTTCGGTACCACTCCGCTTCTGTCTACCCTTTGTTCCCGTTCGGACATCTTCATTCCGATTCGGATCCCCTTTGTTTCCTTGTGCTTTTGCCCCCTCCATGATATATATCGGCGCTTGTACATACTCGTTTTGGCCTCAGTCCGAAATCGACCTGAAATGCCCCCTAGAGACTTCCTGCTCGCCTACTGTGAAATTAAGGACCAAATGGACAAACAGCAATGGCACAGCGCTCCACTTGAGTCGCTGAGGCCAAGGTCCCTCCACGCTAAGTCTCCGATTCCACTCCGGAGTCGTCTGAATCCGCCTGTTCTAACATCATCCACCATGATATCAAGCCTGAAAATCTTCTCCTTGGTCTTGATGGAGAGGTGAAGATAGCCGATTTTGGATGTAGTGTCCAAGCAAACAGTAATTGGTGTGTGTTCCATCAATGCATGACTGCTTTGATTAGTATTGACATGACCCACCAGCCGGATGACATTCTGTGGCACTCTCAATTACATGGCCCCTGAAATGGTTGCAGGGGAACCCTTGCTTATGAGTTTCTTGTTGGAAATGTACCCTTCAAAGCGAATAGTTTCTGTCATATCCGTCCAATCCCAACCTCCGCTCCGGGCTCCTGGAACTCCGAACCTGACTTCCAGAGTCCTACTTCCCTTCTGCCACCTCCTCCTTGCCAACTTCCAAGAGGTTATCCCACCTCCGGCTCCAACACCACCTTCGGTCCGACTCCGGAACATTCCGGGTTTGACCTCAACCTTGACACCTTCCAGACGAGCATGCAACACCTATGTTCCTGACTCCAGACCTCTGCTCTGGAACCCCGTTGGCGTCTCTGTCTCCGGAACCTCCAGTCTTAGCTCCGACCTCGGACTTTGACCCCACCTCCGCTTATACCCATTGTATTGGTTAGCTCATTCCATTTAATTACATTTGCCAATATTCCGGAGTTTAACTTCCGAGTTCGGACTTTCCGGACTTACTCCGGACCTTGCAACTATTGCATTGTCCATTTCAATTCCGCTATTCTCCCTCATTCCTATTTGGGCTGCTGCTTCCTTCTATTCAGTCAGCTAGCCATTCCCAACTCCCATCCTCCTTCCTTCCTCCTTGGGCCTTGGCCCTTCATTCCTCCTTTGGGAAATACCATTGAGTCAAACACTTGACCCTCAGTGTTGTTCCTCTTTCCATCTCCCTTTGTCTCCTTTCATCCTACCCTTGTTCCTTTTGATTCCGGACCCCTCCTTATGTACAATGTACCTAGTAACTTGTAACCTCAGTCCGAAATCGACTTGAATTCCCCCAAGAGACTTCCCCTCTGCTAGATCTGAAATTAGGGACCCCCAGGACAACCAGCAATGGCACAGCGCTCCACCTGAGTCGCTGAGGCCGAGGTCCTTCCACGCTGAGTCTCCAATTCCACTCCGGAGTCGTCCAAATCCGCTAGTTCTAACAGTTTCATAGGTTAGTGTTCCCCATGCGATGAGTTATCCTGTCTTTGACTGATGCTATGTGACAGCAACATACCAACAGATTGTGTCAGTGGACTTGGAACTTCCCAGTCACATTTCCCCAGAAGCTTGTGACTTCATCGAACTTGTGTGTCCAACCTACTGTTGCTTGGCACTCATACTGATTTGTTACTAGCTGCTGTGCAGAGAGCCTGAGAGGAGGCCTCTTCTTAGTGATGCAGCAAGTCACCCTTGGATAACAGGTGATCGTTTTTCACCGGAACTTTAAACACAATCTCCTTCACCTTGGACCCCTGTAATGCCTTCGCTTGCTTTAATTTTTGTAAATAAGATCATAAATTTATATCTCATTTTGGAATGTAGATAAATCTACATGATAGGTTGGCATGATCGAACCGATTGGGGTGCAGGGAGGGAATCCCAGGGATTTGATCAAATCAGCTCAATCGACCTTGGAGGTGTCCTGATGCCAATCCCACAGATAGGGAACATGTCAAAAAACACCCTCTCGAACAAGAGAGAAGCTATAATATTTACCCCCCAAGACCCAAGGATGCCCACATAATAGAAAACTACAGAATAAAAAGGGGATATTTTTCCACCAAGTCTCCCACTGAATGATGCAGTATTGGTGAAGATGCGAAGTGTTTGACAGCATGTCGAATGGCACGTGCCCTTGATGGCACTTAGAGCTCCTTGCTCAACCAGCAAGGCCCTTAGGGTACCCATTATGCGCTGCTAGGCCTACCCAACAGGGCATTTTCAATGGGGGCCCCCATCATATGCACCATGACACAAGCCATCCATTGGGGCCCCTACAAACCCTGGTGAGCTTGACCCTTGGGGGCAGCCTGTATCATGGTACGTAATGGCAGGGGCCCCTATTGGAATGGAAGGTTTGCATCACCATCACTCTGAATGTGAAGGTGATTGTGGTCAATAGCCCAGCATGTATTGATGCTGCAAGGGCCATGTTCAGTGAAAGATGATTCCACCAACATAATCATCCAGATAACCTATCAAACCAACCATGCATCATTCACAGCGACTTCTATGGGTTCAAACCAGTCGTCCAGAAACATAAAGCCTCGTCATACTGGCCTGTCAATGTTTCAAAAGACATGGAAGAGGAAGCGATGAGGAAGTGGACCTTCGATATACGGAAATGCAATGACAGACACTTGACAATGCTACAGAAACTATTGCTATCATTGCCCCAAAATGGCCCACCTTGGAGTAATGCGGGGCTCGTAATGCCTCGCCATGCAGTTCGAATGCAATGGAACGATCAATCACTACAATGACATTGCCCAATATTTGTATCATTTCCCCCTGCTTGCATATTAGTCAGACTGGATTCTGAGCGTTTTGTCTTAATGACTTACACACTTTCATGTACCCTAGTGTAACATGCTAGGTAACTGTTAGAATTTGCGGATTCGGACGACTCCGGAATGGAATCGGAGACTTAGCATGGAAGGACCTCGGCCTCAGCGACTCAGGCGGAGCGCTGTGCCATTGCTGGTTGTCCTAGGGGTCCCTAATTTCGGATCTAGCAGAGGGAAAGTCTCTTGGGGGAATTCATGTCTATTTCGGACTGAGGTTACAAGTTACTAGGTACATTGTATATAAGGAGGGGTCCGGAATCAAAAGGAACAAGGGTAGGACAAAAGGAGACAAAGGGAGATGGAAAGAGGAACAACACCAAGGGTCAAGTGTTTGACTCAATGGTGTTTCCCAAAGGAGGAATGAAGGGCTAAGACCCAAGAAGGAAGGAAGGAGGATGGGAGTCGGGAATGGCTAGCTGACTGAATAGAAAGGAAGCAGCAGCCCAAATAGGAATGAGGGAGAATAGCGGAATTGAAATGGACAATGCAATAGTTGCAAGGTCCGGAGTAAGTCCGGAAAGTCCGAACTCGGAGGTTAAACTCCGGAATATTGGCAAACGTAATTAAATGGAATGAGCTAACCAATACAATGGGTATAAGCGGAGGTGGGGTCAAAGTCCGAGGTCGGAGCTAAGACCGGAGGTTCCGGAGACAGAGACGCAAACAGGATTCCGGAGCGGAGGTCCGGAGTCGGGAGCATAGGTGTTGCGTACTCGTCTGGAAGGTGTCGAGGTTGGGGTCGGACCCGGAATGTTCCGGAGTCGGACCGAAGGTGGTGTCCGAGCCGGAGGTGGGATAACCTCTTGGGAGTCGGCAAGGAGAAGGTGACGGAAGGGAAGTAGGGCTCTGGAAGTCGGAGTTCGGAGTTCCGGGAGCCCGGAGCGGAGGTCGGGATTGTATGGATATGACAGTAACTAGTTTCAATGCTATTAGTTCAACAACGTTAGGCTAGCGTAACACGCTAGCGTAAATCGCTACCCTTCTAATAGAGCCCTATACATCATCCTCGTTGTTATGGTGAGCAAATGCATGACATCCTGCTAAGCAATAACAACTATTACTATTATTAGACACCCTTGTTATGTTTTATGCCAATGAAAGTATGACATGCTGCACTAAAATAATTGATGGAAATCCCTTATGGCCACTGTTGCATTCCCCATTCCAACCCAAACCATACCCAATTATCCTAATAGTCGACAGCTTGTTGTGTCTCTTTAGTCCTCATTTCCTCAACATGTGAAAGCATAGGCCATGTGGGTTCGACACCGTGTTGAACGTCATGTGGTAAATCCTCAGAACTTGTTCCCATGTGTGAAGTAATGTACAACGACAGTGTAGAAAAAAATCAAAAGGGGAGGGGTGCAAGTGTCAAGAAGAATGCATGTTCTGGACAGCAGTCATCATACTCTGATGGAACTTTATATTGGTGAGTTACATTTTTTTGACAAAACCTGGAGTAGCGGACAAAAGTTGAATCGTGCTACAACTGCCATTATTGGCAAGATCAACGTCATGAAGTGCACTAATCTTTAAATCCCCACTTCGCACCACCACTGTCACCACCGTCACCATGGGACCTGCAGGGTCATCCCATGAGCCCTTGCCTTCTTGCAATAAGAAGGCAACATGGTTTAACGCAACCGGCCCCAAAGTGAACGACTATGGCACTACCAGAGTCGGTCCACCTGACATTCACAATGTCAGGTGTGATAACGTGCCTATGGGACCCTCCATGGTCCCTAACATGCCCTTACCTGCCCAAACCAGGCAAATTAATGCATCCTGTTACGGATACGGAGTCTCCAATGACCATATCCGTCGCATGGTCAAAGACTTCTCCTCTCTATCGTTCCCCCCATCTTTCTCCCTTCCGTCCTCTATCCTGATACCCTATCCTCCTTACCCGTTCTACCCCTTTCCCCCCCCTCATGCAAAGCTTTCCCCATTGGGGTTTTGGTGCTGGCCGAGGTTACTTGTGTTTCGCAGGATTTCCCGTGACCTTACCATTTGTAGATAGTCACACGTCTTGTACGGAAACCGCCGAAGGCGGTTCCCGCTAACTAACAACTACTCTCTACAACTGTCTTGTGTGTCATCTTCTGTACAACCCATCCTGTGACTCAACTGAACCGTGTGACTGTACAACTCACAACATGTCTTATAAGCCTGGTTATGTCGAGTCCTCTAATGGTCCTCGCCGTGAGAACTCGAGGTCGCGAGTCGAAGACTCTCAACCTGTGTATCATCCTATGGAACCTGTACCCTATGGGACTTCATCACTCCGCTCTCCCCCCAGTGCTCGACAGACAATGTCACATCACGATCATGGAGATCGTGAATACTCTGAGGTCCACTTTCCCATGATGCCGGCATGTTTGCTATGCGAACGCCAAGTAGCCGCCTGTCCACCGTCTGTTCCCTCCTTCGTCAGTCATCATATTCCCCCGCCAAGTCACCGAAGGCCCTGTTAGTCAATCCTCATTGCACGCTCATGATATCAACCCGCTACTGGTACGTTCACACTGTGAACGCCAAGTACCCGATGGCAGTTATATGAAGTCCTCACCCACCTCACTGTCAGGGACGCGTCCGGGGTCGAGAGGGCCCGGGGGTAGTATCCGGCACTGAGGCCGTCGCGGGGTGCGGAGCGGGCATGGGTACTGGCGGGCCCGATCCGGGACAGTGGTCCCTGGCCACTCAGACTGAAGTGGAGAATGTGAGAAGAAGGTTACTTCTTCGGTTCCCACTTCAGGTACATTTATGTACATGTGGCTTGAGTCACATGACAGGTGCCACGTCATCCTCGGGGGCAGCCGCAGGCATCCAGGTGTCCCCATGGGGGATCCCGAGAGCGTCCGCTGCATGCACGCGTGCTGGGCACAGCGGGAAGCTGTCTGGGGTGTGTGGGCCGGACGGGTCAATAGTACATCGATACAAAGGAAGGTGGTCCGTGTAGATAGAAAGAAATAAACAGGAAGAGGAAGGTGAGAAGAATGAAATAAAGAAAAGGGGAAAGAAGAGGGAAAAGAAAGGGGAGGAGAGGGAGGAAGGAGGGGGGAGGGGGATAGACAGCGGGGAGCGGGTGTGGTGTGGCTGGGTGGGCCCGGGTGGGCCCGGGTCAGGCGGGTGTGCCCTGACACTCACGAGTCGCGACCTCGCACACGGTACGCTCCATTGAGGAGCGCCAAGTACCCGTGGCTGATACGTCCGTCATGACGTCTCCGACTACCTACCATCAATTCCTTAATAGCTCACTACATCACCAATCACGATTGATGGGAATTCGATCATCCACTCCCTTGCAAGACTGGGATCACTCATCGATTACATATCCCGTTATGGTACAGACTAGATACAACGTCCGTCATCCTGCTATAAGAACCGAGGATTGGGGATTTCCCCCCATCCCCGTAACACATCCCCAAGGCCTGGCCTTGGGACACCTCTGCAAACCACTGATGCCAGCGATTTTCAAACCCTTGATGGCTAATAGCAGTCTCCAACATGGCCCTCACAGGCCATGGACGGCCACCTCAACCACCTAGAGCAGATTGTAAGAACCTTGGCAGAGTCAGTGACCCTGCCAACTGACGGACTTCTCGCCAGATTTGGCAGCCCACTTTGATGCATTATGGAGAGCAAGCTTCATGCCATTCATGCTATCAGACTCAACCAGGGCCACCCACATCCTGCGTCCTCACTGGCCAAAATCCGACTCTCTGTTAGTGTGCCTGGAGGCACACTTCTTCCTATTCCCTCTCATCTTGAGAGGTCAGAGATGGTTCATACAACCATCTCCCAACCGTGTTTACACTGGATTGACAGCACTTCAGCCTTTGCTGAGTGCCAGCTCACCAAAGCGCATCATGCTTCAACAAATGCTAATAAACTACCCATACCCCTTCCACCTCCCACTCACACTGATATTGCATGTGCAGAGGCGGTCTATATGGCTGTCTCCCTGCTGGTTTTGCGTCAGATCAAGGGTTTTTCGAGTGCCAGCTCACTGAAGCGCATGATGCTCCAATGAGCTGGAGTTTGAAAGGGCTCATATCTCCCCCACGCCTCTTCCTCATGCTGAGGTTGTAGACAGTCTATGTGACCGTCTCCCTACTGGTTTTACACCAGCCATACAGCTCTTCAGCTTTTGCTGAGGGCCAACTTACAGAAGCACGTTGCACTTCACCCTTTCTTGGGCCTGCATCATGTATGCGGCCCCTACTCCCACTCTCCATTATTACTATAACATCATGACATTCAAGGACTTTATCAACTGCCTTATCTTGTTAATTAAATATCCAGATAATTTATGATGTGGAGTTGAAGTGCAATCAGATGAACAATGAAAAGAAAACCTCACACAAGCAAGGTCTGGGCGGTGCAGCAGCCATTTCTAGTACAAAATGATGACAGTGTAGAAAAAACACAAAAGGGGAGGGGGGCACAAGTGTCAAGAAGAATTCATGTTCTGGACAGCAGTCATCATACTCTGATGGAACTCAGCTGCCTTGGCATCACACTCTGTATGCTGGTCAGGGGTGACATCATCTCCCTTGTACGCATGATTTGTGATCCTAAGGTTGTTGAATTCGGCCACAACCTCTGCACAAGCTTTGGGATCCTGCTCGATACAGCTGTGTCCCAGGGCTTTCATGACTTCCCCAATCTCATGCTCTTGCTGTCCAATGAACATGAGTGCCATTGATGCCAGCGAAAACAAGTTGGGGATGTTCACCAAGTGGGGTTGTCGTTCTGGAGTGGATGGCACATGCACTGCTTTCAACACCATGGCCATTAAGCATGCCATCACGGTAGAGCTCCAGGAATGTTCACTCATGGAGTCATCCTTGGAGCTGCGATCAAGCCAGCTGGCCAAAAACGAGTGCCTCATACACCCTGCAGCAAGGAAGTATGAGCCTTGCATAATGCATTATGATGCATGGTTCCGAAATCGTTGCATAGGCAAAGATTTGCCCAGGTGGAAAGATACTGAAGACAGAACAACTGAGATGGGCACTCACAGATGAACAGATTTACTTACACTGTTTGCCCTTGTGAAAGAACAAAGGATGAGAACTGATGTGGAGGTTGGTAAAGGTACTCATAGCCTAGAGAGGCAGGCTCCTCCACATCATCGAAATCCACAATGATTTTCTGGCCCTCCTCCAGAATCGGGATGAAGAACACAACGTTGCCACTAGCACAGGAAAGGCTCAGGCCAATGCCATTTGGGTTCTGTTGGGGAGGATGCACAGATCCAACAGCGGAAATCATTGGTCCTCGCCATCCATGAACATTAACCTGGTGGCCAACAGGGAATTCAGCCAGTGCCACATCATGAGTGTTGAGGAGCCTGTAACTGTGTAAGCTACATGTTATAAAAATTGGCCCATTTCTATAGCGTCCAGGTGCAGGGAGTGGCCATGACATCGAAATAGTGTTACAGTTAATGTAACAGAGGTTTAACAGTTGTCTTTACAATGACATTAACAAGGTGTGGATTTTTGTGATTGTTGTTGGTTAAGTTGTTATTATTTACATGTCACGTGACTTTGTACTGTACAGAGCCCATAAGAGGCTAAAAATGGGAAAATCCCATTTCCATAACACTACATATGGGACATAATAAAGAGACTCACCTCTCTACAGCTTGATACGCCCCAGCAGTCGCTGGGACATGCTCCATGATCAATGGCCTGGATGTGGACCAATGACACATTTCATGAGCAGCATCGCCTGCCAGCATCTCCAGGATCTGGTCCTCATCCCCATCGGAGTCTGAGAACCATGTCAGCGAGCCCAATGGAAGGAGGACATGGACTCACCTATACACTGTGAGACACCCTGAAAGTCCATCAGACCAAAAAGTGTTGAAACATTGAATTCAAGTGCCCCCAGTGGGCTGACCAAGATGAGAGGGCCAACAGTGTCCAGCATTTCCTGGAATGCATGTGGTTCCATTTGTAGCACATGACCGAGTGGTAGTGTGGGGGGCATCCAGTTTTCGTCATGCTGCAGTGATTCCATGTAGCTAATGAAGCTACGGTACAAGGCCTACAGAACTACATTGAAATCGTCAATGTGGGAAGGGAATGAAGAAAGGCTCACAGAGTCCTTGTGGTGTGGAAATTCAAACGTCAGGTTACTGGTCCCTGACAGACCCCTGCGATGGCTTTCCCCTGTATTCATGTTGAAATTCTTGGATTCCTTTGGGATTATGGTATGCTGTGGCCAAGTGATGGTGAGCCTGTGTCAGGAACGTGTCAGACGCATATCCGGGTGACCTGCAAGGCATGCGAAGTCGTCTGGGCTCATAAGGTTGGAGGGGCAGGACTTTAGCTTCAGTGACTCGGGTGGAGTGCTGCACTTCATTCTTACGTTGGTGTCCCAATTTCAGACAGAAGCCTTATGATGAGGAGAGGAGTCTAGAGGGGGAATCCAAGTCGATATACGAACTGAGGTACATCCAGTGTAACCTACATGCGTTATAAACACAAGTAACTAAATAGGACCGGCCCAGAAGGAGTGGTGGATCAAGCACAATATTAATGAATGAAGAAAGAGACAAATAGTTAATATCAGAAAACTTGGTCAACAAAAGGCAAGCAAGAACAATGAGTGACAAAGGAGGAACAATAGTCCGCAAGTGGACAAAAGAGAAAAGACCATCTGGCTGTCTAGCAAGCTGTCCAGCTGGCGGGTGGACAACAATGAAGCGGGTGACCTAGGTTGGAAGGTACATGCGCGGGGGAGGAAGTGCAGGTGAGGGTGACGGGTGGACAGATGGATGGATGGATGATGATGGTAGCGGGCAGGATGGGCCAAGTGGCACTAGGACACATTGACAGAAGTGATGGATATGTCGGGTCGTGACAGCCTGCAGCATCATCTTCCTTTTTTTGGGTATTCCTGCTACCTTAGTCGGTGTGCCATTGCAATGGCAAGTGCCATGTATTACTATGTAGTACCATGCCAAATGAATATATTGTGATGCACTATTAAAACAGATGGGGTTACCTATCAATAACTCCCAGGGCACCCTGTCAGTACATCCCAGGCATCCCATCAGGATGACCCCATCAGACTGCACGTATCTGATAGGAGGTCCTGGCACTCGAAATCTGATATTTGGCCCCCTCAGATAGTAACAGGGCTACCTAGCAGAGCTGGTACCAGGCCAACCTATTACAATTTTCCAGGGTCACTTCCAAGCGAGGGTGGGTGTTTCCATGAAAGAACTTCCTTGCAGCCTGGTTGTATTTGAGTGGTGTTTGGATGGGTATTAAAGCATCAGATGATGTACTGGTGGTACATGTGAAACTTGACTACCCGGTGTGGGTATGCCCAGAGAACCGCAGCGATATATTTGTTTCACGCCTCCATTCATTGCCCCTCAGTTGTAAGTTCTGTCTTGCTACATGAGCTGGATATTGTTGATATTTTGGCTCCATTCCCAAGCTCAATGGGGTCATCGTACTTAAATGGTGCATGAGCACCTGTCTTCATCGATGAAGTGGGGAAAGTCGGGCTGTCCTCCATGACTGGTGAGGCTGTGGACTGCCCTTTGGATGTTGGCATCGTAGAC
Source organism: Cantharellus anzutake (assembly GCF_015039405.1). NCBI lineage: Eukaryota > Fungi > Basidiomycota > Agaricomycetes > Cantharellales > Hydnaceae > Cantharellus > Cantharellus anzutake. The sequence goes on from NW_024067044.1 coordinate 88,154, forward strand.
ATTCTGGAGGACATGGTTTTTTTTTGGGCATTGGTGAGCCAGGCCTCATCTGCCATGTCCCAAGGAGCTCCTCCATTCCCGATCTGCCAATTAAACCCAGCGGTTTTTCTACCCATTGGTGACGATCTACCTTCCCCCTTTGCCCACGGAGCATTTCCCAGAGTGGAAATCCCATACTTGGATGGTTCAGCATGGTGTAGAGCCTCACGTGATCTTGACAGCACCTGTCAATGGCCATATCTCAGGAACTACTGCACCAATTGGGACAAATGAGGGTTCGTTGGAAAGCTGGAGACGAGGAGGTTGCTGGCGAGAGGATAGGCGGGCGGTGTTGCGGAGTTAACTTTTACAATTTCTGTCTGGGACCCATTGTCACAATTTCCCCATTCATTCATATTTCTTTTATTGTTTCTCTGTTCCTAATTGGACATTCTTTATTTATGGTTGCCTATCGGCCCATTCAAATTTCCCCATCCCAATCATTTCATTTCCAGTTCATATAAAATAGAAAATACCTTGTACATGTACATAACAAGTTAGCAATGAATAGACCCATGAAGGAGTAAAAAGTAGTTACATCCAAGTGGCAAAGACGCCATCCACGGCCCCATGCCCCCCCTGAGCTTGTTGCTAACATCTAACACCCCTCTACTCATAATCCTCAGCCTTGACATCCAAGAGAGACGTACGTGAGTGTTTAGTTGAGGCTCTAGTAGACACAGTAGCGCCCCAAGACCAAAACCTGGACCTCCCAACCACATACACAATCACTACCACCCTCCCCCTTTTCTCTGTCTCGTGTCTAGGCAATAGACCCGTTACAGCGCCAAGTCAAAATTTGCATGCCCAACATTCATATTAGGAGAAAGGTCAACACATATCTTGCGCACGGACACATGATCTACATGATTGTCTGTCATTCCTTTCTTGATTACTCTTTTCCAGCTGCATTATAGAAGGCTTAAAAGCCTTCATTTTTCGCCCTTGTCTCTCCCTCAGTTCGCTTGTTCAGAACTGAGGTGAGCTTCCTTGTCTTTGCTGACTTGGTCGATGACTAAAAACCTTGTAAATATCCTAGCGCTTACAATGTGCTAGGTAGATAAGCAATTGATTTTAGTTGGCTTGTTCAGAACTGAGCACTCGCAACATGCTAGATTCTCACAATTCATCGCCTCAAATACCATTGAAACCTGTTCACTCTCTAGACACTGGTGATGTCAACCCACCCTCCTAATCCCAGGAGTATCGTCCCAAATGGAACATCCTTAGGCTCTGTTCGGTAGAAAGAAAGAAACTGCTTGTGTCGGGGCATCCCATATGTACCTATACCGTTATTTTTTAAAATGCCATCATATACAATAATGGCCACACGCAAGACTAGCAATAACAATATCGCATCTAGTATCAACAAAAACTTATCGCTCTATCGGCACCATTCTCATTGCTCCACGGAAATCCTGACTGCTCTGAAAGTCTTTTGATGGCCCAGTATATCTGTTTTAACTATGGCGGAGATATAGTCAGTGGTCTGATTAGTCACTCATCTCATACTCACCTTGCCATACTTATTCTTACAAGCACTCAGCTTGAACACAGGCCCGCATTCCTCAGTTAAGTGTGCAGAAACTGAGTTCCAAACCTTGTCTTTGAACCCGATATTTGAGGTGCCACCTGCATATTCCTCATGCGATTTCCAAACAGCACGCTTGGAAGGTGGGTTTGTGGATTCCCCCTTGGCCCGGGGTGTACGATGTCATTTGTTATCGAGGGATGGGTGTTGCCAAGATCAGCATCCATACTTGTAACAATAATTCATGCTTAATTTACATGTGTGAGGTTTATAAGAAAAAAGCTGTAGCAAGAAATGACAACGAAACTGGCATGCCGAACACTCATCAGTTTCTTCTCGTTTCTTGACAAAAGTGGCAGAAGAAACAAGAAAGAATCAGTCACCTTTTGAATGAAGAAACAAAAAGAAACGGGTTTCTTTCTATCGAACAGAGCCTTAGGCTTCGTTCGGTATGGAGAAACAGGTTTCTTTGGTCTGTTTCTTCCTGTTTCTTAATACAAAAATTGCGTGTTTCTTTAGGTAGAAGAAATGAGAGAGAATATTGAATTGAAAAACTGGAAGAAACAGGCCTGTTTCTTCATACCGAACGAAGCCTTAGTATATGGATGATTCGACATGGTGTTGAACCTCACATGCTCTCGACAGCACCTGTCAATGAATATCTCATGAACTACTGGACCAATTGGGATGAATGAGGTATCATTGGAAAGCTGGAAACGAGGAGAATTATGATGGTAGGCGAGGAGAGTGCCATAGAGGAGTTACCTTGCAAGGTCACTTTCAAGTCCGGAATTCCTTAGCATTTTCCCACCTCCAGCAATGTCGCCTTGCTACTTGGTCTCTTGCACTCACCCTCTCATTTGATTGCTTTGGTCATCCCTGCAAAGCCATGCTTTTATGGAAGAATCGGTTTCTCTTTGGTGTTCTCTACATTTAGCCTGGGCATTACGAGATCTATCCAAGATAAATACACACTCTCATGATAAGAGAGGAACAACACTCTATGCAACAGTGTCTAGCTGCAAGTCTGAATCTAACAATTATTAGGGCTTATATGCAGAGACAGTCCTATACTTGCCCTCACCAACATACAGCATTCCTGTTGCTTCCCTTCTTGGTGTTCTTGGGGTGATCAAATAAGAAATTGTGGCGAGAGTGATGAACTCTGGGATCTTGTCAGAGACTGGATTTTGTCAGAGGCTGGGATATTGTCGGTGTCGGAGATTGTGGCAGAGGTCTGTTGGAGCGCGCACGCGCGGATATGCGGGCGGAAATATGCGGCGCGTCCGGAAGCGCTGTTCAAGGTTAGCAGAGTGGGATCGCGGCCTCAGCGACTCAGGTGGAGCGCTGTGCCCTGAGCTTGACGTTTGGGGGAGATCCCATATTTACAAACTGACACTTACAGCGGACTTCAAACCAGACTTGTGGGCGGAGCGGACCTGTAGGAGGAGCGCGGACTCCGCGAGCACGGACTCAGAGGGGGGAAGCCCCCTTTGCAGAAGGAGAGACTCAGACCAGACAGGGGGGGTACTCTAGTTGATTTCAGACTGAGGTCCCCAAAAGTATTTACAAGGTATATAAATAGGCAAGAGGGATAGAAAGGCCGGTCAGTCCGGCGCGGTCCGGCGCGGAGATAAGCGGGGATTGTCAAACTAAATAAGGACAAGAGCCCGGGAACTGGAAATGAGGAACAGATCAATAAACAATAAGTGGCAAGGGTTATTGATGAATAACTGAATGAGATCAATAACCTAGTGCCAATAAAGAGGGGATCAAATGCCAATATTGGCAGGGAAGCAAACAATGAATGGCACTCGGCAAAGAATGAATGACAAGCTGCCAAGTGACAAATGGCCGGAGGAAAAGCGGAGGTCAGCGCGCGGCACCGATACAAGTCCGCAAATAAGCGGGGTCGGTGCGGTGCCGACACAAGTCCGCAAACAGAGGTTGATCTGCCAGCACTGTCACACAAGGACAGCATGAAGGCCAACAGAGGTACAGAGGTGTTGACCTGACCAGAGGTGTCAAGGGCAACCAGAAGTGGCCAGAAGGTGCAGAGATGGGCAGAGGGTGCGGAGTGGGCAGAAGGTGCGGAATGCACGGAAGCGGGGCATGGCTGTGACCACATAGCGGGAAGTGATGAGTGTGGTTCGGATGGAGACAAGGCAGGCATGACTGAATGCCGGGAGCACCAAGGGCTCAGGAACTGGAGGTAAGGTCGGAATACCGGCAGGGTCTAGGTTCTGATTACTGGCCAAGTCTCATGCAGTAAGGCAGGAGGCCAGACATGGGGTTGGGGGCTGGTTAGGATGGGTTTCGGGTCGGCGGATTCGCCTATCGGCATTGGTTCGCCGCTGACAGAGCCCCGGGATTTGTCGGTCATGACAGATCTTTGTTCATTTGGGGATGTGCACTTGAGATCTTTGTGCCTGCCTGAGTGTTTTGGCTAATTCTCCTTGTTGTACATTAGTCTTTAAAACTCAGGATGTTAGAATTACTAGGAAACAGAACCCCTGCAGAGCTTTTCTCTTGCTGGAACTTTTCTGTGAATTTACTGTGATTCCTTTGTTGGATCAGCCACTCAGGCTTTCTGAGAAATAATTCTTTTATTTAAGGAATTTTCTTGCATTGAACTCAGTTCTCAATATTCACCAAGATAGCGAAAGTTGGTGCACTCTGTCAGTAATCATGTGGTTGACTTTAGTCGATCCCTGTAAGGCCTGAGAAGGCTGCACATGCTTTCCCATTTTATTCCATTTATATCTTGCTGAGATCGCATGCAAAAGCGCGCTTGTTTACTATTTACCAAGCCACATGTATTTGCCGACTCCATGTCACGACCTGGCACATCTGTCACTTCCATCAATGTGCCCTAGTGCCACTTGACCCATCCCGCCCGCTAACATCATCATCCATCCATCCATCCATCCATCCACCCGTCACCCTCATCCGCACTTCCTCCCCCATGCGCATACCTCCCAACCAAGGTTGCCTGCTCAAGTGGTTCTTTGTTGTCCACCCACCAACCGGACAGCTTGCTAGACAGCCGGATGGCCTTTTCTCTTTTGTTCGCTTGTGGACTATTGTTCCTCCTTTGCCACTCGTTGTTCTTGCTTGCCTTTTGTTGACCAAGTTTGCGGATATTAACTATTTGTCTCTTTCTTCATTCATTAATATCATGCTTGATCCGCTACTCCTTCTGGGCGGGCCCATTTAGTTACTTGTGCTTATAACACGTGTAGGTTACACCGGATGTACCTCAGTTCGTATATTGACTGGGATTTCCCCCCCTAGTCTCTTCTCTACATCGTAAGGCTTCTGTCTGAAATTGGGACAACAACATAAGAATGAAGTGCAACGCTCCACCTGAGTCGCTGAAGCTGAAGTCCCGCCCCTCCGACCTTACGAGCCCGGACGACTTTGCATGCCTTGCAGATCATCTGGATATGCATCCGACATGTTCCTGACACTCCGGCATACACTTGTACATATGTATATAAAGTAGCATGGAGGGTAGACTGGCTCTTTAGCCTTTACTCCCCAGTTGATAATATAGCTTCATATGTTATTTCTCCTACAATGCTACTCAATATTTCCATTATTCAATTTAGTTGGATACAAAAATTCCCATCACAAGGGGGCACAGCAGCGTTCTAGTTACTTGCTAAATCCCCATTTTTGATCCACTATGTTTCCCCCATTCATTCATATTTACCTCTCTGTGCCTAATTGGACACTTGTTATTTGGGGCTGCCTATTGAGCCATTTGCATCCCCTGAGAGTAATTTTGTACTGAGGAGAGAGCGAAGATTTGGCAGTGCAGTGGCAGTGAGGTCAGACTTAGTGTACAGAGTAGCAACAGTGTCAGCACCTTTGCTTGTAGTGAGTGGCAGTGCAGTGGCAGTACAGCCAGAGCCAGCATCAAAGTGCCGACAGTGTCAGCACCATGAGAGGCTGCATAGTGAGTGGCAGTGCAGTGGCAGTGGAGTCAGAGCCAGCATCCAAAGTGCTGACAGTGTCAACACTTCTGCTTGAGAGGCTGCATAGTGAGTGGCAGTGCAGCAGCAGTGCAGCCAGAGCCAGCATCCAAAGTGCCAACAGTGTCAGTGTCATATCCATGCATACCCGATCCTGAGGTGACTCCTGGACCTCCTTCTTCACCACCTCTGGAGTCCTACCCTACTACTGTCCGTTCCGATATTCACCTTTGGTCCTGACACCACACCTCTCACCCCTCATGCCACCTCCACTCCTCTGTCCTTCTCCTGTCCTATCTCCACCCGCTCCGATACTCACCTCGGGCCAAACACCACCCCTCTTGCCACCCTCCTCCTACTCTTCCTCCTCACAACACCTCCACCCTTCCGTCATTCTCCTACCCTTCGCCCATCCACTCTGATACTCACCTTCGGACCTGACACCTTTCCTCTCCTCCACTCCTCTCCCCTTTTGTCTGTCGTCTCTCTTCCCTCTGGCCCTCTTCCACTGAAGGAGTGGAGCTGGATCACCTTATGTAACCAGTTTCCTACATCCAATAACGATATTAGAGTTTGTGCTGATTTGCGTACTGACCATGTTTTGGTTGCCAAATATATAATTGTTCACTGTCTAAACAACAATAAACACCCCCCAACGATCTCACCTGACATATAGATCGTCTATGGATAAAATTCTATATTGACTTTACTATGATTTCTAGTCAATATTACACCTAGATATACCACTTTTCAGTAGGATGTGATTTTCCTGATAATTTACTGAAGGAAAACTACTAATAAAATAATTCTGTAATAAATGTTACTCAATACAGGAGTGACCAAACTGCTCTTTCTATCGCTTAGAGTGTGTGCTAGTTATCTAGCAGGTTCAGGATTGCTCACCTTTCTCCCGTGGTGTGATAACCAAATATTACTGAGAGATTATTCAATTAAGAAGTCCCTCCACCAAATTCTCACTAATTCTCACTATGACACTTTTGTTCAGCTGTGTCTAACTGACCCTAACTCACGCTTAGAGTGACGTGTTAATTTTATATTAGCTAACAACTAATATTTGCTTTTATCTTTTGGAGCAAATGAACCAACCACTGGTGAGGAGAATTAAACTTATATTTCTACCTGAGGTTTGAGAGGGGGCAGAAGCAGCGGCCTTTTATGTTTTTCAGAGGCCTCTCTACTCCCACGCCTCGCACTAGTTACATGTGCTACATTTGTATTATAGATAGTTCTAGAATGATATAGGGGCTTGGGCTGTGTAAGCTTAATAATGGACTTAGGACATGACTCAGCAATAAGTAATTCAGTTCTTTGTCTTTTGGGCCGATCTTAGCGGGGTCTTGTAGCGCTAAAGCTATGCTCTACACCGCCTTAATTATGAACGGCTTTAGAAATGACTCAGCTATAAAGGAACTTTCTAGACTGTTCTCTAATTCACCCCTTTTTGTGAAGCTGCATCATTACTAATGTTCTAGAGCTTTCCCAATTAATTAACTGATCCGCGGACTTCTGAATTACTTCATGCTTATGATCCGAGATCCAGATCATCAATCATTCCTTTGTTCCGATTTGTTTGAGCTTAAAATCAAAAAGTTTTGATGAATCATGGGAAAATATACAAGATCCGGTTTTTTAGCATTTTCTCCTCTTCTGATGCGATCAAAAACTGTCCGCCCGCGCCGGGGAATACTCTGTCATATGGTATTCGGTCCGCCAGACTTCCGGGCGCCAATATATTTCCCTTGAGTCACATTACTTTTTGTAAGAATTAGCAAATAAATATATATGAATTATAAGGTGTTTCGCCGTTTGAGCGATATCTCCGTCAGTTTTGAAGCTTTTAGAATGAAACAAAACCGTGGATAAAGTTTAGAAACAGTCCTTTCAGATGGTAAAAAGATTACAGTCAAAGGTTTACTAGTTTCCGAGATATTCACATTTCCTTCCCAATGTTCCTTCTTATTCTGCCATCTATGTGCTATTTTCTTGTTGTAGGGATATATTCTTTGAATATTATACCTATGCCAGGTTCTAGGCATGCTTGTAGTAGATTAAATCTCATGCTACATGGGTGTAGATAATCGATAATGATCTTCTAATGTCTGTCCAGTCTCATAAAGATCATGAGATCTGTTAAACATCTGAACTTGTCACCTGATTGTTGACTATTCTGATAGATCATTGTTTTATTCTTTGAATATTATTTCTCCTACACCGTCAACCTTCTGCCAAGTTGCAACCTTCCGCCGCTGTCCCGTACCTCATACTTGGACACCGCTTGTACCTTCACTCCGAGACTCCATCATAGTTCCTACCTCGGACTTTGACTCCACCTTGGCTTTAGTCCATTGCATTGGTGACTTCATACTACGTAAACACCATTGCCAATATTCCTCGGACTTTCAACCCTGCCTCCATAACCTCCGTAAGCTCCACAACCTCTGAGCTCCACGGATCATCTTCGGCACTTTCGCTGCTTGTAATGTATCTTTCGCGTTTCCCCCTCATCCCTATTTGGACTGCTGCTTCTTCCCATTCTAGCCAGTTAGTCATCATTCCCACTTCCCCTCATCCTCCTGCCCCTCTGGGCTTCGCCCTCCTTATCTCCTTTTGGATGTACCACAGGTTCAGCCCTATGACCTTCGGTACCGCTCCGCTTCTGTCATCCCTTTGTTCCCATTCAGACGCCTTCATTCCGATTCGGACCCCCTTTGTTTCCTTGTGCTTTCACCCTCTCCATTATATATATCAGCACTTGTACATACTCGTTTTAGGCCTTAGTCTAAAATCGACCTGAAATGCCCCCTAGAGACTTCCTGCTTGCTGCCTATGAAATTAAGGACCAAATGGACAAACAGCAATGGCACAGCACTCCGCTTGAGTTGCTGAGGCCAAGGTCCCTCCTTGCTAAGTCTCCGGTTCCCCTCCAGAATCGTCCGCCCTTGCCCAGTTCTAACAGTCAGCACTTCTGTTAGAACTGGGCAGATTCAGACGACTCCGGAGTGGAATCGGAGACTTAGCGTGGAGGGACCTTGGCCTCAGCAACTCAAGCGGAGCGCTGTGCCATTGCTGTTTGTCCATTTGGTCCTTAATTTCACAGTAGGTGAGCAGGAAGTCTCTAGGGGGCATTTCAGGTCAATTTCGGACTGAGCCCGATACGAGTATGTACAAGCACCGATATATATAATGGAGGGGGCAAAAGCACAAGGAAGCGAAGGGAAACCGAATCGGAACGAAGGCGTCCGAACGGGAACAAAGGGATGTCAGAAGCAGAGCGGTACCAAAGGTCATAAGGCAGAACCTGTGATACGTCCGAAAGGAGGTAAGGAGGGCGAGGCCCAGAGGGGCAGGAGGATGAGGGGAAGTGGGGATGATGACTACTGGCTAAAATGGGGAGAAGCAGCAGTCCAAATAAGGATGAGGAGAAACGCGAGAAATACATTACAAGTGGCGAAAGTGCCGAAGATGATCCGCAAAGCTCGGAGGTTGTGGAGCTTATGGAGGCGGGGTTGAAAGTCCGAGGAATATTGGCAATGGTGTTTACATAGTATGAGGTCACCAATGCAATGGACTAAGACCGAGGTGGAGTCAAAGTCCGAGGTAGGAACTTTGATGGAAGCTTGGAGCAAAGGTACGAGTGCCTGAGTACAAAGTACGGGTCAGCAGCGGAAGGTTGTAACTTGGCTGGAGGTCGGCGGAAGAGGACCAGAGGGAAGAGAGGGGAAGGAAGAGGGGAGAGGTATCAGGTCCGAAGGTGGGTATCGGAGCGGATGGGAGAAGAGTAGGAGGATGACGGAAGGGTGGAGGTGTTGTGAGGAGGGAGCGGAGGAGTATGAGGAGGAGTAGAAGGAGGGTGGCGAGAGGGGTGGTGTTCGGTCCGAGGTGGTTATCGGAACGGACGGAGATAGGACAGGAGAGTGACGGAGGAGTGGAGGTGGCATGGGAGGTGAAGGGTGGTGTGGTGCCAGGACTGAAGGTGAATATCGGAACGGACAGCGGTAGGGTAGGATTCCGGAGGTGGGGAAGAAGGAGGTCCGGAAGTCGGGGCGGGGTCGGGTATGCACGGATATGACAACTTCTCCTTGAGAGCCTCCATAGTAGGTGGCAGTCAGACCCAGCATCCATCCAGCCTCCAGCCTCCCAGCCTCCCAGCCTCCAGAGTCCAGCATCCAGTCCCCACTCCAACTCCCAATATAACAATAAATTCGGACAACTCCGCTACAATACAATGTATCTCCGGCCCATTATTGCAGTCACATGTGCAATTCAAAAGTGTATGTACAAATTGTGTAGTGGGCCACAACGTACATTGTCTTGCACTTATTGTGTCCCCTCCACTTGGTCGTAGCAACCTATGGTGACAGGGCAGACAAGAGCTATCAGTTTTATAGTACATGCACACTATGCTACAGTATTCCTTGACACCGTAGTCCCTAACCAAAACCGAGGTTGGATTCACATTTGTGTCGGATCACAGGTTAGGCAATATCTGCTCATATATAAGACTTGTCTATACATGATATGCAAGAGTGGGAACATGATGAGTTAACACAATGTTTGACAGATCGTTATATTAGCCCAAGCAGTACGATCCTTCTCGTCCTTCTGCCACTGGCAGCATCAGGTTGCTATGTCCACATCAAATGTTAGTCAATTGCCTCAAAAATGAGGACAATGGTTCCAAAAATTGCCAATTATCTTTGAGGAAGGGTCGCTGGACTCCAGGTCCTCGCCTCCCTTTGAATCATGGTCATTATAGGATCATGCCATCTCTCTCAGAGAGAGACACGTCCATTCATCCTCAAAAAAAAGATATGAGAACGGAGTCCAAAAATTGTTTCATAGATGCATCTAAGTCATCACTTCCCATCAAATCATGGTCCATGTGGAATAGATGTGCCAACCCAAACACAGAGAGGATCCATCCACTGACCACCGATATACTTCTTCACCAAACAAACACTCACCGTCCCTGAACCCATACCATGCAAGCCAGCACATTGGTGTTCACCTCTCAACTCATCTTGTTGTGTTGGACATCTAGCTACGAAGCTCATGGAGAACACCTCAACAGGATACTGACCCCATTGATCGACCCCTGTAACACCCCCAACATCCACAGAAAAACACAAGAGTATGTCACTGACTTAATTAGCATCGAATCGCTATTGCGTCCCATTGCTCAGGGTCATTCAGTGTACCATTTGAGGGTGTAGGCAGCCAGGCTTTTCGTGGAGGGATCCGTATGAAGCAATGCATCATGATCAACGTTAGCGTTCCAGATGGCCAAGCCCAAGTAAGTGATCATATGGTGCAAAGTAAGCTGGGCCATGCATATGGAGATATCAGGATGTGAGGGTGGGGTGACTCATTGGGGAATGTAACAAGTTCATGTTAGATATATAGATATACTCTTGGCTTACATAATTATACCAAACGTGACCTGTTTGTAGCAAGCATACACATCCACTTGCTCCCTGAAAATTGGCCAGTGCTACTCAATTGAGTAATGGATCATTTTGGGAACAACTGACAAAACACACTCTTTTTCTATGCCACCCCTGAAGTGGAGCATGGCCACAAGAGCAAGAGGATGTGTTCTCTTGCAAGAAGATGCATTCTCTTGGATGCATTCTCTTGGATGTTGCTGTATATAAAGGGTGCATCTAGTGGCACCATCAACGCCTGTACCCTCTCCTCTTGAGAACATTCTTCTTACCAAAACCTCTGATGTCCCAAATGCATAAGTGAGTGTGTGACGATGCTCCAGGTGCCTTCTTTGACACCCGTTTTGTTGCAGGCACAAATGCGTGAAATGCAACCTCACCTTTGCATCAGACAGCGCCCGAAAAATGCATGTAGCCAACGTCCACCAACCCAGCATAATGGCCAATGGCCAGTTGCTTGTGTCTCGGGAACTCCAAACAGGTGTCTTTCATTGCCCACAGCCAGATTGCGATTTCTCGAGTTCAAATGCGCAGTCCATGCACCATCACGTCCATATATCACAACTCCGAGCCAGTGCTGCTGCCCAGCCAGACCACATTCCTTCTGAAGATACCAATATGGAGGATTTGCTGCCTTCTACACACCATTCTGGATCACTCATCATCCCACCTGAGTTCCATTGTCTGCAGTTGGGAATCGATGTAATGCACTGTGTCCTAGTTTGCCAGGGCTGTGGCCTTGGCATCCACTGCTTGTGGCTGGAAATGCATATCCGAAAGAAGCATGGCGGTAGGTCCCAGCTCCCTAAAAACTATGAGAAAGTCCTAGATGAGTATCAATTACCACATCGCACGGAACAACCCTCCCGAAAAATCGTCCCCATCCAGTCCATCGAAATAAAGGATGGATTCATGTGTGCTTTCCCTGGATGCTACTTTGCTGGCTTGAAAGATGAGTCCATCACCCACAATCATTCCAGTGTGCATACTTTTGCCAACCTTGACCATCATGTGGTACCATGTGCAGTTCAGGTTGTGTATAGAGGTTATAACGGGCACCAAGTCTGGGCCGTAGAGGATGATTACTCTGCATTCTGTGGGGAAGGCATAGACTTCCATGAATTTTTCGAAGGTATAGTGTCAGAGGAGGAATGTCATTGGACGACGATGACGATGACGCCACCCACTGATCCCTGGCACATTAATGGCTTTCTTGCAATGTTCCACTGGTTGGACCTCACTTCTGGACATTCACCCAAAATGCTCAGCTCTGTTACCCAGCCCCCTGCTCCACAGTCCCTTCTCTTTCCATTGATCTGACGGGTCAAGGACTATTTCAACAGCATCCATCCCATGGTTTGGCATATGTCGCACATCATACTGAAATGGGTGAATAGTGTCACAGAGTAAGTGGTTCAGCCAACTTGCATGATGGGTCACTCACTCGGTTTTGCATTCAGTGCCATTGAAAATTCTCCATTCTCATACCCCCAGAACTCTGCCACTTGCGATCATTATGAGGGTTTTGGATTACGTTTGGTTTGCTTCTTGGTGCGCATGTGTATGGAGGAGTTCCCTCTCAAGTTGAGCTTCACCATGGAGCAGATTCATCATGCAAGGATGGTACGTGCATATCCCAACGACCCAACGACCACAGATGAGAGGTGGGACGACGCCATACATGGTCTCATGGTCTCTGTCTTCTTTGGCCTTCCCTCCAATTTCCGTCGTGAATCTGAGAAACACCCAATCTCCATTTTCCTTATGCTCATCAATCTCCATCCTACTACCGGAAACTTTCCCAAGTGCTCGACCATATCTGGAAGACTATCTGCAATGATGTATCTGTTTCGTGTCATGGCTGTGAAGATGATCTGGAAGGAGGCTGAGAAATGAGCAGCTGAGACACAAGATGACTTGGTGGAATTCTTGTACATGTTGGACCCGGTACACGATGGATCGCACTAACCCTTGATACCAGGATATGCAAGGAAGTTTGCTCATGTTGGCTCCGTTCAGGGAAGCCAAGCCCATTCGACTTTGTTCTCTCCATGAGCCATGTTGCAACATCTATAGCCTGGAATGATGAGGAAGGCCTGTTGACAGTGGTGTGGGATGATGACCACGGGTCGATGACAATACGACAGCACCGGGTCCAACTGAGTGATGTACCCATCATGTATGAGGCCATTCTCAGCGGCATCCAAACAGCACTCGAGGACCTTGCCGGTGGGGTAGACCTGAGCATCCCCTTTCCATGCCACAAAATTGCAGACAACACTCAGAACTTGACACCAGAGTACAATTTGGTTGGGACCGATAATGCAAAGCTCCAAGCACTTCAATACCGGGTTCTGAAGAGCTTGTCAGGTCCTGAATGGTTCGTTGCAAAGCCAGGGGGAGGGGTCGAATGGAAACGTGCCAGGGTGGCAACATGGATGCAGCGTGCAGAGGTCCTCAACCAGCTATTCATTGTTGCAATCCACATTGGGGGTGGACAACCTGCGAGGGGGACGGAGATTCTCAGTGTTCTGGTAAGGAACAGACAGAACACGATGAGGAATTTGTTTGCACTTTGTGGTGGAATGGCCACAGTCATCTCCTATAACAAGGTAGGAAGAGAACGTGAAGAACAACCTTCTGTGGACTGAACTGCTGTCCTTAGACCAACTCGAAATCTGGGTGGTCCCAACCAATCGTGCATTTCCTCCACCAAGAACTCTTGGAGCTCCTGGTCCAATACCTTGTCTTCATATGAAAGACCGAAGAAGTTTTTAGTCACTTTTTGTGGGGTGAAGATGCACAGACTTTGGTCCATTACCATCTATTTTACGGTCATGAAGGGACTTTGGCAACCACAAGCCATTTGAGTATCACCCTCCAACGTATTACTCACACCTATTTGCAGGCGTCTCTCGACGTACATGCCTACTGGCACATGGCCGCTGCCATTGGGCAGCACCTGATGGTTGGGATCATTGATCCCGAAGAGGAAGATTCCACCACGGGCATGGATGCCCAGGCTGGGAGATTGATGACCACTTCTGAGCGAATCTATGGCCTCCAGGTCAATGAAATGGGTGGCCTCAATAATAGGGTCTTGGCCCTGTTTCGTGCAACAAGCAGTCTGTGGCATTCAAAGGTGCTGGGATTGCATGTCAAAGGGCATGTTGTGGACATGGACTCCATTCTAAAAACGTATCCTACTGGTGAAGCTCAGACATCCCCCCCCTCACTCTCTACCCTGAAAACGTTGTTGCCTGAAATCATCGAGGAACGGATTATCCCCTGCCTTTCCAACATGTTGGACGAAAAATTGGTAGGACAGAGCAAGGGGAAGTGCTGAGAGTTGCCCCAGGTGAGTTCTTTCTTTAGCTATTGTTCATTGTTTGGTTAAATGTCATGCTGCAGCAGGACGATGAGAGGGATTATGTAATGTATAGACCAAGAAATGCGAGATGTATGAGGCCTTGCCCTTGCCCTTGTCATGACCACTGATGTGTCCTTTTTCCAAGGAATTGGAAGAGGCTGATTTGAGGACAGCCATTTCAGATAGCATGAAGTTGGAAAAGTATGGGAAAGTTCTCAGTCCAGGATTCCTTCATCAATGCCAATGGATCTTGTCCAAGGTAAGCACACATAGGGTTTCGTCTTCTTTTGCTGAGTCTCCCCTCCCCAGTTACCAATTCGAATCCCATCTCCTACCCTCCCAAACCTGTCCCCACCCCCTCTCAGACTCATGCACAACCTCCAGAGCTGGACCTGACGAAACCATGCTCCCTCTTCGACAAGACCACCATGGAGAACTTGGGCACCATGCTCAAAGACAGGAAAGTGATGTTCCGCTCTCCTGCACAGTTTTACGCATACAAGGAACTTCTAAACAAGCAAAGGCATTGCTTGTATGTTGCACCATGTGGGGCTGGAAAGACCCTTCCCTTCATCCTTGCCATCCAAGCCCATGGGATCTTCAAACAATCCATCATGGTGCTGCCTTATGAGGTGCTCCATCCTGAGATGGATAGACGATTGGGCCAAGCCAACATCGCATGTATGAAATGGAGCATGGACAACCCACATCCCAAGGAATGTGTTGTCACGGTCTCGATCAAGTCCTTCGGAAATGAGGCCTTTGTGAATTGGCTCTTTGGGCTGGTCAATGCTGGAAAGATGGGCTCCATCATGTTTGATGAAGCACACAGAATCGTGGAAGTTCCGACCTGACTATCTCACTGCTGTATGTGTTCTCATGTGACTCGGAGGGTCACCTGTGCTGTTCACTTCAGCCACGATGGCACCATCCTTCATGTTGTAGGAATATAAAAGTTACAACACTAAAACAACCAGAAACAATCACAGAAAATTAGATAAAAATCATACAACCCCTGCGGACCAGAAATAAAAATAGTAATAAAATCATAACTCAGCGAAATGAATTGAAATAAATTATCGGAAAAATACTGAAGAACAGAGTTAATGGGATGAGTATCTACGCGAACTTTCAGGTCTAGGGATTAAAAGATGGTTCAGAAAATGAAGAAAAACAGCAAATAAACCCACATGAGAACAAAAACAAGGTTTCCTGTATCAAATAAAATATTAGAAATTCGCAATAACGTGAGAAAATAGTTTTACGAACGTACGAAACGAATGACAAAGAGAAATCGGAAGAAAATCAAGTAATTCACATAATGAAAAATGGTTGGGTATGAGGAAAAGATGAAAGAATTGGGAATATTTATACGAGGAAAATAGGGAAAAATATGAATCTTTGACAGTCTTAAAGAGTTAAAGTATAGGTCTGTGTACGAAAAGATTTCATGTTAAAATCTGAAGAATTGAGAGAGAAACGGATTTAACAAGATTAAAACACACTTGCAGAGAAGACTGGCTCAAACATCCTGAGTTTGTGGAAGAGACGGATGGGCTATAAATGCGAAACTAAAGAGTTCGAGTCCAGGAACGAGGCATAATTTATCCAGAATTAATTGTAGGAAAATGGATGAGCTAATGCCAAAGCAATCTGGAGAACCTTGAAATTAAATCTTGAAAAATTCATATCTTCATAAATAATCCTCGTAGTTTACTGTTGTTTATACCGACGGAAAGCTACACTCTTAAGCTAACAAATAACCCCATGACATGGGACTTAGAATAAAGTGAGTAGACAAGGTCATGATGGGTGTTAGACAGTGCAATTGGTTGATTCCCACTTCCAGAAAGTTCTAGAAGCAGAATGGGATGCTCATCGCTTACATAAGAGGATTACTAAGCTCAATATAAGATTACTCAGCAATGTAAATAGTAAAGTGACATGTGAAAACAGAGCCCTTAGGAAAGGTATAAAAGACCACATTTTCTGGTCTGACCCCTCTTCCTTCTTTACTCCTCTCCCCTATGTGCTCTGGCTCATAGTGTCAGAGTCTGGAGATTATTGTCAGAGACTGGATTATTGTCGGAGTCGGAGGTGATGCAGAGGTCTGTTGGAGCGCGTTTTGTTACGGGTCTATCGCCTAGACTCGAGACAGAGAGAAGGGGGAGGGTGGTAGTGTGCGCGGATGTGGTTTGTGAGGCCGGGTCTTGGTCCGTGGGCGCTACTGAGTCTGCAAAAACCTCAAACAAACACTCACCTACATCTCTCTTGGACGTCAAGGCTGAGTATTATGATGTGAGGGGTCTTAGACGTGAGCAACTAGCTCAGAGGGGGCGTTAGGGTCGTGGATGGCGTCTTTGCCACTTGGATGCAACTTCTGCTTGTCCCTTCACGGGTCTATTTAGTACTAACTTGTTATGTACAAGCTGTTATCTATTTTATATGAGTTGGAAATGAAATGAATGGGCTGGGGGAATGTAAACGGGCCGTTAGGCAACCGTAAATGATGAATATCCAATTGGGAACAAAGAAACAATAAAAGAAATATGAGTGAATGGGGAAAATGTGACAACGGGTCCGAAATGGGAATTGTGAAGATTAACTCCGCAACAGTTCGCCACAACACCCGCCTATCCTCCCGTCAGCAACCTCCTCGTCTCCAGCTTTCCAACGAGCCCTTATTCATCCCAATTGGTGCAGTGGTTCTTGAGATGTGGAGAGGGGGTGAAATTGGCGGCGTGGTTGGGCGTGGGAATTTTGCTTGGGGTTGTCGGGAATGATGGGGAAAATAAGGAAAAATAAGGAATGAGTGTATGGAGTGTTGGATAGTGATAGAATGAGCATCGGGAACGTCAGCGGGTATGTAGTGGGTGTTTGTGGCCAAATTCCGCAGAATCCGACTTTTTGCGGTACACGGAGTTGTCCCCACAACAGCGTGCACGGATATGCGGGTGGAAATATGCGGCGCATCCGGAAGCGCTGTTCAAGGTTAGCAGAGTGGGATCGCGGCCTCAGCGACTCAGGTGGAGCGCTGTGCCCTGAGCTTGACGTTTGGGGGAGATCCTGTATTTACAGACTGACACTTACAGCAGACTTCAAACAAGACTTGCAGGCGGAGCGGACCTGTAGGGGAGTGCGGACTCCGCGAGCACGGACTCAGAGGGGGGGAAGCCCCCTTTGCAGAAGGAGAGACTCAGACCAGACAGGGGGGGTGCTCTAGTTGATTTCAGACTAAGGTCCCCAAAAGTATTTACAGGATATAAATAGGCAGGAGGGAAACACAGAAGGACTGGTCAGTCCAGCGTGGTCCAGCACGGAAATAAGCGGGGATTGTCAAACTGAATGAAGGACAAGAGCCCGGGAAATGGGAGGCAATGAACTAAACAAAAGCGGATCAAGTGCCAATATTGACAGGTAATAAGAAGTGCATCAGCACATGGATCAAGTGCCAATATCGGCAAGCTAAGCGAATGAATGGATGAACAATATAGGCACTCGGCAAGGAATGAATGGTATGCTGCCGAGTGACAAGATGGCCAGAGAAAAGCGGAGGTCAGCACACGGCGCCGATACAAGTCCGCAAATAAGCGGGGTCGGTGCGGTGCCGACACAAGTCCGTGAAGGGACATGGAAATCAGCGCGGTGCTGACAAGTCTGCAACAGAGGGTGGTCCGTCAGTGCCATCACAAACAAGGGCAGCATGATGGCCAGCAAGGTCAGAGGGGAGTGTTGGCCTGACCACAGGGTGTGGAGGGCAACCAGGAGTGGCAGAGGTCCAGAGGGTGTGGAGGTGGGCAGAGGTACAGATGCGGGTGGAGGTCCAGATGCGGGCAGAAGTCCGGATGCGGGTGGAGGTCTGGATGCAGTGCATGGTTGATAGGGCAGGGGGCCAGACATCAGATTGGGGCTGGTTAGATTGGGTTTCGGGTCGGCGGATTTGCCTATCGGCATTGATTCGCCGCTGACGGAGCCCCAGGATTTGTCGGTTGTGACACATAGGTCATAAGGTGTCCTAATAAAAATTAAGTTTTATAAGTGTGCAGTTCAGATCACATCTGAGTAAAAGTGATCAACCCTCGGTAAAAAGTTAAGAAGAAGTTAAGAAATAGTGACATTGAGTCAAGTTGGTTGGAGTCGCTCCGAGTTAAAAAGTGACAAGAGAGAGGTGAAACGACTAAAAATAGTAGGTCTATAGCGCGATTTTCATGTGGAACAATCAGGTAGACAAGTGAATTGAACTCTGAGAGTTTCATACACACACAAATAATCAGTAACACATACAAATATCAATACACAAAGCTGTTAGACACTGATCTGGGGTCGGCACCGAAGGTCGCCGATGCGGGCCGCTATTGGCCGCAATGGCCGCGATGCCTCAGACAAGGCCCGGGGGTAGGGCATTTGGCCTCAGCAACTCTAAAGGGAGTGCTGTGCCCCCTAGCTGTCTCTTGGCCCTCATTTCGGACTCACTGGGGTTGCCTTGTTGGGGTCAGGACTTAGGGGTCGTGGTCACATCGATATTAGAGCTAAGGTACAATAAAGTATCATACAGGATATATATAGGAGGAAGAAATGAATGGAAGCGGACCCGGGCTGGAGGCCGAGGGGTCCAGAAGCAAACAAGAATAAGGAGCGGGGTTGGCTGCATAGCGGCCGGCAATGACCGAGGGTCAAAACAAACAATAACAGATAAATAAAGGAAAGAGTGTAGGGCCGCAATAGCAGCGATGGTATCGTAGTGGCGCTGGACTCGGAGTTGGGCTGGAGTCGGGCGCGGGGATGATAGCGGCCCTGTAGGGGCCAAGTGAGCGGGGTAGGGGAGTTGCGCTGGGCACGGTGCTGGAGGCGGACTCAGGGTGGGGAGGTTGGTGCAGCAGCGGGGGAGTCGGCCAAGTGTAGGGGAGCCTAGGGGCAAGCAGGGGAGTGAGCAGGGAGTCCTCAGGGAGGATTGGGCTGAGGTTGGGGCTCACACTCATGCTTGCATAGCGGTAACGGGCTCGGGCGGCATCGGGATGGGCGGCTAATGGGCCGGAATGCACGGCCGTGACAAAAGCAACCAAAACGCTACAGTGGTTGAGTTAAAGTACCAATACTAACATATAAGTATCAGAAGAAAGAACAGCCTTTTATAGGATTTCTGTTCTCCTCCTTCAACGTGGAGATTTTGGGATGCTTTGGGCCTGTCGTATAAGCACGAGGAAGCGGTGGTGGTGATCCAGAGCCATAAGCAACGGCCCCAAATCTTCTATCAGTTCTTGGTTCTGGGGACTGGATGGGGCCAAGGGAAGGGACCATGGCAGGATGCAGGCATCGCCATCATATGCCAGGCAACCAGTGCTTTGAAGCCCATTGTCATATCCATACTTGGCCATCGACTTCCACTACCTTCAAACTCTCCGGACTACCTCCACTCCTTCCTCATTAACCTCGGAGCTCCCATATTCCGCAACCACCTCTGCTTCTCTTTGATGGTCACCACCCCTCTTTTCAATATATTACCTATGCCTCCCTAAGTACGGAGCCCCAAAGGTTTCCAGACAGCTCCGACGTCTGCTAGCGCACTCCCGCCTCTGCTGGGCAATTCACTTGCTTGCCCTGCAAGCCCACCTTCGGGCCTATCCCTCCTTTCTGTTTATGGGTTATCACCTGCCATTCCGTTAACCCCATAACCCAACTTGTCAGTAATATTCAATCGGCTAATGTTTAACTCCGTTAGCTCCACTCCGCTTGGCCCCGCCATTTACGGGCCAGCCCTCGTTGTAACTATATATACTCAACTTGTACATAGGTTACACCTCAGTAATAAAATCGACTAGAGTTTACCCCCTTTTAGTTCTGGTTGCCAGTTAGTAAGTTAGGGCACGGACGTGTTACTTGGCACAGCGCTCCTGGCATATGTCGCTGAGGCTGAAGCCCTCCGCCATGGAGACCTTCCTTCGTCTCGATCTGGTCTCTGACACCCATGGAGAGGGGATTAGTTTTTTTCGTCGGTAGGGAGGAGTGCAGGGAATGGGCATTTGAATTACAGTGTCCTGCCATCACTGCAGAGGCGAGCTCACACACTCGAGCTTCCCATTTCAGCGACTGGCGTATGGGGCAGACACCTATTCTTTGCCTGAACAAGGCAGGATACTACGGGTTCAACCATCCCCACGTTGCTTTTGTGATCTTTGTTGGGAGATGTCTTTCCATGAACGATTTCTACCAAAGTTCAGGGAGAGTGGCCTGTGGTGATGGTGTTGGGATGAGTCTTACACTACTCCCTAGCCCCCCCTCCCCCCGCATATTCTGGAGGAGACTTTTCAAGGATCAGTGGCCATGGCATTGACGTCTTATCATCATGCCGATAAATGTCATAGGTCGTTCCCCTCTGCTCATCTAGATGGCATCCATCGCCAGACGGACTGCATGACTTTGCACAGTTCCCACCCAGAAACGGTCCTCTGTTCTTTCTGCTATGGACAGCAGCGCCACCAGCTGTCTGGATATGACTTTGACATTCCATGGGGCAAACTGTTTGTGCCACATGACACCTCCCTCACTCAGACTTCTTCCTCTCACTCTGAAGGCAATGACTATGATGTCTCTTCCCTCGTACCTCAGTCGAATCTTCTATCCTCTTCTCCTGAAGGAGGCAATTCACTTGTCCTTCCACATGGGTCCACTCCCCCCCTGCACTTACTTCCCTTCCACCTCAACATGCCAACAATGTGTTTCAAGTCAATGTGGCCTTGCAACAGGCATCGGCTGAGTCCACTGCTACAGTGCCTATGCAAGTGCATACTATCCTCCAGGAGCTGCAAGGAAAATGTCTTGTCTGCTGGCGTCACAGCTGTTCTGCTCTCACCCAACAAGCCAGTGCAAAGGTACGGATCGGTGGAGTGGATGGAGAAGAGAGGGATCTATAGGTGGGGATTTTGCCTGGAAACGTGCACGGTTCATCAACTCCACTGCTGGTGATACCAGAGGCTATTGTTGGAAGTGTCTGCTGAACCCAGATTGGTGGCCTGTTCATCAAAACAGCAGCACACATGGATGTCTGTTTCCCGACATCATCTTTGAGATGATCTGGATCATTGCACATTCTGATGAGCTTCAAAGTGCACTTGCCACTCACACTGGTGATCCAACGATCTTGACAATGGATGGATTTGTTGAATGGTGTCGACGAAGGTTTAACGGTGATAAAAAGTGGAAGAATTTTTCTACCCAGCTCGTACTGTTCTTTTACCATGAGTGTCAGATTCATGTTGGTTAGAATTACAATTCATATCTCTCTCTCGCATATGCCTGCAATTCTGACCCACCATACATGCTTACACACATTCTTATGATCTCACCTCTAGTTTTCATCCTCTTTGTTGCTTTGCTTGTACTTGTGTTCCATTGAACACATCGGCCTCCATGCCCTCTTCATGCCTGCTGTTGCACATTGGTCTGTGTACTTTTCTGGCATCAGCTGCACTGCATAGTCATTTTGTACGTAAAACAGGGCCCTTCATTGGAACAGTAATATAAAAGCAAGTGGACGCATTCACTTGAAACCTTAATATGGAAGGTAATATAAAAGCAAGTGGACATGTCCACTTGAAACCTTAATATGGAAGGTAATATAAAAGCAAGTGGACATGTTCACTTGAAACCTTAATATGGAAAGCAATATAAAAATGCAATGTTTTGCTTTACGTTCCATGATCATGATACCCTGATGCTACACATCACCCATCCATTCCCATCCTGATGATCTGTATGACATAAGCCACCATTGGATCATTATGTAGGGTGAGTTGCAACATCAAAAAACGACACATTCACTTGGAAACTCCCATAATGTCCAGAGCCCAAGGAACGAACTTGATATAAAGGATCAGTCCACACTTGAAAGGAAAGCAATACAAAGTACCAATTCACTGGGAAATCCCATTATAGAAAGCAATATGAAGACCGTGCACTGGGGATGGTGACCAGGCCCAATTACCTTGGGTGTCAAGGAATGATTGACTTGGGCCTGGGCACATAACCATCTTATTTGAATGCCTACCCTGACAGAAGCTGATGAGGGCTTAGATCTGCACCGACGACTGAGACCAACAGCTTGGGCCGGGTTTATAGTTGAGAGGGCCTGGAGTTTTGGTGGTGACATGGCGTTCCAGGGACACTGCTGAGGGTTGGCTGCCCAGGAAAGCTTTTTTATGCTCGACCAAAATCCCTTCTCTACACATCCCCCCCAGGCTATCGACCTCCTTTTGCTACCCCTGCACTCTCTGCTCTATGAACGCAAAGTCAGATCCATGGACAAGGTTCACCAAACTGAGGGATACCATGTACAGAGGATCCGCATTGGTAAGTAGTATGTTGGGAATTTCTGCCAATGTTAAGGTTAAAATCTTCACCAGGTTCCATTGCGCCAGATGATCCCATTGGAAGGGAATAGGCCAGTGGATGAGGATTTCGTGAAGCAGCATTTCCTCCAATGGGGCAATAGGATCAATCATGCTGCAAATGAGATGTCTGGTTTGTTGCCAGATGACCAGCCTATTGATGTAGAGGATTTTCCTAGGGATGTCCCAGTTCGAATAGCACATGGGCAGCATAGGAAAAGGGTACTGGAGATGCACATACAGAACTTGATGAGGGAGACATGGGAGTCCGATCACCCTGGTGAAGATGTACCCCAGTTCACCTTGGCCCAGGTACATGAGCACCCTCTTGCATACTGGAATGTGCGGTTATATGGGCACTGTGAGTGAATTCATCCCCATTGAACTCTTGGCTTTCACTGATTGGAGAAATAAGCACTTCGGACCCAGAGAAAGTCCATGTTTCGGACATGGCTGGTGCAGGACAACGTTGCATTTGCCAAGTCACCAAACTGATGGGCCTACATTTTTTCCCTCATGTACAGCAACATACATTCGAACCCACCACTTGAGAAGGATGCTCTAGGACATATATGGAGAGGCCTTCAAGAGAAGGAGACAAAGGGGATGGTGGATATATGGAGGTGTAGCTCATTGGTTGAGAGGGTCAAGGAGCTTATGACCATTCCTTGCTGGAGGGAGCGGAAGAGCTTTGGTTATGTAGAAGAATGGACGAGCAATGGGATGCATAGGGTAAGCAAACAAACATTCATTACATGTCAATCGTTGAACTAGTTTCTGTCCTAGCTATACTCGGATGTTCTGAAGATCCACATTGCACAGCTAAAACAGCTAGTGCACCCTCTGGACATCACCACCGTCACAGAGGAACAGCTAAAAGTTTCCCACCCGATACAGCTCAAGTCACCTCCCTCGTGGCGGTCTCTGGAGAAAGAGAGCAATGAGGTGTATGCAGGAGAGGCCCTTGAGCGTGCGAAGCTGGTCCCTGCTGATTTTGACAGTGTGTTGCAACCCAAGGGATGTGAGAAATGGGTGTTTGACTGCCATCATGTGAGTTCCATGGGCTGATTGTTGGCATTGGGTTGAATGGTTTCTCAGTTCCTTCATCCTGAATATGTCCAAGCAAAAAAATCAAACCTGAACTATGAGATGGCCAAGATACGTCGGTCCTTTGCACTGGTAAGTGCATATGATGTGGATCAAATGCATTCAAGGAGGTTGATGGGTAGCCACACAGTTCACATTCATCGTCTTTGGGCCTGAAAAACTCAAATCGATGAGTACTCATGGCGGAAGTAGGAGGCAAGGAGACATGGACCACTTTCGTTTCACAGAGGATGACCCATTCTTGTTTTGGGACACCACCATCCCACTTTGGTGCAAGGAAATCGGTGTTGAAGAAGAGGGTGTAAGTATTTTTGTATGGGCTGGGTGTTATTGGCTGACTATCGATTACAGGTGGTGGAAATGCTGGCCCAAACACCATTGATACACAATGCTGCAGTAAAAGTGATGATGAAAGGAGCAAGCGAGGCTGGACAAACCGAACTCGCAATGGAAACAGTGAAGCTCTTTGATCGCTCTACTATCAGTCGAACGATCAAAGAAAGTATGTCGTGGTGGTCTTTGTTGCAGCGCTTTGTCCCCCTGTCATGCAGGAAGTCCTCCTACACCTTCACATCTGGGGTTACAATAGAGCCCTATTCTCCGCAGCGCCATCATGAGTACCATCAAAAGGGAACGGAGATAGTGGGACAAGTCAACACTGTGTCAGGGCACACCTGCCTGACCCGGCCCCACCCGGCCCCACTTCACCCGGTACCCCGCCACCCGGCCTTCCCCTACCTCCTCCCCCCTCTCCTTTCTTTCCTTCTTTCTCCATTCCACTCCCTCTTTACTTATTCCACCTTCTCTTTATTTTCTCCTTATTCTACATGGACAACTTTTCCTTGTATCAATGTACCATTGACCCACCCGCAGCACGCTCACGACACGCCCAGCCTGGGCGCCTCGGGCGACCCCCGCTATCTCCAGCTCGCACGTTCACAGCGGATGCCCTCGGGATCCCCCACAGGGACACCCGGGTGACTACGGCTGTACGCGAGGATGACATGGCACCCATCATGTGACCTAAGCCGCATGTATATAAACATACCTGAAGTGGGAACCGAAGAAGTAGCCTTCTTCTCATCCTTTCCCACTTCAGTGGCCAGGGACTGCCTCCTGAGCCGGGCCCGCCAGTACGCACGCCCGCTCCACCCCCCGCGAGACTTCCAGTGTCAGGCGTCTCACCCGGGCCCCCTCTACCCCGGATGCGTCCCTGACACACTGCAAGAGAGCAGCGAGACACCACTTTGGTCCACCTAAACCAAATCAACCAGGAGATAGAGACTTTGGTGTCGTTGAAAATGGACTTGGAAGCAAGGCACTCTGGGTTGGACCTAGAAGAAGAATGGCTGGACGAGAATGAAGGGTTCATCCATGAGCTAGATTCAACAGCTTGCTCTGTGTGGTGCAATGTCACGAGGCAATCAATGCAGCTGAAGCCAAATTATATGATCTCCCCATGTTTCCATCTCCTGACCCCACTCAGGGCACAGTTCCGACCTTCCTCCCCACTCAACAAGTTGAGGATTGTTACAATGGCAGTCAACCCAGTGGCACGCCAATGGAAGATGGACCAGATGTTGAAGATCATTTTATCCTCTTCCAACTTCCAACTCATGTTGACAGCTTCTTCCAGAATGTGCTGGGTGAGTATGCGAGCCACCAGTCAGCTCAGAACCTACAGCGGTTCTTCACCACCTTGCTTGGGGATGATGCAACTTCATGGTCCATCATGAAGGGGGACCGGAGCATAGGAGGGACCGAGGAAGAATCAAGCAGTATGGGTGGCCAAATTGCTCACTCGTCCCCAACCAATAGCCACACTCCCTCCCTGGAAAGCCCACATCCGTTGATCAGCATACAACCTGTAGTGGAAACTGATGGTAATGGAGCACAGCCAAGCAACTCCCCCCCATCCTACAAGTCCCTTCCTTGTACCCTGAAGCGACATTTATCAGGGGAAGGCGATGATGGGACCACGGCAAAGAGACAAAGGGGAACACAGCTGGCAGGTCCCAGTGGCACCCACCAGCAGGTAGTTTTGGTGGAATGCACACCAGAGAGTCATGAGGAAAGTGTTGTGGGATCCCAGGAGTTTCAGGGCCCCCTTGGCTCAGGCCATGGCTTGACTCGTGACACTCAAGGTAGTGTGACAGCCAGGGCTGTGCCCGATGTGTTGGGGACCACAAATTACTTTGAAGGAACTGGGTCATATGAGGGGCCAAGTGACAGTGAATCCCATGTTTCAAGATCATCAGGTGGAGAAACCATCTTGACCGATGCACCATCTTTCGAGTTCTGGAGGTATGTTAACAGGCTTCCGGCACATGAGAAGGCAAACAAAGTAGCAAGGAGGGAGGTGTGGGAAGGCTGGGAGCCTATTAGTGCATCTAGGGAGCGTGAAGGGAACGTTTTGGAGGAAATGTGACTAATGGCTCAACCAGAAAATTATATGTAAATTATATGTAAATTGTATGCACCACAACGTCGATTTGTATGGTTTCTTCCACATCGTTCTGAGGAGTGATGCTTAGTTCCATAGCCCAGTCCCAAGCCCGATAGCACAGTTTTGATGGATTTTACCCCATAACACACATTGGACAAGCCCATCTTCCCCTCATTCGTCTACCCACTATCCAAATTCCACTTCCCTAGACCCGTCTGTTGGAATTCAATGGGCACACAGTAGGAGCTTAGGCCCTGTGGCTATTAGTGGCGTAGTTGGAACTTCTTCAGTTCACTTTAATGCAAAGCTGAGGTGAGAGCAATACTTCGACTGATTATTATGATTCCTAGTAGTTATCTGTTACCCTGTGGCCCTGTTGCTACATGGCAGCATGCAGACCTAGCTCATTACATCTGGGCATACATGAAGGGATCAACTACACAGGATCAGGGTTACAGGTTCAGCCTAAAGCCAAGCACGGCTGCCACCTGTACTGAAAAGGTGTCACATGGGCAAGGCAACTCTGTCACTTAGCCCACGTGACCTTCCTGGTCCTGACATCTCATATTTCAGCTTCCATCAGACCAATCTGGATGAAATTGGTGTTGCTGCAAAGCTGCAAATTAGGAGGATTTAGAGGAGTGTTGGGATTGTCCACATTCTTTATTGATTTTAGCTTCTCAGCCTGCAGTACATATAGTTGGAGTCTGAGTCCAAAGGTAAACAAACTGTTACCAAGGGGAAGAGGAACAACTCCACAGGTCAAATATAGATTAGATGAACGAAGAATAACTGAATGGTTGAGTCTGGGCTTGTCCAATGATGTGCAGGACACTACTGAAAGTGATGTTCTGAAGGGTCCGGAGTCGGAAGTTGTAGTCCGAAATAGTGGGGGTATGAAATAAATGAAATGGTGTATAAAGAGGTCTGAGACGACTGGAGATAGGTGGATGGAAGTTGGAGGTATAGGCGACGGAGATGATGAGGTCCAAATGGGTGTGAGGGAAGTAAGGAAGATGGTTGTCAGAGACCACAAGTGGGACGAAGGAGAAGTCCCCGTGGTGGAGGGCTTTGGCCTCAGTGACTTAGACCAGGAGTGCTGTGCCTAGTTACACGTCCATGCCCTAATTTACTAACTGGCAATGAGAACTAGAAGAGGGAAACTCTAGTCGATTTTATCACTAGGGTGTAACCTATCTACAAGTTATGTATATATAGTTACATAGAGGGCGGGCCCATGAATGGCAGGACCGAGCAGAGTGGAGCTAACGGAGTTACATGTTAGCCGACTGAATATTACTGACGAGTCGGGTTACGGGGTTAGCGGAGTGGCAGGCTACAACCCAGAAACAGAAAGGAGGGAGTGGCCTGAAGGTAGGCTGGCAGGGTGAGCAAGTGAATTGCCCAGCAGAGGTGGGAGTGTGCTAGGGGACGTCGGAGCTGTCCGGAGGCCTTTGGGACTCCATACTTAGGGAGGCATAGGTAATATATTGGATTGAGGGGGTGGTGACCATCGAGGGAGTCAGAGGTGATTGCAGAATACGGAGGCTCTGAGGTTAGTGATGAAGGAGCAGAGGTAATCCGGAAGGACTGGAGGTAATGGAGGACGATGGCCATGGATGGATATGACAATGGTGAGGACTAGTAACAACGCCTGTCAGTAGTCAAGTCTGCTTACTAACTGTCAGTGGAGGTCCGGAGATGAGGAGCCCAGAGGTGGAAAGGTCCAGAGGGAGAGGAGGGAATTACCAATGTGCTGTTAGGTAACTGTCACAACGGAGCAATACCCTTAACACCTGTTGACATGCCCCAGTGTCACTAGCCACCTGCCTGGGTTCATCTGGCCACACACCCCTCCACCCACCCTCTCGCCCATACCTCTCACCAAATGCATGCCATTCCAACCAGGTGTTCCTCCATTACTCACCCACCAGCTGGACGACTCACTAGACAACCAGATGGTGTCAACCAGAGGGGCAGAGATGGGTTTGGAGGTAAGTGTCAAAACGCAACAATCCTAGGGCAGACAGGGCTCAACTAGAGGGGTTCCAAGAGCTCTGGTAGTGAACCGAAGCTTCTCCAGGAAGCCTGAGTCTGCTGACTGCTACAAGAGGCTCTAAGAAGGACATGGCCTCAGCAACTTGGAGGGGTGTGCTGTGCCTCCGTTACATCTTAGTTAGTCCTTAATTTCAGATGTCTGAGGTATCTTGTAAGAGGGGAAACATGAATCACTCATAGGGGAACTTGGGGGTGAAGTTTTAGTTGTGATTTGAACTGAGGTACAATGAGTTCTAATCTACAGGTATATATATATAAAAGGCAGAGGAGGACTTTAGTCAAAGTCTGAGTGATACTGGAAGTTTCTCTAACAGGGAACCGAGGTGTCGGGTTGAGGGAGGCAGAGTTGAAGGCCAGAGAATAAATGGGAACGAGAAATGGGTAAGGGAGGGTTAGCCCACTGAATGGAAAGAAGACATCAGCCGTGCTATAAGTGGAAGATGACTAATTAAGATGACAAGGGTGGAGTCACCAGGGGATACAGGTAGCTCCAAAGCCAGAGTTACATATCCAAGAAATGTTGGGCAACTCCAATAATTGAAATGGAGAGAGGAAGGGTTTAGAAGATAACAAAATGTTGGGGGTCTGTCAGGAGGTTGGAGCAATCCAGGGATTCCAAAGGTTCTGACTTGGAACCGAGCTTCTGGGATGGAGGTGGCTAAGGGTGAGTGTGCCAAAGTCCAGGCCGGAGCTGAGACAGTAGGGATGGAAGCAGGGTGGGAACGCAAGGAGGAGTGGTGTAGGGGATGGCGAGGTTGTTAGGGAGGTGTAGTGAGGTGGGAAAGTGTGGGGTCAGGATTCTGGGATATGACAGTGAGTAGATCTTATTTCATACTAGATATATGCTGTATATAAGCCAAATCCAATCCAAACTAAAATCCAAGCAATCTGACAGTGTGCCATGTCAGGTGGTGTCCCACCAGTTATAGAGTATGCAACAACCATGCAGCTGGTCAGCTAGCACAGCCACCCATACATCAGCTCTAATCAGCTCCCCTCGAGCTGATCAGCAACCATGGATCAGCTGGTCAGCTGGCACAGCCACCCATACATCAGCTCTAATCAGCTCCTCTCCAGCTGATCAGCAACCATGGATCAGCTGGTCAGCTGGCACAGCCACCCATACATCAGCTCCAATCAGCTCCTCTCCAGCTGATCGGCGACCAAGGGATCAGCTGGCCAGCTGGCACAGCCACCCATATAAAAGAAATTCCCACAACCCATAAAAGGAAAAAAATCAGCTGTCCCATACATCAGCGGTAGTACGGTACTACTGGGCTGTCAAATACACAGGAGTTCAGTCAGTCAGGTACCAGGAGGGCACATTTGGATGGAGATACAGAAAGGTTTTCCAAATCATCACAAGGTTTCCAAGGTGTTTCCAGAAACATGGGGAGGGTTTGGGAAGGAAAGACAAGGGTGCCTGTTCTTGCCAGCAACAGCAGTGCATGTCAGAATAGGGAAAGGAATCTAATTGTCATGGGCAATAATGGCATGGGAGTGATGGGGGAAGGGAGAGTTGTTGAATGCAGCTTAGATCAGTGCTTCTTCTGGCCTCAACAACGATGTGGCGACGCATTGGACAACATGTTGGATGATGGTGATGACATATTGGACAGTGCTGGTGACATGCACATCAATTTGGCAGGAAGGCAACAGCAGGCTGGCTGGGTGGTTGCTTGTATTGAAGCAGAGGGTGGGGGCGGTGCATGAATCCATTGGGCCATATGGCATGGTCAATGGGGTTGAGTGTGGCTCTGATGGAGTCACCTTGCGTGCTCTGCAAGATCCATGTGGACTGTGCCAGGCCATCATTGTCGTCGATGCTGTTGCTGGTGTTGGGGTTCAGGTCCATGGTAAGCTTCGTGTAACACCACCCAAGAAGGTAGAAGAGGTGTTGGAACAGGCATATAGGGTGGTGCACCATCCACCCCTCATCCATCCAAGCAGATGCCACCTGAGACCTGCAAACAAAAAGACCAATTTAGTGACATGGGTAGTAAAACCTTATAGAAAAAGGTGTACATTCCATCTTGGCAGCTGAGGAAGGTGCCATTGATCTTGCAGAACATGAATGGCTGCATGGGATGTGATCTGATGGAGTGGAGGAGGTCACCAACAGTAGTGCCAGCCTTGAGGTTGAAGGAGAAGGAGTGGCAGATGCTGTATGATGCATCTGTGCAAGGGTGGAGCCTTATCTCAAAAATGCCAAGGGCAGGTGCACCCTCAGATGGTCAATTGATGATCCAGCCATCAGTCAGGGCAATCATTTCTGGGGATAGGTCATCTATGTCACTGCTGACCTGTCAGGGGACAACTCCTGGGTCCCCATGACCCTCCCCTATGGTCAACAGCCTCAGGTGTGAACAGCCCTGTCCAGGGCACAATCTACTGTGGGTAAGAGATGAGAAGGAAGCTGACTTCTCATCTTCCCACAGTGGCCTCAATATAGTGAAAACTTCCAGAGATATCCAGAAGTCACATGGGAGATGGGAACTGGGGCCTGGAGCATGTGGCATGTGGGGCAGAGCACACATGTGGGTCCAGGCTAGTCAGGGTGTGTGCCCTGACATGACCCTCATCTCCTCACTTTCAATGCCACATATGGCCATGGTGACCTTGACACCTTCCTCAACAAGGGGTGGCTTCCCTTGGCTCCCAAAGTCGCTGTAGATGCTGCCACCACCACTGATGCTGAAGGCATGGTTGGAGTTGGAATGGCTGACATGGCTGCTGCCTCTGTATTCACCTTGATTCAAAGCAATGCTCTGGAAGTTGAAGCCCAGTTGGACTTGGCCAAGCACACCTCCAACTGAGAGCTTGCCATGCCAGTACCAATGGTTTTTCATCAGACCCTGGCTGTTTGCTATCTGTCAATCACTATTGTGAAAAATGAGCAAAATCAATCCACAAACCAGCTGCATGCCCACCACATGCCCAGCATTTATGACATCAGCATGGATTTGAGCATCCTGGATGACCAGATTTAAAATAGCAGGGGGGAAATTTTCAATAGAGTAGTCACCTTGGAGAAGAGATGCCTGCATGCAATGGTAGTCAAGAAAGAGAAACACAATGAGCATGGGGATACTGCACACAAGGCACAGCAATATACTGTGGTGGTTGCCAGTTGTAAGGGATGGGTGGTGGAGTGGTGATGCATGCTTTCTTTGTTTGTTCTTTATTCTTTGTGTACAATGTAAACAACTGTATTTACATTTGTATGGCTCAGTGTGAGGTCTTGTGGGTCACTCAGCACACCAGTCCATAAGTGTTACAGAAGTGTTAAGCGGTAACCGGAAGTTGCCACTTAACCACATGACTCATCAGCAAACCTGAATGTGGAGGCCTGAGAGCTCATAGAGCTGTATTTGCACACAGGGGACTATTATCTGTATGAGCTCCCTGAGTGTTTAATTTACCTGATATTAAAATTTAAATTTAAAAGCATTGACTATGGCATCATGTGACTAGCCATAGCCATAGCCAAGTCCCTACTATACAAGGAACTGAACAAACTCAGCTTAACTTTCAGCACCAATGTGGCACTGCACACCAAGGGTATATAGCCCAATCAATATATAGATCAAATTTAGGGATATAAATGTAGTTAATCTGAAATTACTTAGGGAAAACAGGAAAATGAGTGGGGAAATGGGGGGGAAAATGAGGGGAAAATTGAGGGGGGATTGGGGGGGGGGGGGAATGAGGGGAAAATTGAAGGGGGGAAATGGGGGGAAAATGGGGGAAATTTGGAGGGGGAGATGAGGAGAGGAATTGGGGGGGAATGGGGGGAAATTGAGGAGGGAATTGAAGGGGGGAATTGGGGAAGAATTGGGGGGGGAATGAGGGGGAAATGAGGAGAAAATTAAGGAGGAATTGGGGAGGGGGGAAATGAGGGGAAAATTGAAGGGGGGGATGGGGGGGAATGAGGGGGGAAATTGAGGGGGGGGGATGAAGGGAAAAATGGGGGGAAAATGAGGGGGAACTGGGGGGTTTCTAAAAACTTGAAAAAAAGTCAGGGAAAATTAAGGAAAATTAGGGAGAAATGGGGGACTTTCAAAAAAAAGATAATTTCTAAAAAATCAGGGAAAATTAGGGAAAATTCAGAAATCTTGGGAAATGTTAGGGAGTCAGGACATTTAGAAATAATTTTAAAAAATTGAAATCACCTTTCTATCATAAAATTTTTGCTATTTGAAAATTTCAAGGCAAACTCCAAAATCCAAAAATTTACACTATATATTTCATCTCCTTCTCACCCAAAACTCAACCAATTTTAACAATTCAAAAGGCTTGGTATGGATGTATGGATGTATGGATGATATCTGAAGGATACATCAGCTTTCTGTTTGCTTTATTGGGCTGTATTTTAAATTTACTCTTTTTGGGACACTTTTTAAAACTGATTTATACCCTACATAACACGCATGGTTACATTGCCACACTTAGGTGCTTTCCAATTCACATAGATAGAATCATCAAAATTGGATGAGTTTTGAGCAAGAAATGAGATGAAAGATAAAGTGTAAAGTTTTGAATTTTGGAGTTTTCCTCAAATTTTGCAAATAGCAATAAACAAGGTGCTGTATCTCAGCATATTCCATGGATACATCAGTAAACACAAAAGGTCTATGAGGTCTATGAGCCTGCTGAGATCATAGAGCTCATAGAGCCTTTGGAGCCTTTGGAGTGATCAGAATGGCTATTTTCCACACATTTACAGAAACATATATCCATATTACCATTGCACTACTGGTGCCAAGATAACTCAGCAGATTCCATGGAGACATGAAGACCATTCATTAGTAAAAAAAAACACAAAGCTCTATGAGCTCTATGAGCTGAGTGGGAGCCCACTCAGCTCATAGAGCTTTTCAAGTGATGATGATGGCTATTTTACATGCATTTCCAAAAATGGATATCCATATTATCTTTGCACTTCTGCATCCTTATGAGAACAAAATCATATATATATTTCATTTTCTTGACTCTATGTGTAGAGGGTGCACAGCAAAAGACTCAATTTGCTCACAGAGCTTTGAGAGCTCTGAGGTCCATACCAGGTTTGCTGATGCAGCTTGCCCAGAAACCTGCACAGCCACAACCGTGGGAACATTCTGGGTGAGCGACTCACCCAGAATCTTCCCACACTCTGGGCACTGCCACCTGGATGTTCCCTCTGGGTTGCACTACACAACTCTAGGAGCTGTATAGTTGTGGGCATGTGACCCATTCCTTTATATAGCAACCATGTGGGGAGATGAGACCTTTACCCTTCTTCTCATCTCATGCCCCACATAGGCAAGTGTATCTATTTCTCCTTAGCTAGTTTGGGTGCTGTGATGGTATCATGGGTCAGGATAAAGATGCATTGCTTGGAGAGGTGATCCACAACTACTAGTATGTGTCATGACCCACAAATCCCGGGGCTCTGTCAGTGATGAATCAATGCTGATAAGCAAATCTGCCAACCTGAAACCCATCCTAACCAGCCCTCAACCCGATGTCTGGCCCCCTGTCCTACTGAGTGAGACTTGGTCAACAATCCGACCCCAGACCTTGCTGGCATTCCGACCTTACCTCCAGTTCCTGAGCCCTTGGTGCTCCCAGCATCCAGTCCCTCTAGTTCCTCTTGCCTCATCTCCATCTGAACCACACCCATCACTCCACTATGTGGTCACAGCCATGCACTGCATCCAGACCTCTGCCCACATCCAGACTTCCACCTGCATCTGTACCTCCACCCACCTCTGCACCCTCTGCACCCTCTGCACCTCTGATGCTTCTGGTTGCCCTCCACACCCTGTGGTCAGGTCAACACTCCCACTCCCCTCAGGACTTCTGCTGGTCATCATGTTGTCCTTGTGACAGTACTGACAGATCCACCTCTGTCTCGCGGACTTGTGTCGGCACTGCACCGACCCCACTTATTTGCAGACTTGTATTGGCACTGCATGCTGACCTCCACTTTTCTCCTCTGGCCATTTTTGTCACTCAGCAGCATACCATTCATTCCTTGCTGAGTGCCTATATTGTTCATCTATCCATCTGCTTAACTTGCCAATATTGGCACTTGATCTGTGTGCTGATGCACTTCTTATTCATTCACTTAACCTGTCAATATTGACACTTGATCTGCTTTTGCTTTAGTTCATTTCTTGCCTCCCATTTCCTGGGCTCTTGTCTTTATTCAGTTTGACAATCCCCACTCATTTCTGTGCCAGACTGCGCTGGA
Source organism: Cantharellus anzutake (assembly GCF_015039405.1). Lineage (NCBI taxonomy): Eukaryota > Fungi > Basidiomycota > Agaricomycetes > Cantharellales > Hydnaceae > Cantharellus > Cantharellus anzutake. The sequence goes on from NW_024067044.1 coordinate 122,769, forward strand.
CTGACTGGCCCTTCTATGTTCTCCTGCCTATTTATATCCTGTAAATACTTTTGGGGACCTTAGTCTGAAATCAACTAGAGTACCCCCCTTGTCTTGTCTGAGTCCCTCCTTCTGCAAAGGGGGCTTCCCCCCCTCTGAGTCCATGCTTGCGGAGTCCACACTCCTCCTACAGGCCTGCTCCACCTGCAAGTCTTGTTTGAAGTCCACTGTAAGTGCCAATCTGTAAATAAGGGATCTCCCCCAGATGTCAAGCTCAGGGCACAGCACTCCCCTTGAGTTGCTGAGGCCACGATCCCATTCTGCTAACTCTGAACAGCGCTTCTGGATGCACCACATATTTCTGCCTGCACATCTGCACATCTGCACTCCAACAGACCTCTGCCAATACCTCTGACCCCAACTATGACAGAAATCCACCCATCTCTGACAGTATGGCAATGAAGCCAGTGGAAGATGGAAGTTGTTCAATGAAATCCATGTAGATGGAGTTCCAAGGGCATTCAGGGATGGGGAGTTGTTTCAACAGACCATAGGGCTTGTGGTGTGTGTCATATCCATACAATCCCGACCTCCGCTCCGGGCTCCCGGAACTCCGAACTCCGACTTCCGGAGCCCTACTTCCCTTCCGTCACCTTCTCCTTGCCGACTCCCAAGAGGTTATCCCACCTCCGGCTCGGACACCACCTTCGGTCCGACTCCGGAACATTCCGGGTCCAACCCCAACCTCAACACCTTCCAGACGAGTACGCAACACCTATGCTCCCGACTCCGGACCTCCGCTCTGGAATCCTGTTTGCGTCTCTGTCTCCGGAACCTCCGGTCTTAGCTCCGACCTCGGACTTTGACCCCACCTCCGCTTATACCCATTGTATTGGTTAGCTCATTCCATTTAATTACGTTTGCCAATATTCCGGAGTTTAACCTCCGAGTTCGGACTTTCCGGACTTACTCCGGACCTTGCAACTATTGCATTGTCCATTTCAATTCCGCTATTCTCCCTCATTCCTATTTGGGCTGCTGCTTCCTTTCTATTCAGTCAGCTAGCCATTCCCGACTCCCATCCTCCTTCCTTCCTTCTTGGGTCTTGGCCCTTCATTCCTCCTTTGGGAAACACCATTGAGTCAAACACTTGACCCTTGGTGTTGTTCCTCTTTCCATCTCCCTTTGTCTCCTTTTGTCCTACCCTTGTTCCTTTTGATTCCGGACCCCTCCTTATATACAATGTACCTAGTAACTTGTAACCTCAGTCCGAAATAGACATGAATTCCCCCAAGAGACTTTCCCTCTGCTAGATCTGAAATTAGGGACCCCTAGGACAACCAGCAATGGCACAGCGCTCCGCCTGAGTCGCTGAGGCCGAGGTCCTTCCATGCTAAGTCTCCGATTCCATTCCGGAGTCATCCGAATCCGCAAATTCTAACAGTGTGGAACCTTTGCACAGGTGCAGGCGGTGCAGGACACAATGTAATCTTTGACAAATGTGCAGATGCCTGGCCAAGTGTACTCTTGACAGATCAGGTCGAGGGTGTGGCTTTGCCCAAAGTGTCCAGACAGGGGGTGGTCATGCTTATACCTCAGAATCCACAGGCAGAGATTGTTAGCATCTGGCACCTAGATGCAGTTGTCTAACCTAAGCAAACCATTGTTATCTAGTGACCAGCATGAATCTGTGGGAATCAGGGAAGTGAGGTGTTGGGAAATGGTGGGATCAGTGGGAAGGGTGGCAATGATGTCCTTGTGGATGGCTTTGACATCAACTAGTGTGCCTGCATGAAGAACAGGAGTGGCAAGGCAAGTGGTGCAAAGGGACAATTGTCAGGGCATACACCCTGACCTAGCCCATACTCACATCCACACCTGCACTCACACCCACACCCGCACCCACACCCAGCTGTTGCACTTCCCACATGCACCCTGTGCCGGATGCTCTGTGTGGCTGGATGCCCCGGGCCCCAGGTCTTATGTGACTTCCAGGTATCCCCAGAAGTTTTCGATATTGTGGCCACTGTGGGAAGATGAGAAGTTAACTTCCTTCTCATCTCTGACCCACAGTAGGCAAGTTGTATATACTTGCTTTCTGTTTTATGATCATCTCTGACCCACAGTAGGTTGTGCCCTGGATAGGGCTGGTTACACCAGAGGCTGTGGACCATAGGGGAGGGTCATGGGGACCTGGGAGTCATCCCCTGAAAATGATGTGAGCTGTTCCTGGGCGAAGACTGGGTGGAAATTTTGCAGATTGACACAGGCATAGTCCCTATCCCCTCTTTGGGATAGACGTCCCAGCATCTAGTCAATGCATCAGGCTTGGCACCAAGTCTTCCAGGATGAAAATGGACAATCATGTTGAACTGGGAGAGGAACTCAGACCAGCAGGCTTGCTGGTGAGTGAGGAGTTTTGTGGTAGAGCAGTACTCCAGATTCTTATGATCCGTGATGACATTGTAACTGGGCAAGAAGGCTGCCCAGGCGAGAGAGTAGGGACCTGGGGGTAGTGTCTGAGTCGGGTTGGAAAGGGGGAAAGGATGGTTGTTGGTGACAGTGCCAATACTGTGCCATGGTCTGGGTGCTAGACAATCAATCAATAAAATCTCACTAAATCTGTACTCACTCCTGGTCCTTCTTGGACAGTCATCAGGGAGCTTCTTTAACGTATGGAGGGATCTCTCAACACCACATTCTTTGTAGCACAGAAGAGGGGTCCAACCATGTAAGTACTATGCAAACTGGGTGTATATATAGAAAAAAGGATAAATCAGAACAAAAAAAACAAGGGAAATAAGCGGTAGATGGTGGCGATAGGAACAGGAGAAATGTTAGAAGCTCGGCTAAATAACAATAAGGCAAAAGGGTGGACCACAAGGTGACAATGAACCCATGAAGTCAATATCGACCATCAATCGCGCTTCTCCACCGCGTATCCGTCGTCCTAACTCCTGTCCCGTCATTTCATCCTCTTCTCCTAATCCGTCGCTGTCCATCAAGCTCAAAACTGTGTGAATTGGTAGAGATTTGGGGGAGATATGGGGAAAATGGTAGATAACTGTGGATTTTGGGGAAGTGGCAATATGAGTCTTGAGAAAAAAGCATGGAAAAAATTGGAAAAAATTGGAAAAAAATGTTAAAATGTGTCGTGGGCATTGGGACTGTGTTGTATGCTTGAGGGTGCTCGTTGGAGCCTCGAAAAATGTGTTTCTGGCCTTGTTTGTGTGGTACTTGCTGTGCCCTCTTACAATGTCGATGGGGTTGGCAGAACCTTCAAGGCAGTGACACCAGGAATGGAAGGCTTCATAGATCATCAGCAAACTTGGTAGGGAGCTCTCAGAGCTCACAGAGCTCTGTGAGCAAATTGAGTCTTTTTGCTGTGCACTGTTAGAACTGGGCAAGTAGCAGACAATTCCGGAGTGGAACCAGAGACTTAATTTCAGAAGCAGTGAGCAGGAAGTCTCTAGGGGTTTCTGGTCGATTTTAGACTGAGGGTCCAAAACAAGTATGTACAAGCACCTGTATATAATGGGGAGACAAAAGCACAAGGAAATCAAAGGGGGTCCAAATCAGAACAAGGTGTCCAAATGGAGACAAAGGGGATGACAGAAGTGGAGTGGTACTGAGGGTCATGGGTTAGACTCTGTGGTACATCTGAAAGGAGGTAAGGAGGGTGAAGCCCAGAGGGGCAGGAGGATGAGGTGAAGTGGGGTTGATGACTAACTGGCTTAAATGGAAGGAAGCAGTAGTCCAAATAGGGATGAGGGGAAAGTGCGAAAGATACATTACAAGCAGTGAAAGTGCTGAGTTTGGTCCATGAAGCTCAGAGGTTACGGAGGTTGCAGAGGCAGGGTTGAAAGTCTGAGGAATATTGGCAATGGTGTTTATGTAGAATGAGGTCACCAATGCAATGGACTTAAGCCAAGGTAGAGTCAAAGTCCGAGGTTGGAATCATGATGGAATCTCGGAGTGAAGGTACAGGTGGTGTCTGAGTACGAAGTATGAGACAGCAGCAGAAGGGCATAACTTGGAGGTTGGCAGAAGAGGGACGGAAGGAGAGGAGTGAGGAGGAATGATGTCAGGTCTGAAGGTGGATATCAGAGTGGACGGAGATAGGGTAGGAGAGGGACGGAAGGGGAGGAGGTGATGTGAGGAGTGAGGAGGAGAAGTGAAGAGGAGGTGTGTTGTTCAGTCCGAAAGTGGGTATCAGAGCAGATGGAGATAGGGTAGGAGACTGGAGGTGGTGAAGTGGAGGGTCCAGGAGTTGGATCGGGATCAGGTATGTATGGATATGACATGCACCCTCTACACATTGGGTGGAGAAAATTAAATGTTTGAATGATTTTGTTCTCCTAAGGATGCAGAAGTGCAAAGATAATATGTATATACATTTTTGGAAATGCATATTAAATGGTCAGCATCATTACTTGAAAAGCTCTATGAGCTCCATGAGCTCACTGAGCTCATAGAGCTTTTTGTTTTTAAATAATGGATGGCCTTCATATCTCCATGAAATCTGCTTAGTTATTTTGGCACCAGTAGTGATGGATATATGTGTGTGTAAAATGGCCATTGTCATTGCTCTGAAAGCTCATATACTGTTTGTGTTTACTAAAATCAGCACCTTATTTGTTTATTGCTATTTACAAAATATGAGGAAAACTCTGAAATTCAAAAATTTGCACTTTATCTTTCATCTCATTTCTTGCTCAAAACTCAACCAATTTTGATGATTCTATGTGAATTGGAAGGCACCAAAGTGTGGCAATGTAACCATGCATGTTATGTAGGGTATAAATCAGTTTTAAAAAAGTGTTCCAAATGAAGTAAATTAAAAATACCACCCAATAAAGCAAACAAAAAGCTGATGTATTCTTCAGATATCATCCAAGCCTTTGACACCAAATTTCCCATGGTCAAAAAGCCATGGTTATTTGGCTCACCAAAACATGGTGGGAGACTTTTCCAACACTGAAACATACATTGCTACATTGCCCCACTTTGGCACTTTCCAATGCATATTGAATTGTCAAAAAAGTGATTTAATTTTTTTCCAATTATTCCTAATTTCCTGAAATATCTCTCCCTAACGTATCCCAAAATTTCTGATTTTCCCCCTAATTTCCCCTGATTTTTTTTTGACATTCCTTTTTAGAAAGTCCCCCATTTTCTGAATTTTCCTTAATTTTCCCTGACTTTTTTTCAAGTTTTTAGAAACCCCCAGTTCCCCCTCATTTTCCTCCCATTTTCCCCTTCATCCCCCCCCCAATTCCCTCTGCAATTCTCCCCCCATCCCCCCCTTCAATTTTCCCCTCATTCCCCCCCCCAATTCCTCCTTAATTTTCTCCTCATTTCCCCCTCATTCTCCCCTCCAAATTTCACCAATTCCCCCCCTCATTCCCCCCTCAATTACCCCCCATTTCCTCCCTCATTCCCCCCCCTCATTCCCCCCCCTCAATTTTCCCCTCATTTTCCCCCCCATTTCCCCCTCATTCTCCCCTAAGTAATTTCGGATTAACCCTATTTATAACCCTAAATTCAGTGTATATATCAATTGGGTTGTGTGCCCTTGGTGTGCAGTGCCACATGAGGAGTTGCAAGTTAAGTAGACTGTTGTCCAGTTGACCCTAGGGTCGCCCCTGTGGCAATGCATACCAGGGGGTAGGCATGCCAGAGATCGAGCTTCATGTAGACTTGGGCATGGCTTAGGGCATCTAGAAGGTCAGAAATTCATGGGAGTGGATAGCGGTCTCTCTTCATGATCTTGTTGAGGCCTCTAAAGTCAATGCAAAGATGGAGGGAACCATCCTTCTTGTGGACAAAGAGCATGGGGGTGGCATGGGTGGAGGATGAAGGGTGGATGAATCCCAATGCCAAGTACTCATCAAGGAAAGTGTGTAGGGCCTCAAGTTCAGAAGGAGAGAGAGAGTACAAAATACCCAGCAGAGGATGTGTACCTTCTTTTCAGGTCGAACTCACAGTGCAGTGCAAGCATGTTGGCTTTCTTCTTGCTGAAGACATCCACAAACTCATGGTATGCCATTGGTATGGCTGAGAGGTCGATAGGCTCGGAAGGAACAGATGGATTAGTAGCTGTGGCATGCAGCTCACTGAACAGAACAGAAGTGCCCATGGCAAACGCTACTGAGCCTTCAAGTTGACAGGCCTTGGCAAAAACCTCGGTGCTGATGAGCTCAATAGGTGGCACATGGCTAACAGATGGTTGCAGTGTGTTGACAGACAGAATGCTTACTGATGGATCAGGATCCAGAGGTTCAGCAGAAGCACTTGGGTTTGTGTTGGCATTCGGAAGGTTATACTACTCAATACCCAGTCAATTGATGGATTGTTGCAGGTGAGCCAGTTGTGCCCAAGTACCAAAACACATGTACCATCTAGTGGAGTGATGTAGAAAGTCAACAGAATGACAATACCAGATGGAAAGTGGAGCGGAAGGTTGATGGCCTGCATGATAAGGTTATTAGTAGTGCCATCAAACAAGTGGAGTTGAAGCAGATCAACAGAATAAGTTTCAAGATGGTTTTGATTGACAAAACTACTATCTATGAAACAATCAGATGAGCTGGAGTCTACCAAGGCAGGATAAGTCCCTCCAGGTAGAGCAGCAGAAACATAGGTGGAGTCCAACAAAGAAGAAACAGAGGAAGCAAGAGGAACAGAGGAAGAAGGAAATATTTTTGAGCTGGGGACATTCCCCCTTGAATCAGAAAACAATTGAGAGCCAGGGGCATACCCCTTTGAAGGCAAAACGATTGGAGAGCCAGGGGAATTCCTCTTTGAAGGTGGAAATCGACCATAATCAGACACAAAAGAAATAGGAACAGAAAGAGAGTTAGAAGAAAGAGTGGATGCGTTAAGGTGAACCACTTGAAGCACAGTTTCATGATTGCTGTGATCATTCAAGAGTGCTGGATTCAAAAGGTCAACGACTAGTTTTTTGTCTTGTCAGAGACTTCAAGTTCAGCATCAGGCACCTCAGCGATTGCCTGGTGGGCCTTAGCCATGTTGGAAGATGATTTTCGGTAGTCCCTTGCCATGTGGCCATGCTTACCACAGAAGAGGCAGAGTTTGTTGTCAACTCAGCGTTGATGCTTGTCAGGAGTGAGCTTACCATCTTTACCGAGTTTTGTTGAAAGGTTGGAAGTGAAAGAGGCAGACTTACCACCAGAAGACTTGTCCTTTGGCACTTTATTACCAGAGGTGATGGTGGAGGGGAGCAATGACAAAGTCAAAAAGTTCTTGTTGCCATCAAACTTGATGGGCCTAGAGGATGATGGTGGAGCAGAGGGAGAGGCAGTGTTGTTGTGGGAAGGTCATGCAATGTCTTGGCAGCATTCCCAGTAGTGGGTGTCAAGCTCTTGTGCAAGATCACAAAGATCCCACAACAAATCAGGCCTACCAGATCAATAGATCTCATCCTCAGGCAACCCATCATAAAATAGAGACTGGAGCACACCTTCACCATATCTGCAAAACTGTGAAGCATAGCAGTTGAACTCAATGATATACTTGCTGATCCTTTAGTTGTCCTTCATAAACAAGGTTTTGAGTTGATGCTCTGCATCACAGGTGGGGGTTATGTGAACCAAAGTTCTTGCAGAGTTCCTCAATGAAACATTCCCAGTCATTCTCCCAGGGAGGTGCTCAACCACCAGGTGTGCATAAGAGATTGGGTTCGAACCAATTGAGTGCAGAACTCATTAGGAACAACTGAGTGTAGATGACCTCTTACAGTCAGAGCTAAATGCCTGGGGACAATCCCGGAAATTTAGTTGACACTGAACTAGGAACATATGGAGTTTCTTTTGGTCCAACCCATCAAACTGATCAGGCTTGTGCACCTTCATACAATAAGAGTCAATCAAGGGAGGTGGTGGAGGTGGCAGCTGATGAGGGACATTGGACTGGGCAAGAGCTGTGATGGCTTGTGTTAACTGAATCAGGATGCTTGCCTTGTCCAGCACATTAGCAGGATTATCAAGATCAAGGTCATTACCAACAGGACCATCAGGAGGTGGAGCAACTGGGTCAACTGGTGGCAGTGTCCTTGACAAAGATGGCAGAGGATGAGGTGTGGAGGGTTCGGGAACTGCAGTGGCATTGACATTGCCTTCCACCTCAGCTTCTGATTGAGACTCTGGTACATCAGGTGTCGACAATTGTTGGCCTATGCGGTCAGCAGTGAAGCTTGCAAATGGTGTGTCAATGTCAAGGTTGTAGTCATCAGGAATCCTGAGACCAGATTGGTTATGCTGTGTGGAGGTGGATGGTTTGTGGGTCTGTGAACAAGTTACATAGTGTCTAGAAGCCATTTGGAACATGCAGTGAGTTCAAATATACAGTCAGAAATGGTATTCAAAGGTATTCATGGGAAGCGGAGCAGAGTACTGCAGCATGAATGATCACTTAGCTGGATGACTACTCTGTTGCAAGGTGCCAGGAGGGTTGGGACTTTGGCTTCAATGACTCAATGGGAGCATTCCAGGCTATCCCATATTTCAGGTTTAGTGGAGGAGACCTTGCAGCAACGTTGACTCAAGCAAAGGTGAAGTTAGAGGCAAACTAAGGACGAGGGACTTGGGGGGTATTCTAGTTGATATTCAAACTGAGGTACATAGATGGTAATCTACAAGTATAAATACAAAAAGGAGAACGGGGCTGGTCAGTCCAGCACCTGAACAGGAAGCAGAGCAGTGAGCACAGCGAACTAAATGAGGGACATGAACCAGGGAGGCAGAGAGTGAAGGAATGAATGAGAGTGAAATAACAATTCACAGAGGAGATGAAATAGAGAGGCAATCTGAGAGAACTGACAACCTGGGTGCCAATATAGTGATGGATCAAGTGTCAATATAAGGGTGGATCAAAGCAACAATATTAACCTTTAAGTGAGTGGAAAGCATGTGGTGCTCAGCAATAAATGAATGGTAGTAGCCAAGTGGTCAGGAGGGTTGGGGTGATGGCAGGAAAGGAGAAGGCACTGCTGCAGGGCCACAAATGGGGGTCAACTATTGGCACCACTAAGTGATGGGTTTGTCAGGGCACACACCCTGACTAGCCCAGACCCACTACACTTCCCATGCACACTTCCCATGCTGCACACTCCATGCTGCACACTCCATGTGCCACATGATCTGGCTCCAGATCCTGCCCTCATGTGACTTCCAGGTATCCCCAGAAGTTTTCACCATATTGGGGCCACTGTGGGAAAGTGAGAAGTTAACCTTCTTCTCACTTTCTTACCCACAGTAGAGTGTGCCCTGGACAGGGCTGTTTACAGGTTAGGCTGTGGGCCATAGAGAGGGGTCATGGGGACCCAGGGTCTGTCCCCTAACAGGGTTATGGAGAAAAACTGATGGGGCAGAATAGGTGGTAAGTGGGAGTGTGATAGCAGGCAGGCACCTTTTGCAGTCCTTGCTGTACTGTATCTGACAGATGCAGTAATGTAGATTGGGATGGTCATTGGAACAACACAACCATTTGGTTGCCTTCCCACTGTGAGTGCCATTATATGGATCCATTCCTATGACTGACAATAGTTTTCTGCATATATGAGTGTCTAAGGTTGCTGAAGTGAGATACCATTGGCATCAATTCTGGAGATATGAGTAAAGCCATCCTAAGTTTTTGTATTGTGTTCAGAATGACAGCCACTGGACTGCACAGTGTGCTTCATCAATAATGATCTGGTTGATGCTACTGACAAAGCTTTCTTTCATCCATTGGGGCCTAAGGAGATTCCCTCTCAGCAAGTTGGGGCCCAAAACAACGAACTGATTGTGTCAGAGATGGGCAGGATTTCTGTTGGAGTGGAGGTCAGTGTTAGAGACTGGAGCAAGACAAAGGAGTTGTCTCCATGGTGGAGGGCTTCGGCCTCAGCAACTCAGACCAGGAGCGCTGTGCCAAGTTACATGTCCATGCCCTAATTTACTTACTGGCAACAAGAAATAAAGGGGGATCAACTCTAGTCAATTTTATCACTGGAGTGTAACCTATCTACAAGTTAAGTATATATAGTTACATCAAGGCAGGCCCATGAATGGCAGGACCGAGCAGAGCGGAGCTAACGGAGTTAAACATTAGCCGATTGAATATTACCGATGAGTCGGGTTACAGAGGTAGTGGAGTGGCAGGTGATAACCCAGAAACGGAAAGGAGGGATAGGCCCGAAGGTAGACTTGCAGGGCAAGCAAGTGAATTGCCCAGGGGGGGTGGGAGTGTGCCAGCGGATGTCGGAGCTGTCCAGAGGCCTTCAGGGCTCCATACTTAGGGAGGCGTAGGTAATATATTGAAAAGAGGCAGTGGTGACCATCGAGGGAGGTGGAGGTGATTGCGGAATATGGGAGCTCCGAGGTTAGTGAAGAAGGAGCGGAGGTAGTCCGGAAGGGTTGGAGGTAGTGGAAGATGATGGCCGTGGATGGATATGACAGTCAGTGTCATATCCATACCAACTCTGCCCAACCTCTGACCTACTCCACCACCATTCCAGTTCACCTCCGGTTTGTCCTCTCCCTCACCTCCGCCATATCCTCCAGTATACTCCCAGTCCACCTCCACCTCTGATCTCTGGTACCTTCTCTGGTACCCCATATCCTCATCATAGAAGTTTATTAATATTTCTATCTACCCAACATTACTACAGAGCTCCTAGGACCTCCACCAACCCTGCAAAGGTTTTCCCATTATCAAATAGCTGTTGCTAATCCCACCCTTCATTTACCCACTCCACAGTGCTCAATAAGGTGATTCTCTCACGAGCTCACCAACCCGACAAGTGGGTAAGTCCATCTTGGGTTTTCCCTTTCTTCTCATATTCATCTTGTATTATGTATATAAGTAATGTACCATAGTTGATGGCACTTCAGTGCAAAATCAATGACTAGATCCCCCCAGAGTTCGTGCCCCCCTGTTCTGAAGTTAAGGACCCAACACTAGCGTTACCAAACATTGGCACAGCGCTCCCCTCCGAGTCACTGAGGCCACAGTCCCTCTGCTTGTCCTCTACCTCTGGCCTCCCTTCTGGGGAAAGGTTCAGACATGCTTGTTCCCTCCTTGCCATGGACAGTCAGAGGTATTGGCAGAGGTCTGTTGGAGCATGCACATGCAGAAGTGCAGGCAGAAATCAGCAGTGCATCTGGAAGCACTGTTCAAGGTTAGCAGAGTGAGATCACAGCCTCAGCAACTCAAGGGGAGTGCTGTGCCCTGAGCTTGACATCTGGGGGAGATCCCTTATTTACAGATTGACACTTACAGCAGACTTCAAACAAGACTTGCAGGCAGAGTGTTAGAACATGCGGATTCAGACGACTCTGGAGTGGAATCGGAGACTTAACGTGGAAGGACCTTGGCCTCAGCGACTCATGCGGAGCGCTGTGCCATTGCTGGTTGTCCTAGGGGTCCCTCATTTCGGATCTAGCAGAGGGGAAGTCTCTTGGGGGAATTCAAGTCGATTTCGGACTGAGGTTACAAGTTACTAGGTACATTGTATATAAGGAGGGGTCTGGAATCAAAAGGAACAAGGGTAGGACGAAAGGAGACAAAGGGAGATGGAAAGAGGAACAACACCGAGGGTCAAGTGTTTGACTCAATGGTGTTTCCCAAAGGAGGAATGAAGGGCCAAGGCCCAAGGAGGAAGGAAGGAGGATGGGAGTCGGGAATAGCTAGCTGACTGAATAGAAGGAAGCAGCAGCCCAAATAGGAATGAGGGAGAATAGCAGAATTGAAATGGACAATGCAATAGTTGCAAGGTCCAGAGTAAGTCCGGAAAGTCCAAACTCGGAAGTTAAACTCCGGAATATTGGCAAATGTAATTAAATGGAATGAGCTAACCAATACAATGGGTATAAGCGAAGGTGGGGTCAAAGTCCGAGGTCGGAGCTAAGACTGGAGGTTCCGGAGACGGAGACGCCAATGGGGTTCCAGAGTGGAGGTCCGGAGTCAGGAACATAGGTGTTGCATGCTTGTCTGGAAGGTGTCAAGGTTGAGGTTGAACCCGGAATGTTCCGGAGTCGGACCGAAGGTGGTGTTGGAGCCGGAGGTGGGATAACCTCTTGGAAGTTGGCAAGGAGGAGGTGGCAGAAGGGAAGTAGGACTCTGGAAGTCAGGTTCGGAGTTCCGGGAGCCCGGAGCAGAGGTTGGGATTGTACGGATATGACAGAGCAGGCCTGTAGGAGGAGTGCAGACTCCATGAGCATGGACTCAGAGGGGGGACAGCCCCCTTTGCAGAAGGAGGGACTCAGACCAGACAGGGGGGGGTACTCTAGTTGATTTCAGACTGAGGTCCCCGAAAGTATTTACAAGATATAAATAGGAAAGAGGAAATATAGAAGGACCGGTTGGTCCAGTGCAGTCCAGCACAGAAATGAGCAGGGATTGTCAAACTAAATAAAGGACAAGAGCCTGGAAGATAGAAGTGAGGAATGAGTAAGCAACAATGAGTGATGAAGGTTATTGATGGGAAGAACAATAGGGTCAATAACCTAGTGTCAATAAAAGCGGATCAACACTGATATTGGCAAGTTAAGCGAATGGATGAATGAGCATAATGGGCACTCAGCAAGGAATGAATGATAAGTTGCTGAGTGGCAAAAGGCCAGAGGAAAGTGGAGTTCAGTGCATAGCACTGATACAAGTCCATGAATCAGGAAGTGGGGTCAGTGCAGTGCTGACACAAGTCTGCAAAACAGAGGTTGATCAGTCAGTACTGCCACACAATGACAGCCTGATGGCCAACAAAGGTTCTGAGGGGTGGGAGTGTTGACCTGACCAGAGGTGTCAAGGACAACCGGAAATGGGCAGAGGGCATGGGAGTGGGCAGAGGGTGCAGAAGGTGTGGAAGCAGTGCATGGCTGTGACCACATATGTAGTGGGAAGCAATGAGTGTGGTTCAGATGGAGACAAGGCAGGGGTAGGCAAGGCTGAGTTGTGCCATAAGCCTGGGAGGAACTGGAGGGACTGAATGCCAGCAAGGTCTGGGGTCTGATTGTTTGCCAAGTCTCATGTGATAGGGTGGGGGGGGGGCCGGACATTGGATTGAGGGCTGGCTAGATTGGGTTTCGGGTCATGATAGTCCATGTTACGGGGATGGGGGAAATTCCCCATTCCTCGATCCGTTCTTATAGTGGGATGAGTGAGGTCATATCTGGTCTGTACCATAACAGGATATGTAATCGATGAATGATCCCAGTCTTGCCTGGGGGTGGACGATCGAATTCCCATCGATCGCGATTGGTGATGTAGTGAGCTATTAAGGGATTGATGGTAGGTAGTCGGAGATTGTCAGGGCACACCCGCCTGACCCGGGCCCACCCGGCCACACCACACCCGCTCCCCGCTGTCTATCCCCCTCCCCCCTCCTTCCTCCCTCTCCTCCCCTTTCTTTTCCCTCTTCTTTCCCCTTTCTTTATTTCGTTCTTCTCATCTTCCTCTTCCTGTTTATTTCTTTCTATCTACATGGACCACCTTCCTTTGTATCGATGTACTATTGACCCGTCTGGCCCACACACCCCAGACGGCTTCCCGCTGTGCCCAGCACGCGCGCATGCAGCGGACGCTCTCGGGATCCCCCACGGGGACACCCGGATGCCTGCGGCTGCCTCCGAGGATGACGTGGCACCTGTCATGTGACTCAAGCCGCATGTACATAAATGTACCTGAAGTGGGAACCGAAGAAGTAACCTTCTTCTCACATTCTCCACTTCAGGTAAGTAGTATAGTTTTCCCCTTTAATAATAATAACACATTCTCCACTTCAGTCTGAGTGGCCAGGGACCGCTGTCCCGGATCGGGCCCGCCAGTACGCACGTCCGCTCCACACCCCGCGACGGCCTCAGTGCCGGATATTACCCCCGGGCCCTCTCGACCCCGGACGCGTCCCTGACAGAGATGCCAGGACGGACGGGTCAGCCACAGGTACTTGGCACTCCTCAATGGAGCGTACCGTGTGCGAGGTCGCGACTTGTGAGATGGGCGAGAACTTCATATAGTTGCCATTGGGTACTTGGTGTTCGCAGTGCGAACGTACCGGTAGCGGGTTGATGTCATAAGCGTGCAATGAGGACTGACTAGCAGGGCCTTTGGTGACTTGGCGTTCCCAAAGGGAACGTACCGTTGGCGGGGAAACATGATGACTGGCAAAGGAGGGAACAGACGGTGGATGGGCGGCGACTTGGCGTTCGCGTAGCGAACGTGCCAGCATCACGGGAAGGTGGGCCTCAAAGTATTCACGATCTCCATGATCGTGAGGTGACGTCGTATGTAGAGTACTGGGGGGAGAGCGGAGTGACGAAGACCCATAGGGTACAGATTCAATAGGACGATACACATGTCAAGAGTCTTCGACTCTCGACCTCGAGTTCTCATGGCGAGGGCCATTAGAGGACTCGATATAACCAGACTTATAAGACATATTGAGAGTTGTACAGTCACACGGGTTCAGTTGAGTCACAGGGAGGGTTGTTACAGAAGACGGTACACGAGACAGTTGTAGAGCAGTTGTTAGTTAGCGGGAACCGCCTTTGGCGGTTTCCGTACAAGACGCATGACTATCTACAAATGGTAAGGTCGCGGGAAATCCCACGAAACACAAACAACCTCGGCCAGCACCAAAACCCCAATGGGGAAAGCTTTGCACGAGGGGGGGAAAGGGGTAGAACGGGTAAGGAGGATAGGGTATCGGGATAGAGGACGGAAGGGAGAAAGAGGGGAGGAGCGATAGAGAGGGGAAGTCTTTGACCATGCGACGGATATGGTCGTTGGAGACTCCGTATCCGTAACAGTCCATGCCTCCAATGCTATTGCAGTAAGTCCTAATTTTTCAGCACTTTCTACATCCATGAGTTTTCTCAGTGGTACAATTATGAAGGAAATGCCTGGCTGTCAGGGACCAACCCGGGGTCAAGAGTGTCCAGGTATATTGTCCGGAGCTGAGGGCCTGGTAGGGTGTGGTGTGAGCGCATGTAGCAGCGGGCCCAATGCAGATGGGCATCCCTGGCCACTTAGGCTAAAGTGGGAAGTGTGAGAAGAAGGTTGCTTCTCAGTTCCCACTTAGGCTGTGTTTATATACATGTGGTTAAGGCCATGTCATCTACGCGCACAACCACATCCATCCAGGTATCTCCGCAAGAGATCCCAGGAGCACCCAGTGTGTCTGGGTTTGGGCATGTTGCACTGCAGCCGGGTCAATGGTACACTGATACAAGGGAAGTCGTCTGTGTAATAAGGAAAGAAGAAAGGGGAGAGAAGAGAGAAGAAAGGAAGGAAGAGAGGGAAAGGAAAAGGGGGAGGAGTGGGTAGCAGTGTAGGAGAAATAACGGTCACACTATGGAAACCCATTATGGAAATATGCCAGATAAATCACAAAACCTCATATGACAAGTAGATATAAGAAAACAGAAGGACACGAATTTTTACGAATTATTATGACTATATGCGATAAATCGAAAGAAAGAAAAATAGCAAAAATACTTCAAGCTTACCATCAACGAGACGGAATTCCCGGGGGAATTTATAGCAAATATTAAAACAAGAATTAGGACAATCGACCAAGATTTGACTATAAAAACAATCAGAGAACCTCCACGGAAACTACTTTCCCACGTCCGCACACATAGCCAAGGATGGAAGTACCATGGAACAAGGATTCCTCAGGAACTAATGCAAAATTCAAAGTCGTGTTTATAATAGGAAATGTAGATGTCCCCCAAACGGACCCAATGAGAGTAATTACAGGAGAAACCACCCATAAACGACGGAGATATGACTAAAACTCCTGCAAAACGAGGACAATATCTAAAAGGCAAGCGCGAAAATTAACCAGTAACGACCGAGACAAGCTTGATAGGCCATTAGAAAGGAAGGAATCTAATCTTAATCCTCCCAAATTTTCATAATAAAAGGATCATGCGTTAATGAGATATCCAATAACGGGAATAGCGACATCAAAAGTCCGAGCTCAGGGAAAAGACGATGTTTGCGTAGGATCCATAATTAAAAACATACAACGAAATTTACACGGAAATTATTAAAAATGGGGAACTATAGTTATGCAAATTTTCAGCCCAAACGGTCCAGCCGTTGTGAAGTTATACCCATGACGGGAATATAGAAATCTGCATCATGTGTAATGACACGTGAGGGTGGCGATGCACAGGGAACCAGCCGTCGGAACCAAGATCCGCACTTCGGCAGATCGCGAAGACCAATTTCCGTCCAAATAAGGAAGAGCCCGGTCAAAACAAAGCACGGAAAGTGCAAAACAACCTTAGATCATGAGGGAAAAATCTGAAATAAATCACAGAAGCCCATATGAAAGAAATAAAAACCCGTGCATATCATAAATCCCGAACAATTAAACGGAAACGGCGCCCGCATACGAACGACTATGGGAATGATGCACGTGATTACCGAATGTGCGTGCGAACTTTTGCTAACTCAATGAATACCAGGAAATAGGACACAACCTTAGTACCATTGGAAAGGTGGGAATAAATGAAAATTTATGATACCAAGAACGTGAGAAAACATCCAGAAATGAATGAGATATAGGGACATGAAGTTAGAAACCTGAAAATGCGCGGGAAAATAGCTTCAAGAGGTCCAGAGTCCTAAATAAAATACATAAAAATATGATATCTTCAAGGACGACCTACTATAACAATGAACAATACATATGGAGGATTAGGATGTGATAATACAAAGGGGAATCAGGGAATATGAACGAAATTCATGAAAACCACTAAACTACGACGGACCATGGCGGGAATTATAGGGAACGATATTCTAATGAGGTGGAGAGCTATAACACATTCGTTTGAGCAATTCTTGACTACTAGCAACTTTTTCTTTCAGTTTTAAACCTGAATAATTCACTCATTTACCATTTCAGTCTCATTTTAACTAAATGTCACTAAATAAAAATGGAATAAATCAGCTGAAGGTCTCAGCACAGCCGTACGCATAGTAATGCGAAGTTTGAATTCAGAATCATCGAGTCATAGCAAATTTAATGGTATATATAGGGAATTTGAAATAGGTAACTGCAGCAAATGCAGCGCAGCCAAGTTCTAATTAACCATTAAAATAGCTTAGGCGAGGGAGGACAATAAGGATTCTAGGCGCAGTCTGACCGCAGTAGAACCACAGTTCAGCGCAGCAAAAGCGCAGTAGAACTATAGCGTGAAAATTTCATTTTTTATTCAGTTTGAGAAAAATACACTGTAAATAAATCCTGTAAATAGAAGGTAGAGCATGAAAAAGGAAGGCGACCCAAGGAGTATAAAAGGGAGACCCTTTCTGCGACTTTTTGCCCCCCTTAGAGAAGTAAGAAAATAGAGTATTATTTTTCTCAAGCATTTCTGGTTGTCACTCCAGTGCGAAAAAGTGATATACAGTTAAGATTGCCACTGTAGTAAAAGGCAGCAATTAAGGAGAGAAATATTAAGTAGATATTTCAACAGGAGAGCTAGTTACCCCCCGGAACAGGACCAAATCATCTCTAAAGTTGAGAACCTATGGAAACATCTGGCAGTATGCCAGCTAGTGGTGCCGGAGGTTAGAGAAGAGGCTCAAGCCAAGGTATGCACCTATACCAAGAAAAGCAACCAGAAGAATAGATGCAGGGAACCAAGCAACCTGAATATGAACACACCTTCGAAATCAAGTCACCTTCAAAACTCCAGAAAGATACATTACAGGCATGTCACAATCGGAATCTGCTGAATATGATCATTTCCACTGATGCATCCTTCACCTCCGAGAACCCACATCTGATTGAGTACTCATGCTCTCTGAATTCGGATTATAAACTGCCAAGTCATGCACAGTTCTCAGGAGAGATCCTAGATTCGGCATACAATGATGTTCAGAGGGGAAACATGCAGAAACAAAGGGGGAAAATGGGGACTGGACAATGTGATGGGTGGAAGGATATCACTAAGAACCACCTACAGGGATTCATGGTCTGTGTGGATGGGGTAGTGAGTGCTGGGTGGTTGTTGATAATGGTTGATACTAAGTCGCATATAGTCTTGGCTCACTAACATCCACAACATGTCTGCAGAGCAGAGAACCGGTGCCAAACTCCTAGGATTGATGGAGAGAGAGAAGGAGTTTATCGAGGAGCTAGAAATAGACCTAATTGGCTGGACCTCAGATGTGGGGCCTGACTCCAAAAAGGCCTGCAAGGACTTGGTTAAGAAATTCCCTCACCTTTTGGAAACTGGCTGTATTGCACTGTAACGGGTCTATCACCACTAGACTCGAGACAGAAGAGAGGGGGAGGGTTGGAGTGGTAGCATGCACAGGTTCGTTAACTTGGAGTGGATTCCGCTACTCCTCACTGTCTAGCTAACTATACAGCTGGTCACGGTATCACGGAAGAGTCCAAAAATGACAAATAAGGAAAGAACAATAAGAAAAAGAAACATCGGGCTCTAGTGACTAGAAATGGAGTCAGAAAAATCAGGAAAAATAAGAAATATGCAGGAGAGAACATTGGCTAAGGGTGGTAGGATCGTGGGATTTGGCTTGTTTATGGTACACCAGCAAATCCCCGTTACAGCACACCAGGTAAACCACTTGCACATGTAACAACACAAATGACAACTTACTTCTCACATAGATACAGCTGATCCTAGGGGACTATATTAAGAAAAACTCTTCCAAAGCTGAAATAGTCGGTTGCGCTATGGAACTGATAAATTGGTTCAATAATCACCCACATGCACTTGCTCTGCTATTCCTTGAGCAGCGTTCATACCCTGAATCCAGTTGTGTGCTCACACTCCTGAAACCCTGCCTGACACGATGGGGTTCTCATTCTCTTGCACTAATGAGACTCCTCAAGCTAAAGTTGCCATTACAAACTTTGGCAACAAAGCATGCTTGGCATGATGGATCCAATCAGGATCTGCTAACCACTGGAGGGAACAAGCATGACCAGGTTGTGAAAGCACACGGCATAGTGGAAGATATCATTAGGAATGAGTGTCAGGGGACGACTCCCAGGTCCCCATGACCCTCCCCTATGGTCCACAGCCCTGAGGTGTAACCAGCCCTATCCAGGGCACAACCTACTGTGGGTAAGAGATGAGAAGGAAGCTAACTTCTCATCTTCCCACAGTGGCCACAATATCAGGCAAACTTCCGGGGATACCCAGAAGTCACATGAGGGGGTGGGAACCAGGCCCGGAACATGCAGCGTGCGGAGCATGCATGGATGCAGGAAGCACAGTGGGCAGACGCAGGTTTGGATGCGGGTCCAGGTCCGGGCTAGTCAGGGTGTGTGCCCTGACACAGAAACAGTGCTTGAGGGTATCCATGGGAAGTGGAGCAGAGTATGGCAGTGTGAGTGATCACTTAGCTGATAGGTTACTCCATTGCAAGGCGTCAGGGGGTTGGGATGTTGGTTTCAACAACTCAGTGGGAGTGTTGTGCCACATGCTCTAGGCTATCCTGTATTCAGGTGTAGTGGAGGGAACCTGGTGGCGATGTAGGCTCAAGTGAAGATGAAGTCAGAGGCGAACTATTGTCAGGGCATACCCTGCCTGACCCCACGCTGCACTGTGCTGCCCTACTCCACTTCCCCTGCCATCGCTTCTTGCTCCTCCTATCTCACCTTCCCCCTCACCTTTCTTTCTCTCTATTTATGTTCTATGGTCAACTTCCTCTTTCTCTATGTACCACTGGTGCGCCCACATACCTGGGAACACTGCACACCCCTCCTGTGCCACTACACCCTAATGCCACTGCCCCTATCACCGCACCCACTGCACACATTCCCACCCACACAGTGGCCACCCCCAGGATCTCCTGCAGAGACACCCAGAGGGGTGTGGCTGTGTGCAGAGATGACATGGCTCCTTCCATGTGACCTCAGCCACATGTATATAACAGCACCTGGGGTGGGAACAGAAGAAGCAGCCTTCTTCTCACTTTCCCACTTCAGACTAAGTGGTCAGGGATGCTCACCCCACAACAGGACCACTGCTATGCATAGCCGCTACTCCTCCCATCGAGTCCCCCATGCTGGGACTTTGCCACTTTCGGAGCTGTCCCTGACAACTATGGACAAGAGGACTTGGGGGGTATTCTAGTTGACATTCAAACTGAGGTACATAGGTAGTATACTATCTACAATGCATAAATATGGAAGGGAGAACAGAAGATGGGCTGGTCAGTCTGGCACCTGAATGGGAGGCAGAGCGGTGAACATGACAAACTAAATGAGGGAACAAGAACCAGGGAGACAGAGAGTGAGAGAATGAATGAGAGTGGAATGAACAATTAAACAAAGAGGCAAAGTAGGGAGGCAACTGACAACCTGGGTGCCAATATAGTAGCAGATCAAGTGTCAATATTTTACTTATTCATTCTTCACCTGGGTTCTTGTCTTTGATAATCCCCACTCATTTCTGCACTGGACCGACTGGCCCTTCCCATGATTTCTCTCCCTTATTTATACCTTGTAAATACTTTCAGGGACCTCAGTCTGAAATCAACTAGAGCAACCCCCTCTTGTGTGATGCTTTCAT
The DNA here is from genome assembly GCF_015039405.1 of Cantharellus anzutake. Taxonomy (NCBI): domain Eukaryota; kingdom Fungi; phylum Basidiomycota; class Agaricomycetes; order Cantharellales; family Hydnaceae; genus Cantharellus; species Cantharellus anzutake. The sequence continues at coordinate 143,306 of NW_024067044.1, forward strand.
ATCACTTTCAACTTAAGGGTAACATGTAATTAACCATTATGCCCCCAATTGTCATTGTTGTACCAACAATCCTAATTTATGATCAATCACAATGATTCTTGGGAAGACTCATAGTGATTCATGAAGGTCCATGAGGGTCCATGATCCTTTATGAATGCTCATGACACTTCATAGACAGGCATGTAACCACTCAAAACCTGCCTGGAACCACTTAAGTCATGAGCAATCATGACCCCCCATGCAGGTTCATGACATCTCATGAAATTCCATGATGGTTTGTCATGAACCAGCATGACTGTGTATGACACTTCATGCCGCTTCATGAAGTTTGGTGACCATTCATGAAATGTCATGACTTCCATGATGGTTCATGAACCGCCATTACACTTTTTGCAAGTTACTGCATTTGTCACAGTTTTCTATTTCAAATTCCTCATATTTACCATTAAGTTTGCTATGACTCGGTCATTCTGAATTCAAACTTCGCATTACTATGTGTACAGCTGCGCCGAGACCTTCAGCTGATCTATTCTATTTTTATCCAGTAACATTTAGTTGAAATGAGACTTGAAATGATAAATGAGTGAATTATTCAGGTTTAGAACTGAAAGAAAAAGTTGCTAGTAGTCAAGAATTGCTCAAACGAATGTATTATAGCTCTCTGCTTCATTGGTATATCGTTCCCTAAAATTCCCACCATGGTCCGTTGTAATTTAGTGGATTTCGTGGATTTCATCCATCTCCCCTGATTCCCCTTTGTATTATTGCATCCTAGTCCTCCATATGTATTGTTTGTTGTTATAGTAGGTCGTCCTCGAAGATATCATATTTTTATGTATTTTATTTGGGGCTCTGGACCTCTAGAAGCTGTCTTCCCGCGTGTTTTCAGGTTTCTAACTTCATGTCCTTGTATCTCATTCATTTCTGAATGGTTTTTCACGTTCTCGGTATCATAAATTTCCATTTATTCCCACCTTTCCAATGGTACTAAAGTTGTGTTCTATTTCTTGGTATTCGTCGAGTTAGCAAAAGTTCGCACACACATTCAGTAATCATGTGCATCATTCCCATAGTCGTTCGTATGCAGGCGCCATTTCTGTTTAATTGTTCAGGATTTATGGTATGCACGGGTGTTTGTATCCTCAATATGGGCTTCCGTGATTTATTTCAGATTTTTCCCTCATGATCTAAGGTTGTTTTGTACTTTCCATGCTTTGTTTTGACCAGGGTCTTCCTTATTTGGACAGAAATTGGTCTTCACAATCTGCCAAAGTGTGGATCTTGGTTCTGATGGCCGGTTCCCTTCGCATTGCCACCCTCACGTGTCTTTAAACATGATGTGGATTTCTATATTCCCGTTGTTGGTATAATTTCACAACGGCTGGACCGTTTGGGCTGAAACTTTGCATAACTATAGTTTCCTATTTATCATAATTTTTGTGTAAATTTCGTTGTATGTTTTAAATATGGATTCTACGTAAACGTCGTCTTTTCCCTGAGCCATGGCTTTGATGTCGCTTATCCCGTTATTGAATATCTCATTGATGCATGAATCTTTTATTATGAAAATTTGGGTGGATTAAGATTAGATCCCTTCCCTTCTAATGGGCTATCAAGCTCGTCTCGGTCGTTACTGCTTGTTCTTCGCGCTTGCCTTTTAAACGTTGTCCTCGTTTCCCAAGAGTTTCGGTCATATCTCCGTCGTTTATGGGTAGTTTTCCCTGTAATTACTTTCATTGGGTCCGTTTGGGGGACATCTACATTGCCTATTATAAACACGACTTTGAATTTTGCATTAGTTCCTAAGGAATCCTTGTTCCATGGTACTTCCATCCTCGGCTATGTGTGCGGGCGTGGGAAAGTAGTTTCCGTGGAGGTTCTCTGGTTGTTTTTATAGTCAAATCTTGGTCGATTGTCCTAATTCTTTGTTTCATATTTGCTATAAATTCCCCCGAGAATTCCGTCTTGTTGATGCTAAGCTTGAAGTATTTTTGCTAATTTTCTTTCTTCCAATTTATTGTATGTAGTCGTAATAATTCATTAAAATTCGTTAAAATTCAGGTTCTTCTATTTTCTCATATCTACTTGTCATATGGGGTTTTGTGATTTATCTGGCATATTTCCATAATGGGTTTCCATAGTGTGACCATTATTTCTCCTACACCGCTCCGCTTTCGTCTTCCCTTTGTCCCATTTGGACGCCTTTGTTCCGATTCGGACCCTCTTTGTTTCCTCATGCTTTTGCCCTCTCCATTATATACCGGCGCTTGTACATACTCGTTTTAGGCCCTTAGTCTAAAATTGACCTGAAATGCCCCCTAGAGACTTCCTGCTCAACGCCTCTGAAATTAAGGACCAAATGGATAAACAGCAATGGCACAGCGCTCCACATGAGTCGCTGAGGCCAAGGTCCCTCCTTGCTAAGTCTCTGGTTCCCCTCCGGAATCGTCCGCCCTCACCCAGTTCTAACAATTTGGAGCCATTAGCAATAGGGATTAATATTTCACAGAGTTCAGAAACATGGACAGACCAAGTTATCCTCCTATTTGCTTGACTCTATCACCACTACACTATGCTTCTGAAGTCCAATCCAGCTGAACATAATGCTGTTAAAGAGATAATCAACAGCTTGGAAAAGCGCTGGTCTAAACTTGACCAGGAACTACTGTACCCACATGACCAACTACCGGCTGGGTCCTGAGCATGACGCAAATTTTTCAACCGGCAACTCAGTTTGATGCATGACACCCAACTGGCCAGCTGGGCCCCAAAAGGGAGGCAGTGCTAATTTCGGGAAAATGGCTGAGCCTGATGAGGTTGCTTTGGCTCCCTCCGACCTTGGTCATGCAAGCTAGAAAAACACACAATTTGGATGAGGTGGCTGTTTTTCGTTTCGGAACATACCAATTACCTGAAAAAAGAAATTTGATATAGCCTTTGCATAGCCACAAGTGAATGAGCATTTTTGCGTGACATGGGACAATTTGACTGCTTGCGTGACAGAGTCTTCAAATGAGCCTGACCTGCAAGCCCGCGTGATGCGTGACAGGTAGTTGGTCATGTGGGTACAGTATTCATACTTGGCCTTATTCTGAATCCATTCATAGACCCCCAACTTTTTGCATCTACGCTGCCACCATTCATTATCATCACCATGGCTGAGAGGATGTACAAGCAGATCACCAAATCAGATAGTGCAGTTGACCTAGGCCCAGAGCTTGTGAAATATCTGCAACACAAAGGTCAGTATGCAGGAGATGCGTGGTCTTCAGAAGAGGTAATGAATAAATATGCACCAGTGAGTCATAACAATCTTACTTTGTACATCACCCTGATCTCAACTAGAACTATCCCACAGAAACAAGATCCTAAGGATATCTGGGCTCTTTTGAGTAAAACATCCCCACTTCAGAGACTTGCAGCCACTGTGCTTAGCTTTGTCTGTAATGCTGCAGATTCAGAGTGGCTGTGGAGTCACTGTGGGCTCATCAAGTCAAAAAAGCAAAGCCGCCTATCAGTGGAGAAGATGAAGAAGAGTGCAGTAATCAAGATTGACTTGATGTCTAAGAGAGCAATGGATGGATCCCATATCAAATGGATCAAGTGCACACATGGAGTGATGGCAACTGAAGAGGACATTGCCCGATCACGAAATAGTCAGGCAAAGAAGCACTGGATGGCTTAGGAGAGGGACTGTCAGAGTACAGCCCAGCTAAGTCTGGACTGCTTACACACAACTGATGACACACTTGCCCCAGACCGGCTGTTACAGGAATGGGTTCCGGGGAACCCAACCTGAACTGTTCAGCTCACTAATGGAGGTGGCTGCATAGCCAGAGGAGGGAGAGCGGAATGGGATGAGTATTTGGAAGTACAACTTGCAGGTTGGCCAACGGTAACTTGGCGCTCCTGGGAGCGTACCGGTAGCGAGTATGATGTGGGCTCCTTGAGGGAGCCACCTGGCTGTCTGCTAACGGGGACTTGGCGCTCCTGGGAGCGTACCGGTAGCGGGTGTGCTGGGAGTGGTTGGCTAGCGGTGACTTGGCGCTCAATGGAGCGTACCGGTAGCGTGGGATACTGGGACTCCCAAAGGGAGTCACCCAGTGGGTGGCTATCGGTGACTTGGCGCTCATGTGAGCGTACCGGTAGCGGGAGTTGTTGGGGAAAGCAGGCTGGTGGACCAGTGCACGGTAGTGGGTGACCGTGGGAAGTGGGCCCGTGGGTGTGTGGCCAGGCATCCTGGAGCTGCCTGGACCATATCCCTCTCCTAAGGAGGTGGGATAGGCTACAGTTCCTGATAGGGAACTTCTGGTTGGAGGGGAGTGATTGCTCAACCACCCGGTGGACTGGTGGGAGCGGGCAGCAGGAGGTTGGGCATGGGAATGCCCTCCTTGTTGCGGTTTTGTCATGGAGAGGATGAATAGGGAGGTGGACATGGTTCTGAGGTTACAGGTTGAGTTTACAGTGGTGGCACAATGGTGAGGATGTTCAATTGCGGTACAAGGTTTGTGGGTTATGTATTCGATAATGAAGAAAGACATTTTTCGGCATCTGCCTTACACATCATATGACTTCTAACTATCTAATATAAAAGTCACAATGGTCAAGGGAAGTCCCTTGAAACTCAACAAATTCCCCAGCCAGCACCAAAACCCAGTGGGAAAGCTTGGCATGGGGTTTGACAGTGAAATAAAGGTGAAGGGACCAAAGGCTTGATTGTTCATAGTCACGGACCATAAGATTCTAGGTCCATTCCTATAACACCAGCATTACCCACACAGCCTGATCATTATCCCCAGACTGGCATGGACATTTGTTATATTTCCTTCTGTAGAGCGGCCCCGCTTTGCCAGGCATACTGACTTTATCATCCCCTGGGTAGCGAGTGAGGAAGATAACTTTCTTCTCTCACTTCCCCTCGCTGCTCAGCTGGAATCCCCATCGCAATCTGCTCTGCCAGGTTCCCCCATTGAGACTGACCCTGTCCCCCTCAGCCTCAGCTCCAGTGAAGGCTCAGGATCCCTCGACTTAGAGTCCAAGCAGCTCGGTACCCTGACAGGGACCAAATGATGAGGAAGAGGTCATCGATGAAGATGGGACACCAGAAAAGGCATCGTTTAATGCATTCCAAAGGCAGTTGGTCACTGATCTGCAAGATTGCAACAGTGGTGATGAAGAGACAATGTTGTCAGCAGCTCAAATTGAAGGCCGGGTATGTAGGAATCATACTTGCTAGTTGTTTCGCAGAAAATATAATGGCAATTTCTGTGTAGCAGCATTCCACAGATTCTTGCCGAAAGCGGCCCTCGAAGATCTTTTTGACTACACAGTAGAGAGAGCCTGGAAGGTGTTCTGGGTTGAGGGCAAAGCTAGCACTAGGGCTCAGACTCAGATGTTGGACCTGGAGGCTCGTAATGCTGCTATTCAGGGTGGAGTAGTAGCCATGGTGGAAGGTGTGGCAGCGAGTTGGGGTATCACCAATCAGTTGCCCAATTAGGAAGTTCAATACAATTTACATAATCATTTCTGTAATCCGCCAATGCCCGTTCGCTTTTGTCGACTTCAGTCTCAAACTAGTTTAAACTACCGATTAAAGTCAATTAAGACCAAACATTATTAAACAAGTTTAATATCTTTGATTAAACAACACTAGCTTGAACAGCAAATCCACTGCACAGAGTAGCACCAAACACACACACCTGGAATAATGTTGGAAAACACTGGAAGCGTTGTAACCCATTACAAGGCATTGTAATGCCTCTCAACAGCACATGCCATTCTAACGCTCTCAACACTGAACTCAATCGTTCCAACACTTCAAGGTGTTGTAATGCTTTCCCTGTTGAAGTGGCATTCCGATGCCCTTTGTCACGGTTATTGTTCCCTTTTATGGGAAGTTTTATTGCTTTAACGCTTTGGCCTTTGTTCCTTTGCGCCACACAGAAATATATATAAGTGTGCTCCATCATCGATGATAACATCTAATGACACTGTGATATCGTGCTCAGAGGATCGGGCTGCAATGCCACGATTATAACAGGTTATGACCCCCAGTCAACTCTGCCGCTCGTTCGATGCTACCGCTCTTTGAATGTTTTTGCGCTGTGCTTGCGCTGTTCTTTCACTATCTCCACTGCCCACATGCCCGCTATGGTCATTGCATCTGACCGTGCCCCATGCCGCCACGCTGTACTGATGTTGACACGTGTTTTTTTCGACATCACTTCCTTGCAACAACGAAGGCTGCCATGCCGCCCCATGACATGGACCTCACAGAGTAGTGCACCTGCTGGTGTGGGGGCGGCTGCTTGTGATCCGACTGCCTGTCCACTGCTTGGGCACCACTACCCTGTCACCCCCCTCCCGAATGCCCTGAAAGTGCCTGTGCTTGGCACTTAACCATCTCCGACCTTCCCGACGCGCGTCCGATGCCAATGAGTAGGAATCACGATTTGGAAAAATAAGAGAAGTTGTAGAGGTTTTTTGTAGGATTCGAACGACCTCTTGAACGTCGGGATTGATGGAATACTGAAGGAGATCGACGCAAAAGGACGCATTTTGGACGACCCAACTTAAAACTCGACGCTAGCGCCACCCATGAATCGCTGAGACTTGATCTTGAGCCCGTTCGATAGAGAAAAATTGGGTTTATCTGCACGCCGAGTTTGGAGGAGAGTGATGTATTATTGCAGGAGTTATTAGCGAAGTAAACAATGACTCCGGGTGCCTATTGCATCACACCTCCGTGTCCACCCCTTTGCCACTGACTGACACCATCACTGTCGCTGCATGTGAAATCCCCCCCCCACTGCCTATGCTGTCATTGCTGTTGCCGTCCCCCTCCTTGCTCTGCTGCTGCCGAGCACGTTATGTCCGGGCGCTTTGAGCAAGGGAGGGAGATTATGAGCTGATTAAGTGCTCAAAGCGTGGCTGTTGCTGGAATTGCCATTGACGTTGCTGTTACATGCTGATCGACCACTGTCATCTTTCCCTTGTATCCAACAACGCCACCGCCCATTGAGACCATTGTGCTCTGTGTCTGAGACGACGTGATGGTGATAACTCTTGCTGGCCGTTTGGCCTGACTGCCGTACTGTCTGAGGACTGTCTTTGTCTGACCCCCTGCCTGATCTACCATGTCTGTCCACACTGAGGACCCCCGTACTGACCACACGTTACTGCAACCACCTGTGTGGGGTTGTCTGTGCCGTCATTGTAAGAACTGTACTTGCTGTACACTGTAGGCGCTTTTTTGAGCAAGGGGAAGGAATTCTACTGCTGTGTTGCTCAAAATCGCTGCTGTTGCCGACATTACCTCCATTGCCACCCACCCCCATTTATGCGCTGTGATAGTGCTGTCATCCATCTGTCCATCTGCCCGTGCACTGTGTACCGTCATTGTGAAAGCCATACTCGCTGTATGCTTTGGGCACTTTGAGCAAGGGGAAGGAGTTATATTGCCACGTTGCTCAAAGCACTGCCTGTGCCATTCTCTGTGCTGTCCCCCTTGCCATTGCCACTGCCCACTGTCCACTGTCCACCACCCACTGTCCATCCGTCTGTGCACTGTTGCCTGTGCACTGTCTCTGCCATTCCCTGTGTCATTCCCTGCACTGTCCCTCTTGCCATTCCCCCTCACTGTCGAGCCACTGTACCTGCGTTGCCCAGTGGAGAAATAGTTTGATGTGTGGACGTTGGGTTGAGGGGAAGTGTTAGTGTAGCAACCCGACATTGCTGAAGTAGGAAAGGCCGGGATGGAGAAGAACTGGTAGCAATCCGATGTTGCCAAGAAAGGCCAGGACATCGGGTTGAGGGGAAGGGTTGATGTAGCAACCCAATGTTGCTGAAGTAGGAAGGGTCAGGATGTCGGGTTGAGGGGAAGAGTTGGTAGCAACCTGACATTGCTGAAGGGAAAACTGATATGTGCTGCCGATGATGCGCTGACGTATTATGCTGCCCTGCTTACACTGATTGGAGTGTCCTGTAACCCTGGACTACTCCGTGTGGGCTTGTGATTGAAAGTTGGGTGCTTGAGGATAGGCTCTGTAACCGCCCTGTGCCATGTCGTTGGGCTTGGAAAATCTCGCTGGAATGTTGGGCGCTGAAGGAGAGAACGAAGGAAGGTCAGTTGGGAGGTTCAAACGAGACCACCACCAAGCTGTTCCCTGGTTCTTTAGTTAGGATGGGGAAGTGTACTAGTGTTATTTATTGTAAATAAAGTACCAATCCGAGTGTTTTGGCTAATTCTATTTTTATGGGTTAGTTTTAAAGTTCCTGGGAATTGACTTACAGATAAACCGAGCCCTGCGGAGCTGTTTCTTTATTGAAATTTATTAATTTGTCTAGGTGTAATTCTGTGTAGCGTTGTTTAATTTGGATTTAAACTTGAATTTAATCTTCTACTTGGTGAAGTTTCAAAGATTCTATTCAGTTAATGAATTTGGATGGTGTCTGGAGTGTCCCTTGAGTTCGTTTTATTTTTGTCTTTATTTTATCGCTTGTTTTAACGGTAGCAAAATAACTGTTTGTGTTTACACTTTGAAATCTGGAGTGTTAACCAGCTCTCCTGTTGAAATATCTACTTAATATTTCTCTCCTTAATTGCTGCCTTTTACTACAGTGGCAATCTTAACTGTATATCACTTTTTCGCACTGGAGTGACAACCAGAAATGCTTGAGAAAAATAATACTCTATTTTCTTACTTCTCTAAGGGGGGCGAAAAGTCGCAGAAAGGGTCTCCCTTTTATACTCCTTGGGTCGCCTTCCTTTTTCACGCTCTACCTTCTATTTACAGGATTTATTTACAGTGTATTTTTCTCAAACTGAATAAAAATGAAATTTTCATGCTATAGTTCTACTGCGCTTTTGCTGCACTGAACTGCGGTTCTACTGCGGTCAGACTGCGCCTGGAATCCTTATTGTCCTTCCTCGCCTAAGCTATTTTAATGGTTAATTAGAATTTGTCTGCGCCGCATTTGCCGCAGTTCCCTATTTCAAATTCCCCATATTTCCCATTAAGTTCGCTATGACTCGGTCATACTGAATTCAAACCTCGCATTACTATGCGTGCGACTGTGCTGAGACCTTCAGCTGATTTATTCCAATTTTATTTAGTGACATTTAGTTAAAATGAGACTGAAATGATAAATGAGTGAATTATTCAGGTTTAAAACTGAAAGAAAAAGTTGCTAGTAATCAAGAATTACTCAAACGAATGTGTTATAGCTCTCTACTTCATTAGAACATCGTTCCCTAAAATTCCCGCCATGGTCCGTCGTAGTTTAGTAGTTTTCGTGAATTTCGTTCATATTCCCTGATTCCCCTTTGTATTATCACATCCTAATCCTCCATATGTATTGTTCGTTGTTATAGTAGGTCGTCCTCGAAGATATCATATTTTTATGTATTTTATTTAGGGCTCTAGACCTCTTGAAGCTGTCTTCCCGCGTGTTTTCAGGTTTCTAACTTCATGTCCTTGTATCTCATTCATTTCTGGATGTTTTCTCACGTTCTTGGTATCATAAATTTTCATTTATTCCCACCTTTCCAATGGTACTAAGGTTGTGTCCTATTTCCCTGTATTCGTTGAGTTAGCAAAAGTTCGCACGCACATTCGGTAATCACATGCGTCGTTCCCATAGTTGTTCGTATGCGGGAGCCGTTTTCGTTTAGTTGTTCGGGATTTATGATATGCGCGGGTGTTTATTTCTTTCATATGGGCTTCTGTGATTTATTTCAGATTTTTCCCTCATGATCTAAGGTTGTTTTGCACTTTTCGTGCTTTGTTTTGACCGGGCTCTTCCTTATTTGGACGGAAATTGGTCTTCGCGATCTGCCGAAGTGCGGATCTCGGTTCCGACGGCCGGTTCCCTGCGCATCGCCACCCTCACGTGTCATTACACATGATGTGGATTCCTATATTCCCGTCATGGGTATAACTTCACAACGGCTGGACCGTTTGGGCTGAGAATTTGCATAACTATAGTTTCCTATTTTTCATAATTTCCGTGTAAATTTCGTTGTATGTTTTAATTATGGATCCTACGCAATCATCGTCTTGTCCCTGAGCTCGGACTTTTGATGTCGCTATTCCCGTTATTGGATTTCTCATTAACGCATGATCCTTTTATTATGGAAATTTGGGAGGATTAAGAGTAGATCCTTTCCTTTCTAATGGGCTATCAAGCTTGTCTCGGTCGTTACTAGTTAATCTTCGCGCTTGCTTTTTAGACATTGTCCTCGTTTTGCAGGAGTTTTAGTCATATCTCCATCGTTTATGGGTAGTTTCCCCTGTAATTACTCTCATTGGTTCCGTTTGGGTGACATCTACATTTCCTATTATAAACACGACTTTGACTTTTGCATTAGTTCCTGAGGAATCTTTGTTCCGTGGTACTTCCATCCTTGCTACGTGTGCGGACGTGGGAAAGTAGTTTCCGTGGAGGTTCTCTGATTATTTTTATAGTCAAATCTTGGTCGATTGTCCTAATTCTTGGTTTAATATTTGCTATAAATTCCCCCGAGAATTCCGTCTCGTTGATGGTAAGCTTGAAGTATTTTTGTTATTTTTCTTTCTTTCGATTTATCGTGTATAGTCATAATAATTCGTTAAAATTCAGGTCCTTCTATGTTCTCATATCTACTTGTCGTATGAGGTTTTTGTGATTTATCTGGCATATTTCCATAATGGGTTTCCATAGTGTGGCCGTTATTTCTCCTACAACGTATAGTCATAAAAATTTGTTAAAATTTGTTAAAATTTGTTAAAATTCAGGTCCTTCTATTTTCTCATATCTACTTGTTGTATGAGGTTTTGTGATCTATCTGGCATATTTCCACAATGGGTTTCCATAGTGTGACCGTTATTTCTCCTACAGCGCTGTTGTGGGGACAACTCCGTGTACCGCAAAAAGTCGGATTCTGCGGAATTTGGTCACTAACACGCAGTACATATCCGCTGACGCTCCCGATACTCATTCTATCACTATCCAACACTCCATACACTCACTCCATATTTTTCCATATTTTCCCCATCATTCCCGACAGCCCCAAGCCAAATTCCCACGCCCAACCACGCCGCCAATTTCACCCCCTCTCCACATCTCAAGAACCACTGCACCAAATGGGATGAATAAGGGCTCGTTGGAAAGCTGGAGACGAGGAGGTTGCTGTCGGGAGGATAGGCGGGTGCTGTGGCGAACTGTTGCGGAGTTAATCTTCACAATTCCCATTTCGGACCCGTTGTCACATTTTCCCCATTCACTCATATTTCTTTTATTGTTTCTTTGTTCCCAATTGGATATTCATCATTTACGGTTGCCTAACGGCCCGTTTACATTCCCCCAGTCCATTCATTTCATTTCCAACATATATAAACTAGATAACAGCTTGTACATAACAAGTTAGTATTGAATAGACCCGTGAAGGGACAAGCAGAAGTTGCATCCAAGTGGCAAAGACGCCATCCACGACCCTAACGCCCCCCTTGAGATTGTTGCTCACATCTAAGACCCCTCTCATCATAATACTCAGCCTTGATGTCCAAGAGAGATGTAGGTGAGTGTTTGTTTGAGGTTTTTGCAGACTCAGTAGCACCCACGGACCAAAACCCGGCCCAACGAACCACACCCGCGCACACTACCACCCTCCCCCTTCTCTCTGTCTCGAGTCTAGGCGATAGACCCGTTACAGCGCCTGCACCGGATGCCCTCAGGATCCCCCGTGGGGACACCCGGATGGCTGCAGTTGTCTCTGAGGATGATGTGGCATCCGTCATGTGACTCAAGCCGCATGTACATAAATGTACCTGAAGTGGGAACCAAAGAAGTAACCTTCTTCTCACCTTTTCCACTTCAGTCTGAGTCGCCAGGGACAGCTGTCCCACATCGGGCCTGCCAGTACACATGCCCAATCTATCCCCTGCAAGGTCCTCAGCGCTGGGCGCTATACCCGGACCCCCTCGACCCCGGACGTGTCCCTGACAACTTGTCCCCACAACAATGTAAGTTTTTTAAACCCTCAGGGACTAGCCCTGAAGTGGTTGCTTTTTCAGGATTATGTTGATCCTCGTCATTGTCCGACAACAGCTGCTTTACAGTTTCTTTATGAACTGCTCATTCTTTTTTGTCACTGAAGATGCGACCTTGCCCTTGCAGGTGTGTTTTGGCACCATTTGTCAGGAACATGTCAGACACATATCCAGGTGACCCATGAGGCACACGAAGTTGTCCGGGCTCATAAGGTCGGAGGGGTGGGACTTTAGCTTCAGCAACTCGGGTGGAGTGCTGCGCTTCGTTCTTACGTTGGTGTCCCAATTTCAGACAGAAGCCTTACGATGAGGAGAGGAGTCTAGAGGGGGAATCCAAGTCGATATATGACCTAAGGTACATCCGGTGTAACCTACACGCATTATAAACACAAGTAACTAAATAGGACCGGCCCGGAAGGAGTGGCGGATCAAGTGCGATAAAAGGAGGAACAATAGTCCGCAAGCAGACAAAAGAGAAAAGGCCATCTGGCTGTCTAGCAAGCCGTCTGGCTGGTGGGTGGACAACAATGAAGCAGGCAACCTAGGTTGGGAGGTACGCACATGGGGGAGGAAGTGCGGATGAGGGTGATGGGTGGACAGATGGATGGACGGATGATGATGATAGCAGGCAGGACGGGCCAAGTGGCACTAGGACATGTTGACGGAAGTGATGGATATGTCGGGTCGTGACACCATTAGCGCTATTCAGTCAGCATGTGTAAAGTTCGATGTAAAGTTGTGTGGTTGTGTTTATTTTTTAAACACATCTCATACACTTAAAAAAGTGTGAGGTCTCAGGGGTCGCTCAGCACACTAGAACCATAAGTGATACAAAGATGTGTATAAAACAGTAGTGTGTAAGCGGTAACAGAAGTTGCCACTTAACCATGTGACTCTCTACATACAACTTTGTTACATGTGACCTGGGGTTCAGGGCTATTGCCCTCACATCAATTCACTGAACTTGCTGAAACACAACATGGCCGGAAGTGGAAGGTTGTTCAAGTGGACTTTCTGCATACTGTAGAAAATACCAGGTCAACGGCGGTTGGACAACATGGCGGTAAACTCTTAGATTGTATATCATAATATAAACATGTGTAAATACATGCGCTGAGGGCGCTTCCTCCAACACATACTTGCACCTGTGGCAGCATACCAAACAAGGAGGAGGTTGCTGATGGTGGTGCAATCCATTGCAATTATGCGGATTGCAAAACAGGCTGGGTACATGATGATCCATGTCTATTCTCACCATTGGCTAATAGAAGTGTCACCATTACAGTATCACCTTGACTGTGTTAACCTTAGATGAACACAGAAGAAGTGGACTTGTGAGATTTGTCAGATGTGGAAGCAAGACAAGAATAACTAACTGAACATCATTGAAATGTCATTATAAAATATATCTCATGCTTGTATTTACATTCTGGTGATCTAGGAGACCCAGAAACGGTGTTAAACATGTGCCCTTACAGGCAGAATCCAATTAATCAAGGTGACGTTGTAGGAGTGCATGATGGGTATGCTCAATTTCAGAAAGAAGAGAGAGGGTTTTCATACGAACCGAAAGAGAATTCCTGCGAAGGAATTGGTTGATATTTGGTGGAGAAATTCAAGCTGAGTAGTCCTCATGTGCGAAGTCCGTGCACTTGACCATGACCATGGGAACAAGGTCAAAAGTTGATGGAAGAGGACGATCTTGGGGTCATTGGGGTCATTAAATCGAGAAAAATGCCCAAAGACTCAGTGTTGAATTTCACCCTAACCGGTTCAGTGGTTGTGGAGATATTAAGGGAGATTCTGATTATTGGGCATCATGGGTGTCATGGGTGTTAGAGACCAGATGCGAGACGAAGGATATGTCTCCATGGTGGAGGGCTTCGGCCTCAGCAACTCAGACCAGGAGCGCTGTGCCGAGTTACATGTCCATGCCCTAATTTACTTACTGGCAGTGAGAACTAAAAGGGGGGATTAACTCTAGTCGATTTTATCACTAGGGTGTAACCTATCTACAGTTATGTATATATAGTTACAGCAAGGGCAGGCCCGTGAATGGCAGGACCAAGTGGAGCAGAGCTAATGGAGTTAAATGTTAGCCAACTGAATATTACCGACAAGTTGGGTTACAGGGTTAGCAGAGTAGTGGGCTATAACCCAGAAATGGAAAGGAGGGATAGGCCTAAAGGTAGACTTGCAGGGCAAGCAAGTGAATTGCCCAGTGGGGGCAGGAGTGCACTAGCAGATGTCGGAGCTGTCCAGAGGCCTTCGGGGTTCCGTACTTAGGGAAGCATAGGTAATATATTGAATTGGAGAGGTGGTGACCATCGGGGGAGGCGGAGGTGGTTGTGGAAACTGGAGGCTCCGAGGTTAGTGACAAAGGAGCAGAGGGGGTCTGGAGGACCAGAGGTGGTTGAGGATGATGGCCATGGATGGATATGACAATGGGACTATATGAACTATGCAGATGCTCACATGTGAGCCAGTCTCAGTGGAATTCCAAGAGAATATGGGCTAGTTAAATGATAAAAATGCTAAAGTCAATGGAGGAGTCTTGGAATTTTATTTGGTCCAAGTTTCCCTGTGCACAGATAATCAAGATATGTATCCTGTGTCTGAGAATTCCCATTCTCAGTCAATTCTCCACCAAATTTCACAAAATCGGTATCCTTAGAAAGCTATGGATGAGGAGAGTCGAATGGAATAAAGGGACAGAGTTTTGACGCGATATTGGGAGTGGTATTAGGAAGTTGGTGTTTATCATTTCAATTTTCTTTTGTTGTTTGGAAATTTATTCAAAGCCAATGGCAACCGAGCCTTACCACCATTGTTGGTGAAGGCTTGGCTTAGCCAAACCATATATTTTGGAGTCTTTTTCAGAATTGTATATTTACTGTATGAGTATATGTACATAGCAATTGATACCAAAACCAAGATTTCCCCCCTCCCACTACTTTTGAAGTCTGTGTACTTGGGTGTTGTGAGTGGCCACACAATTGGTAAGGGGCTATTGTGACCTTTAGGGAAATCCACCATGGAAAGAAGATAAACAAGAGCTACCAGAGTTATTTCCCCAAAATTCCCCCCCCCCCCTGTTAGATCAGGTGGATTCAGACGACTCTGGAGTGGAATCGGAGACTTAGCATGGAAGGACCTTGGCCTCAGCGACTCATGCGGAGCACTGTGCCATTGCTGGTTGTCCTAGGGGTCCCTAATTTCGGATCTAGCAGAGGGAAAGTCTCTTGGGGGGAAATCAAGTCGATTTCGGACTGAGGTTACAAGTTACTATGTACATTGTATATAAGGAGGGGTCCGGAATCAAAAGGAGCAAGGGTACTCTGAAAGCAGACAAAGGGAGCTGGAAGGAGGAACAACACCGAGGGTCAAGGGTTTGACTCAATGGTGTTTCCCAAAGGAGGAGTGAAGGGCCAAGGCCCAAGGAGGAAGGAAGGAGGATGGGAGTGGGGAATGGCCAGCTGACTGAATAGAAAGGAAGCAGCAGCCCAAATAGGAATGAGGGAGAATAGCGGAATTGAATAGGACAATGCAATAGTTGCAAGGTCCGAAGTAAGTCCGGAAAGTCCGAACTCAGAAGTTAAACTCTGGAATATTGGCAAAGGCAATTAAATGGAATGAGCTAACCAATACAATGGGTATAAGCAGAGGTGGGGTCAAAGTCCGAGGTCGGAGCTAAGACCGGAGGTTCCGGAGATGGAGACACAAACAGGATTCTGGAGCGGAGGTCCAGAGTCGGGAGCATAGGTGTTGCATGCTCATCCGGAAGGTGTTGAGGTTGAGGTTGGACCCGGAATGTTCCGGAGTCGGACCAAAGGTGGTATTGGAGCTGGAGGTGGGATAACCTCTTGGGAGTCAGCAAGGAGAAGGTGATGGAAGGGAAGTGGGGCTCCAGAGTCAGTTTCGGAGTTCCGGGAGCCTGGAGTGGAGGTTGGGATTGTATGGATATGACAATTACACTAAGTGCCCACATTAGGTGGAGGTGGTTTCTAACAGGTACAAAGGTTCACGTTCTACTATGCTACCCTTCTGATGAACCCTTAGGAGTTGTTCCATTCAATCTCAGTGTCATTCAAGTCCCCACCCCTACCTGAGGTTCACTTCAAGTATATCCAGGCCACTACTTGGACTGGCCAGATCTGTGAGGTTGAACAAATCTGCTGTGAGAGCAATTACTACAATCCAGAGAAAGTCAAGAGTCCCCTCAAGGTGAAACTTTCCAATCAACTCCTGCTTATCATCATCTGTGATCGCTTCGAATTTGTTTGCAATCTTGTTCTTTATCTTTATCAAAATGGATTGGCCAAGTTTATCGAGGTCTATGTTCAGCATGTCAACACAGCCCACATGCCTCAGGTTGTGGGTGGCCTCCTGGACGTTGTAGGCAGGATAATCACCCACACACAGACTCAGTTCGGATACCCATTCTCACGATTAGAAATCTACCTTCCATTCACGCGACAACTCGGTACGAATTTGGAATCCAAAAATAGTGCTAATTCATACGATTCCGACGATACCAAAAACATCCCAAATGGTGGAGAATTGACAGAGTTCTGCATTGGACAAGTTAGGCATGGCAGGTCACAAGCATGTGTGGGCATGGGAATCTCAAGCGGCAACCCAGAATTCCTGCCTCACTCATTCCCACAGTGTCTAATAAATTGGTAAAAATGTTCATTGGCTGCATAATAGTTCTATTCAGCCACATTTCCGATTTTGGCTCTTAATCACATAAATCCATTGAGAAATCACTTATTTTCTTATATTTTCATATTTTTGCCATCATTTCAGATATTGATCAATATTCTTTTATTGTTACTGTTACCCTTTTTTTATTATTTCGCCTAATAAGGGACTCAGATGCCATATGGCACCAATATCCACCATTAATTCTTTCTAAAAATAATTATTAGATATAATCCTGTACATACCAGATTTTTGAAAAGAAGTTCTCCCCTCCCCCAATTTCTCTAAGGCACGGACATGCTAGATTTGGAGTGAGTGTGTGGAATTCCAACAGTAGGAATAAGGGCAGTGGTCTAGCTCACAACAAGTGAGTAGTGGACACTGAGCCCGGACCTTGCAAGAACCCACCATGGAGTTCAAGGATTGAGTATAGTCAAGTCAAGTCAAGAGAGAAGGAGTTTGGCCCCCCAAGCTTAGTCGGCATAGAGAGCTGTGAGCCCTCTTTCAATGTTGACTGTGATGAAGTGACTATCAAAAGTCTTCTCACCTCTGTTATTGGGATTTTCCCCATCAACAAGCTCATCAAGGAGGTTTCATCTTTGTTCATGCTTTCTTGCATTCACCCAGCTAGTATTTGCCTTTTGCCTTTCTTGCACTTTTTTTAGGGATTTCCTCCTTTGGCATGTAAAACTTTATCCTTGTATATTAAGAGCATCCTGCATAGTACCCCTTGCACAGCATTTCCCGCTCCCACCCGATTAGTTGATTTTATTATCAGTAATAATTTTCCTGTTAGCTGAACAGACAGGCATTATCCCTCTGTCTTGTCTTTGTTTGCCCAGAAATTTATGACTTGACATGGAATTAGAGGATGTGGCATACAAGTAGGTTGCATATCTATGGTTATTCCAGTCTAGCTGGTCGTGAGAGTAATAATCAGGCATAGTGCAGTCGCCGACCCGTGAGAATCTGCAAGCCGACTTTGCTGATGTTCCTGATGTTCCCTTCACTGGCAGTATGGGGTCACTGTGGACTTGAATCCCCATCTACTGAGGATGATCTATTATGGGGAACTGCATGAAATTCTCGAACGACTTCAGAATGAATGACACCTCCTCACCCTCATTTCAGACAGTGGCGCTTGGATGCGGCATTATTGCCTACCTCATTTACTGCACTCTCCGACACTACACAAATTGTTGTGCTCGCATCTGTATCATGAGTTTGTGGCCGGTTTCATTGTGGAATGAACTCAGGCCCTAATTGGGCTACTATAGACCGCGGTAGCAAGCCTGCGAGGCCAGCTTTCGGCATGGATGATGATGACTAACCCATTGTACATACGTGCAAAATTCAATGTGTTTCAAATACCATAGACAGAGTGGTATGTTACGAAGTTTAAAACCGGCCTTCAACCCCACTGTGCATATGCGGTAATTTACCACCTTCAAAGTACCACCAAAACGTTGGTAAATGGTAAAAAACGGACCAAAACATGGTTTTTCACTACGCTTTACTTCCCACAGTGACTGATTATCCATTTTACAAGAGGGACGGTTTCAATATCCCCCACCTCTCCACCAGGGGATATCCTAGGGTTCGGATCAATTTTAGTGCAAGTTAGTTGAACGGCCCTGGTGATTTTTTTCCTTACTGATTTTTGGTTACTAGCGTCCATCAGGGCGCTTTGCTGAAGCCGGAGGGATTAATATTAATGGCTGAGCAATGCGCTTCGACAATGTGGTAACATAGTGGATGTCATGACCTGGCCTTTGATATCAGTCTCTTCTGCATGCTTGCGAAGCTGCCCTTTGAGCAGGTTGTGCCCTTCCGGTTCCTATATAAAGCCGTCCTTTGAGGGAACTAGTAACCGTTACAGAATCCCTCCAGGAAGAAACTTAACAGGATGTTCACGTTTCTGACCAAACTTCCCACCCTCGTACTCTTTTTGGCTGCGTTTGGGGTGTCTTTCTCGGCGGCTCTCCCGGCACGTAGCAAACCGCTCGAGCCTACTGTGGATGCATATGCCAGACGTTTGGAGCTGCTCAAGGGTCCGCTTGGCCCTAAGGGCTCAAGTGAGTCCCAAAAATACCAATTAATGTTCACGTCGTAGCTCACTATCAGACTAGGCGCCAAAAGAAGCGGCGGCGGCGGCGGAGGAGGCCAGGTGGAGTACGTGTCGTTGGTGATTTTACCATGCTTCCATCTCACGCCATTATTATCTAGTTGGCTTGAGGATATTCCCGAAGTTGGCCGTTCCAAATAGAGCCGGACAGTGTGTATTATATGCCGTCAATATTCTAGTAGGGCACTCATGGCAGCTTAGGTGATTCTGCCAGCATGACTGATCACGGTTGTGATTAATTTTAAGCGCGACATGGAGTGTCACCAGCACCTTTTCTTTACTTCTGCTTGACTGATAGAATTCTTTTGTCGGTTTGACGACACTTTGGTCCGGCCATATATGCGTACTTTTCTAGTTTTCGTCCACGAGTCTGGGGCAATATTCCCTTTTGATCCTTGTTAAGTACAACACATTGTGTTTCCGTCATGCAACGCACCTGTAATAGAAGCTTTCATCGATGGATCTGAGGATGAGTACGCACCCGTACAGCATTGCTTTACCAATTCACCTGTATTACAATGTAATCAATCATCACCGACGTCAAAAATGGGCCGCGCAAGCTCAATACCATGATCTCCAATTGCCCATCGCGGCGATGCTGTTCCAAAACGAAACGGGCCACACACCGATGATACCGATGCTAACGCGATAATCTGTGTCGTCTCTGAGAGAGAAGTGAAGGAGACTGGAGTGAGTGCAGCATTGTCATGAGCTCCGCAATCAGAAACAAGAGGGAGTACGTGCATGAGTCGTTGGCGCATCGATGCCCAGGAAATTCGAGGTCGGGGGTGTGCATACAAGTATCTCGTACAGTATGCCGTAGCAAATTTGCTTGATAAGCGGCATCTTCCGATGGACACCAGGATTTTAATCTACAGCAACCCCATACTAATGAATTTCAGTAAAACGTCTGATTAAAGAGCAATCAGGCAACTCACCCTAACAAAAGTTGCATCGCATTCCGTGCCCAAGAGGTGCACATTTTATCACCTCCACCCGCAATACGTGACTTCCCCCATCGTGGCATGACTTCCGGCAGCCATCTGATGATCTCACGAAACGGTTTAAGGTACACATTGGTGAAGTTACGTCGAAGTGGGGCATCAGGGACATTGTCCTTCTTACACGGGCTCCGGAGGATAGATGCGGGTAGTTTCAATGGATACAGTGGATAGTATGGTACGAGCACATACCTTCACTGAGGATTTCTTCCAGTGAAGCCGTGGCGGTGGTATGTGGAATGACATGATTAAAATCGTCAACCTCTCGCAAACCAAAGTAAGAGTGTCTGGGGAACGACACAATGGTCGAAAAAAGTCCTGCTCCAATAATCCTCCAGTGGGATTTTCCACGAAAATCCTGTTGCATCACATGGAATCAACTTTTCTCAGTGTGAGAAAGCAGCCAAAACATTTTCGCAACCCTCTATTCCGCCTACGTAAGCGGTCGCATGAGCAACCTTCGGTTGCCGACCCCCATCAGTGCTCATTCCTGGGCTCATTGATCTTGCAGATCTGCACGAACAGTCGGGCCGGTAAACTTCAAACGAACACATGCACAGCCGCAACCCGCGCCTCCGGCACTACCCATTGACCCCTGATCGGATCGGCACGAGTCATCGAACCCGACTTTTTTGATCAACTCCCTGATCCCGTAGATCCGGTAGATCCCTGGCTGGGAATCCATCTCTGGCCATCCTGCAAGTGGTCGTAAGCAGGTGACCAGCCTCTATTGCAATGATCGTTGTTTACATAAACAACAACAACAACAAAAATGAGCGCCAGGCTCAAGCTAATAACCGGCCAGTTCCCATTGGCAACACGAAGGAAATTTGCAACGACAGGGTAATGGCTCGACTGGATATTGGATTCTAGAGGATAGCGTGTAATCTCCATGCACAAGTGACTCAAATGAGTGAGCCGCCTGGAAGAACTCGGAAGGAAACTTTCAATCTGTAGGACGTGCGGCTCAAGGCTTGATACCCCTCCGAACCGAGTTACCGTTCAAAGTCCTTCAGAAGCTGCACGTCCTACTATTGTCATTATCGAAATGTACGGGCGCTAACACAGTGCATTATGGACTAAGTAGAGAGTTGATTTGAACGGAAATATAGGGACAAAAATATAACGCAACACAATCACGACTAGCGCAAGAACATAACAACAAAAATTACAGCGCTTGAGTACAGGAAAGGGATATTGCAGGTGAATCAAACGAACAATGTGGACAAGTGCGTCAATTGAAAGTGGGGGGCTTGTTGGAGAAAGCACCTTCGGATCCATAAGTGGGCGGAACGGGAGAATGAAACCCATGAAGCGATCCGCACGCAAAATGTTGGGCATCTGTTGAAGATGCAATTTTAAATAGGAGTTTTGTCGGAAGTTGTTAAGTCGACATGCTAGATTCAACTGCTGCATCGACCATCCATGAGCATCTCCTTTAACCACTGAACCTTCTCCTCAGCCTTTTGGCATCGAGTTCTAAGCCCCATCGCGCTCACTCTGAAATTCGGCGACCTGAGTCTCGAGCAAGCGGACATATTCCAGTTTTCGCTGTCGACTCTGACGTGCCGCAACGGTATTCTGTCGTCGCTTGCACGCTTCGGGTGAATCAGCTACGGACACGAGTTCTCCATCCTCTGCAGTAATCAGATACTTTTGGTCGTCAGACCCTGCAGACCCCAATCCAATTTCGTCATCCAGGCTGTCATCGTACAATCGACTATCCTGGGGCAATTGGAGAGGAGACAAGACGCTGCGGTGCAGACGTGGAGCGGAGTGGGTATCCGATGTGGGGCTGCCTCCTTTTGGTAGGGCCCAAGTGGAGGTATTGTATGGTGCAACGGATCCAGGAGGACGCTGATAATGGGTTGGAGCATCGACAGAAATCATATTATCGACACGAATGCCTCGGCGAATCCCAGTGGCGTGTTTCCACGACTTTCTAGGAGATTCTATCGATACTTCCATCTCATGTAGTTCACGGGCTCTATATGAGTCGATCCGTGGGGAGAGGGACTTGGTGGGTGGGAGAAGAATGTAAGAGGGAGTCGGAGTGACGGCGGTTTATATGGGACTGGACTGAATCGAGTCATAACATTTAGGCCTTGGACTAGCAAGCCCCATGGTTGGGCATACTGTGTGTAGTTCTTTTTATCCACTTCGGCAGGGAAAGGGAGGATGGTTCTCACTCTATTGGTCTGGTCCAGAAAGGCTCTTTTGATGAAGACTTCCATATTGGTTTGGAAGTTACACGCATTCTCTTCATTGTAGGCCGCATCTAGTGGCATGACTAGGATTGCGCCTTCTGTCTGCATCCATTCTTCGGCTCTGGCTGGGTTGGCTCCTTCCAGCAAGCGGGTGGGGCGGAGTCCGTGTGCGACGAATTTCTCGAGGTCGTGTCTGAGGGCAATCCAGTTATTTTTAAATGTAAGGCTATGGCGCGT
The DNA here is from genome assembly GCF_015039405.1 of Cantharellus anzutake. Lineage (NCBI taxonomy): Eukaryota > Fungi > Basidiomycota > Agaricomycetes > Cantharellales > Hydnaceae > Cantharellus > Cantharellus anzutake. The sequence continues at coordinate 165,609 of NW_024067044.1, forward strand.
AAGTGTCTCAGACTCGTGTTAGAGATCTATAAAATTATATGTACCTATGGCGTGTAAGTGTCTGCGCCAATTAGTATACAGTCAGATACTTTTGTAAGAAATAATAACGTCAATCTCACCTCAGACTCGTGTTAGAGATCTGAGGGAGAGGGAGCCCAAAAAGCTCCCTTCTTATACGCGAACTACGCCAGTGGTGAGCCCGTCACATAAAGAAAAATGGGGGTGTAAAGTTCAACCCCCAAACCTCACTTCCGCCATCAACAACTAGAAGGGCCGCTTACGCAGCCACGACCTTGCTTGTGGTCATCACAACATCATCAACTCCTCCCGCATCGACAATATTCAGTGACTCTTCAGGCTTCAAAACTCGCAGGGATTCTGAAGGCTTAATCGGTGGCGTGATTGGTGGCGTCCTGGCTAGCACACAAGCAAGTAATCGCTCCAGCTTGACTCAAGAGACGTTATTTTCAGGTGCTCGTTCATTTGTGTCCAACATAGTCTTGATGATCTCTCCCTGTGGGTCAAGGGCCGAGGAAAGGATGGGTTGCCCTCTGAATGCCCGTTTCCTGGGCCTTCTTTCTCACCCACTAAATGTCAACGCCATCAACATTAGGTTTTCAACTGTTGTGTGATACACTCTTATGTAAAAATTTCTCTCCACATTGCACCGCCTGCCAAAATGACAACGTTATTGTGCACGTCTCTTCCCTGCAATTTGAATACAATCATGGCTTGTGCCCTTTGTTATTCTGCCACGGGTTCTAATTCGAGATAATGGTAGACGAGCCAATGGCAACTGTTGTGGACTGACAACAGGTACGTTAAGGATCCAGTGTAAGGTCGGTTGAGGTTCCGACCTTGGTGTTGACTCCTACTATCCTCAAGCTGTCAGGAATTAGGCAGTATAGAGCTGTAATTTCGACAGGGGAGGAGAAGAGTGAAAACCTGTTTCACCCTTCCCCGCAATTTATATACATTGTTTACATCGAGAAATAAAGAGTAATAAACAATGAATAAAGAAAGCGTGCACAGCACGCATCACCACACATCCATTCCCTACATCCAGACACTCCGAAAAGAGTCGAAAAGGAAGAAGTGGCCAGAGATCAGGTGGATGTTGTCGATGGGAAATCGAAGACAGTGAAGCACCGACAACTGCCTATGACAGGGGCATATGGTTTCACAGATTATCTCAAGGCCAAACAATCTGGCATGTCATCATCGATCTTGCACCTCCACCAACAGGAGGGCTGACACCATTCAACACTTATGTGGCGTTATCGCGAAGCTCTGGCCGTGACACGATCCGACTTTTGCGAGCATTCAATGAGGGGCTCTTCAGACAACCAGCAAGTCCAATCTTGGAGGTAGAAGATGAAAGATTGGGGAAGGAGACGTGCACCGGATGGGAGAGGACTCAGATGGCAGAGTGGCAGAGTGGCAGAGTGGACAACGATCGAAACCACATAATCACGACCTTGTGACTAAATGAATGGGACATGTAAAAGCACATGAAGAGATCACGAGTCAGGATTCGTAGTAGCCAATGGGACGAGAGATCGGTGGGGTGGGAAAGTGAAGATTCCCATGAATTGTGGACCCAGAAAGTGACCTTGCAAGCAAGGTAATTAGCCCAGCCACCGCAGACCGCCGTTTAGCCACTACTTCAATTATAATTCTTTCTGCTTCGCCTCTTCAGAGTTCAGACACATGTTAGACACCCCTCTGATAATAGACTGGTCAACAGATGTGGATGTGACACAGACAGGAAAAATTATGGATGTCCAGGCTATACAGTTGGGCTGGAGCGATGCAAATGTTGCAGGTGTGTCGATGTCGTCCTTATCACATTTGCTCAGTTAAACTATCTTCAGAGCATACAACAGACACCGGCGGAGGAGTGAATAATATGCTCACTTTAATCAAACACTCTCGCGGGTTCCAGCCAAAGGCATGGAACCAGCTCATTTGTCGTATTCTCATGTTTGCGAGTCAAGTCATCCTGGTTGCTGTCATGTGCAGAACATGTCCACAGATAAGCTCAAACAGAAGGCTATGAAATGTAATGTGGCTCATCTTGGTGTCATCTCATCCCTGAAAACTCTGCTGTGGCAAAATTTGACCGACACTACCATCACATGCTTGTTGCCCCGAATGCATGCATGTCCAGTTTATCTTTCGAGCTAGTGCTGATTTGGTCTACTCATATCAGCCCTATAACTGTTATGGCAACCTCGACAGTGAAGATGACGATGATACGGATGATGAGCTAGACTGGTACCCCAACTCAGGGTTAAGGTTAAAACCTTCAAGAGCGAGGCTTGAGCCAATCAGAGAGCGAGAAACGGTCGTCTGGCTGGACCCGAGCTATTAGGTAACCTAATATAATGTTCATGAACGGATTGTGAACGGTTCACAAACGGTTTGTGTGACCCTCCTTGGACCCTGAAAGTTCATGAACTTTGGTTCATGCAGTTCACGTGAAGTTCATGCCCATCTCTAGGTGAAGGTGGTTGGGACAAGTGATACATGCCTTCTCACATTATTTCTGCCTTTTGGCGTTTAATGGGAGAGAAAGATGGTCCAGAGAATTGCCGCTTGGAAGGAGAGCCACTCTCTGCATGGTCGCTGACAAGGGGGGGTCCCTCAGAACAATTATCTCCACACAAAAGTCGCTTTCTTCCCGGCATTACTTCCTATCAAATGACATGCCAGCGTGAAAGAAACTTGGACAGTTGCTCCGGGAAGAGCAGTCGCATACTCCGTAGGGGGAATGACACCTTGGATCCCCTCGTGGTATGCATGTAATGGATTCGTTCACCACCTTCGCTCCTTGAACATGTTATCTCAGATGTGGATATTATCAGCTCACACACCAAGCAGATTAATGGAGCAAACCTGATTCGTTGTCGCTACCATCATCGTATCCATTCAGATTGGGTAGTCCAATTTTTACTTCGCGAGTCAATGTATGGTGTGCTGGGCTCCATTGGAGGCATGGTTCGAGATTTTAGGAGTCGGAAGGTCCCACAGATCGCAAGGAAACCTGACTATGGGTAAGCAATGCCTGATTCTCGTTGGTCACAACCGAGTGAGGATGGAACGGAGGTCAAATGTCAAAACATGTGATGTGTTCATAGGAATTTGCAATAGTTACATATTTCCCACAGCAATTATGACCTGGCAATGACCTTGCAAGCAAGGTAATCAATCCTGTCTGTTGTAAATGCGGTGTTCCATATATGGCAACCCGCTTCAGCGGTTCACTCGCAACCCAGATGTAATATAGAAAGAAGAGAAACTGTAACTAACTAAAATACACATGGCGCTCCAGCGCCCATATTTATACTTCTCAACAATATTCCAGGCTCTTCTATGCCCAGCACTTACGCAGGCACCTAGTAACCCCTAGAATATTCCCGGATATTCTGGTTCAGTTTCATCATGTGACTTGTATTCCAACACTGTCCTTGCAACTCCGTTGTCAGAACTGATTGTTGATATTCCAACAGTTATAGTCTTGGCCTTTCTGCTCTTGCTGTTTCATACATCACTAGGTCTTGTGTGTCATTTACATTTTCAGTGCTGGTGACTGGGTGCCAAGGAATAAATTTCGTGACTGGTGAGGCCACATTCTCGCAGGTGCTCTGCCTCCAGCAGTTGGCAGTAGAAATCCTCTGCCTGTTCATCTGTATTAACAGATGCTCTACCATTGTCGGAAAAAACCGAAATCTGTGGCAATGCGTTGCAATGCAATGCAACTGCCAAAACAGGTAGGTGGCCATGCAACCGTGGTGTCAAACACTTGATGTTGCAATGGCTGAGCCTGCATTGCAATGGCTAGGTCCATGTTGCAACATGATACAATAGATTTGTAAAATAGGCCCAAAAGTGAGAACCTGTCAGGGTTCAGCACCCTGCCCTAGGGTGCCCCAGACTCCCCAACCACTCCCTTCCTCCCATTCCTTCATTGTTGCCCTGTTGTTGCTTCTGTGTGTTGTGTATCCGCATGCATGGGATAGCGTGGGAACTTTCTGAGCGAGCAGCTTGCCCAGAATGTTCCCACACTTACTGGGCACTGCCACCTGGATGTTCCCTCCAGGTCACACTACACAACTCTAGGAGCTGTATAGTTGTGGGCATGTGACCCATTCCTTTATATAGCAACCATGCGGGGAGATGAGACCTTTACCCTTCTTCTCATCTCATGCCCCACATAGGCAAGTGTACATATTCTCTTCCTTTTACTATACATCTCATGCCCTGCATAGTGTGAGGACAGGTTAGATGGGGGTTGAGGTCAGGGAGCCTCCAAGTCCAAGGCCGAGCCCTGACAGAACCTCACCCAGGTTTCAAACAGACAACCTTCAGTGGAGGCCATTCCCATACTGGGGATATATTAATTATACAAAGAACTCTACTACAGTACTGCTCGACCAGTGAGCCCCTATATATACCTACCCTACCAGGGGTCTATATCAATAGTTATTGATATATGTTACATAGATGCCTGAAATAGAAACAATCACATAATTCATCTCACTCTCCTGCTGTCACTCCAGTCTGGTTCAGCAAGCAGTGGACACAAGCTTCTCTTGTTAGAACAGGTGGGCTCGGATGGTTCCGGAATGGAATCAAAGACTTAGCAGGGAGGGACCTTGGCCTCAGCGACTCAAGGGGAGCGCTGTGCCATTGCTGGTTGTCCTGTTGGTCCTTAATTTCAGACATGGCAAGGGTGAAGTCTCTAGGGGGAAATCAAGTCAATTACTGACTGAGGTACAACAAGTATGTACATAGTCTATATATAAAGGGGAGACAGGAGCAAAAAGAACAAAGGGGGTCCAAAATGGAACAAAGGTGTCCAAAATGGAGACAAAGGGAATTTGGGATTGGGAACTGCACTGAGGGTCAAGGGTTAGACTCTATGGTGCATCCAAAAGGAGGTAGGGAGGGTGAAGGCCCAGAGGGGCAGGAGGATGAGGGGGAATGGGCTGGATGACTAACTGTCACGGCCGTGCATTCCGGCCCGTTAGCCGCCCGTCCCGATGCCGCCCGAGCCCGTTACCGCTATGCGAGCGTGAGCGCGAGCCCCGACCTCAGCCCTATCCTCCCTGAGGGCTCCCTGCTCACTCCCCCACAGCCACACCGACCTCCCTGCCCCGAGTCCGCCCCTGGTACCGACCTAGCGTGACTCCGCGACATCGCCTACTCCGCTATGATACCATCGCCGCTATCGCAGCCCTACACCCCTTCGTTTATTTATCTGTTATTGTTTGTTTTGACCCTCGGTCATTGCCGGCCGCTGTGCGGCCAACCCCGCTCTTTGTTCCTATTTGCTTCCGGACCCTTCGGCCTTCGGCCCGGGTCCGCTTCTATTCATTCTATCTTCATATATATATCCTGTATGCTACATTATAGTACCTCAGCTCTAATATCGACTTGACCACGACCCCAAGCCCTGACCCCAACAAGGCAGCCCCAGTAAGTTCGAAATGAGGGCCAAGAGACAACTAGGGGGCACAGCACTCCCTTTAGAGTTGCTGAGGCCAAATGCCCTACCCTCGGGCCTTGTCTGAGGCATCGCGGCCATCGCGGCCCTTAGCGGTCCGCATCGGCGACCTTCGGTGCCCGACCCCAGATCAGTATCTAACACTAACTGGCTAAATGGAAAGAAGCAGTAGTCCAAATAGGGGTGAGGGAGAAGTGTGAAGTATACTTTACAAACAGTGAAGGGGCCAAGGTAGGTCTGTGAAGCTTGGAGGTAGCAGAGCTTATGTGTCAGGGCTCGGTCCTCGATCAGGGACAGCCTGACCTCAGGCCTAGGTGTGTGCGGTGTTCCGGGTGGTTGGGCGCTAGACCCTGTCCTTAGCTCCTCAAACTCACTGAAGGGACTAAGCGGGGATTGAGTTGTCATGTATTACATAGGGTAACTACAACTTGCCTAAGCGGGGATTGAGTTGAGAAGAAGGGTAAGTTTCCCTATTCCCCGCTTGGCTACTATAAAAAGGAAGTGTACTGTACAGTTCATAACGTGACTCCAGGTAGAAGCCGAGCATGTTCCCGCGACTCGGAAAAGGTGTCACATGGGTTAAGGCGAGTTGCTCGCCTTAACCCACGTGATTTTTCCCGCGGGCTCACATGCGGGCTGAAGTTGTGAGAGGTATGTAGGGATGGGGAGGTCTGGGAAGGTGGTTCTGGGGTGTGGTTGAGTGCCCTGACAGCGGGGTCAGGGGCCGATCCCTGACATTATGGAGGTGGGGTTGAAAGTCCGAGGAATATTGGCAATGGCATTCACATGAAATGATGTCACCAATGCAATGGACTTAAGCTGAGGTGGAGTCAAAGTGAAAGGATTCTTACTTGTTTGGGGATGGTACGTTCCGTTCCCCTGTTTGCCTCAGGCCTCAGTTAGTCTGTCTAAGTATACTCTTTGATGGGCTGTATATTAACGGGGTAGAAGTAAGGCTGATCCGCCTTTTACAGCTACCCCGAGGGTTTATATACATTCTAATGCATTCTCGGCACAAATAAATAGAGAAGCTTCTGCAATGCTAAATTAGCATCACGACATAATTATCAGACAACACAACATCAATTGATGTTGTGGGCAGAATATAGACATGGGCTGGGGCCTCACATCCTCCTCCCTTGTGATATTAAATCACAGACAGGGTACAAGCACATATACAGGGGGAAAACAAGCATTTCAAGGAAATAAAAATTTGACGTTGCAAGAGGGCTAGCAGCTCTCTATGCTGACTAAGCTCGTGGGGCCAAACTCTCCAAAATCCTACTTTCTTGACTAAACTTCACTATGCTCTCGATCCTTAACTCCATGTGGTGAGTTCTCCAGGATTTCTGCAAGGTCCGGGCTCAACAAATCCACTACCCACTCGTTGCAGGCTAGATTGTTGCCCTTATTCCTACTGTTGGAATTCCACTCACTCACACCCTCTCTAGCGTGTCCTAGCACCTTAGAGAAATGGGGGAGGGGAGAACTTCTTTTCAAAAATCCGGTATGTACAGGATTATAAGAAATAATTATTTTTAGAAATAATTGATGGTGAATATTGGTGCCATATGGCACCTGGGTACCTTATTAGGCGAAATAATAAAAAGGGTAACAGTAACAATAAAAGAATATCAATCAATAACTGAAATGATGGCAAAATATGAAAATATAAGAAAATAAGCGATTTCTCAACGGATTTACGGAATTATGAGTCGAAATTGGAAATGTAGCCGGAAATAACTCTCACACAGCCGATAAACATTTCTACCAATTTATTAGACGCCGTGGGAATGAGTGAGGCTGGAATTCTGGGTTGCCGCTTGAGATTCCCACGCCCGCACATGCCCGTGACCTGCTGTGCCTAACTTCTCCAACATGGAACTCCGTCAAATCTCCACCGATTGGGACGTTCTTGGTATCGTCAGAATTGTACGAATTAGGACTATTTTTAGATACCAATTCCGTACCGAGTCGTCGCATGAATGAAAGCGGTTTTCTGAATGTGTGAACGGGTATCCGAGCCAGTTCTGCACATGGGCAATTATCCCGCCTACAATGTTCTACATATGAAGGATGTATTCAAATGGGGGCACACTCATTGCAGGAGGCTATAATAGTATTTTGTAGGCGAAGCCCACTTAGAGTTTCTCCTGGAACATATGCACCCAGATCTCGATGACAGAGTTGTCGACGATGAAATGACTTTCTCATCGTTGTGAGTTTATTAAATACCATCGTTGATAGTGATGATGTTGACAGTGGAGGTCATTGACAGCAGAATTGTCATCGATGAAGAGGAAAGTGAATAATCAACGACATTGTCATTGACGAAAGAGGAAAGGTACAAAGTAGATAATCAATGACAGCATTGTCGTTGACGAAGGTAAGAAGTTATTAATCAATGATGGCCTTGTCGTTGACAAAGGTGAGTAATCAATGACAGCATTGTTGTTGACGAAGGTAGGGATATGAGGGGGTCAGTTCCTCATCCGTTTATGCAGCGTGGACCCAGACAGGCCAGAGCCAGATGGGCGATTCGACATGGTCCTATGAGTCATCATGGACCTTGCTGCGTCGACAGCGACATCGTCGCTGAGATAGTTGTCATCATAGTGACGAGTCTCGATGTCAGCGTCGTTCATGGACGAATCCTCGTCTTGACGATGGTGTGAGTAATGGGCATGGTGCGTGGGATGGCCACATCCATGGGAAGTGGAGGGAGCATGCCCACGCACTGGTGGTGCATGGGTGGATTTGTACACTGATGAATGTGCGTACATTGGAGGGGGGTACTGTGGCGGAGGATTCGAATACACCACAGGGTGAGGATTTGCATACACCACAGGAGGGTTTGAGTATGATGTTGGGGGAGGGTTTGAGTACATAAGTGCTCATTCTTAATGCTGAATCTTACGACGCTCACGAGCATCGTTGGTCATTGGTTTTATCCATCTACATGCAAGGATGTACATCTGTGCAATATGAGCTGGGGGGTACTGGTCAGGAAGTCTTTTCGCCTCTGTCTCAATGTCGTTGTGCAACAAATGCATTTGTGAGGTGTGGTTGTTTGTAGCCACCCTGTACCAGTCAGTACAGGTGTCAATGTCCTCTTGTGAGGGCTTGCCCATCTTGAACGACCAGGCAAGATGGTACATCGTAGCATAGAATCTCACACCTTCTTCGGTGTGTATGTAGTTTCAGACCAATTCAAACCACTTAGGTTCTTTGTTGCAGAGGAGTGCAGCTGCGTCTGGGAATTTGATTCTATCGACATGGTCAATGTTGTAGAAGTGGGTAGGAAGGGCCACCGATCAACAATATGTTGGTGGGGGTAGGGGTTCACCATGCACTTCAGTGAGTTTGGTGTCGTAGTATTCATAGTAGTGGTAACCAGGTGGATGGTTCGTGACGAATTCCTTGAAGGGGGCATCAGGGTCAACGACCCAATTGCCTTCCATCTCGTCATTGTCGGACGTTGTAGGAGTGCATAATGGGTGTGCTCAAATTCATGGAACCTTACACAGCAAATACGTCAAAATTGGGCTCCTGCCCTTGTACATTATTAGGAAGAAAGAATGATAGAGGGGAGTAATAGGAAAGAAGAAAGAGGGTTTTCGTACGAACCGAATGAGCCTTTCCGCGAAGGAATTGGTTGAGATTTGGTGGTGAAATTCAACCTGAGATGTCCTCATGAGCAAAGTCCGTGCACTTGACTGTGACCATGAGAACAAGGTCAAAAGCTGACGGAAGAGGACGATCTTGGGGTCATTAAATCGAGAGAAATGCCCAAATACTCAGTGTTGAATTTCACCCTAATCGGTTCAGTGGTTGTGGAGATATTCTGATTATCAGGCATGACAGGAGTCATGGGACAATATGAACTATGTGGAAGCTCACATGCGAGCTAGTCTCAGTGAAATTCCAGGAGAATATGGGCTAGTTAAATGATACAAATGCTAAAGAAGACATTGGAGGAGTCTTGGAATTGTGGCATATTATTTGGCCCAAGTTTCCCTGTGCACAGATAATCAAGATATATATTCCATTTCTGAGAATTCCCGTTCTCAGTCAAATCTCCACCAGACTTCACAAAATCGGTATCGATAGAAAGCTATGGATGAGGAGAGTCGAGTGGGATAAAGGGACGGAGGTTTGATGCAGTGTTTGGAGTGGTATGAGGAAGTTTGTGTTTTTCTTTTCAATTTCCTTTGTTGTTTGGAATTTTATTCTAAGCCAACAGCAGCCAAACCTTACCGCCGTTGTTGGTGGAGGCTTAGCTCAGCCAAACCCATATATTTCGGACTCTTTTGACAGATTGTATGTTTGCTGTATGGGTATATGTACATAGCGATTGAAACAGATCAGAGATTTTCCCCCTCCTGCTACTTTTGAAGTCCGTGCACTTGGGTGCTGTGAGTGGCCACACGATTGGTAAAGGGCTATCGTGACCTTTAGGAAAATCCACCACGGAAAGAAGATAAGCAAGAGTTATCAGAGTTATATATATTTCCCCAAATTCCCCCCCCCCTCCTGTTGATTATATGGACCTGTTCATACCACAACACCCCTTTTAGCCCCCTTTCTCTTTCTTCCCTAGCTTTTGGGGAGTGAGTTGGAGTGCTACCTTCCATTTTCTGGAGACAGTAGCCAATTCCTGCTTGCAACGTGGGAGCCCATCTCTTGGAAGAGGTGGTTTTTTTTTGACGGCGCAGACTTGGCCAACGCAGGATCCACTGGGCCAACCCCAGGGATTACAATGGTTTGGGGGAGAGTGGGCCGTGACGATGAGGGAGCAGAAGATTGAATCGGGGTGGGTTTGGGAGATGCAGGGCATCCCCTTGCCATGTGCACGACTCTAAAAACGTCCTCGTTGAGTTTGTCGTTAGCCTTACAGAGGGATTCAATCCGTCAATGAAGATGGTTGTTTTCAGAATGTAGGTTGTCAGCCTCGTTCTGTAACATTTCGCATTTATTCCTGAGCTCGTCTAGCTCATCTTTCCTATGTTCGTCCTCAAACGTAGTCTCCTTATGCTTCTCGAGTTTCTTCTTGATGCAGGCCCACACAACCTCAGTGATCATTTCGAGCTGATCAAGCCCTGTCTGCATGGAACGAGGAAGGTGAGGGTACTTCTCACTTGCGCTTACGTGAGTGGGCAGGACTGAAGGGTCCTGTTTTGGGTTTAAAACACCCATGCTGGGCGCTTCAGGGGCGACAGTCTGAGTGACTGTGGAGTTATCATCCATCGACAACATAGCGGCATCTGTGGTTGGACTTACAGGTGGGGAATTTGGGCTGGAGTCTACAAGGGCCTCCTGATGGGGGAAAGGTTGAGGGAAGAATCAGCGAGGGGGGATTCAGTCACGTTCATTTGAGCGATTTCAAATTTGATGGTAGGAAGCAGGATTTGATCCCGCTTTCATCGCATTTATCCGATATTATTCGGATATTCCCGGACTTGCCAGTTTAGGCAACTCATAGCTTCAATGCCATAGTTGGCCGTGATAAGGCATTGATATCTGCTGGTATCAGACCGGTAGGCGACGTTCATGCTGCAGTCATGATGGTCTGCTGGATCTATTGTCCAGTGTCTGATCCTGTCGTTGACAGTTCAGTTCCTCAATGTTCTCTACCCCTTGTACTATTAGGTAGTCATCCAATGCAATTAGATCGTTTATGTTGGCCAAGGGTTCCCAAGTAAGGTCACCAAGTCCCCATCGGACACGGAACCATAAAGACTTATTGTTGTCCCACCAATGGTCGATGATTTCCTTAACCTGGTATTCCCATTCTGGGTTGTCGCCAAAGTCGTAAAATACTTCTACAGTGTGCCCAGGGAATAACACAGAATCATTCGGCTCATGAGGTGTGAGCCGTGAGATGTGAAACTTTGCAAAGATATTTCTTTGCGTCAACACTGGGGGAAGCCTGAGGACGTAGTTTGATGAGTCCTCAAATACCTCCAGTATTTCGTAAGGGTTGGCAACAACTTGTGTGCCCTCCCCTTGGGGAGGTTCAGATCTTTTGTTGAAAGATATGTGAGTCCCCCTTCTTCAGTTTGGGGGAATCAGGGTGCCGATGTCAGTTTGCCTGGATAACCTGTTCTACACGACTCTTTATAATAGCGTCATGAGCGGCCTGGATGTTATCCAGGGCCTGCTGGGCAAAGGATTTTACCCCTGGCAATTCAGATGACAGCAGAGACATGGTCATCTGTGGGAGGTATCCGTATACCAACTCAAATGGGGCGAATCCCATTGATTTATTCGCACTTGAGTTCAATGTGAATTCTACCATGGGTATATGCATGGCCCAATCTCGTTGATCGGGTCGGACAAATGACTGAAGGATCTGGACCACTGTCTGGATCTGTTATAGGAATGGACCTAGAATCTTATGGTCCGTGACTATGAACAATCAAGCCTTTGGTCCCTTCACCTTTATTTCACTGTCAAACCCCATGCCAAGCTTTCCCACTGGGTTTTGGTGCTGGCTGGGGAATTTGTTGAGTTTCAAGGGACTTCCCTTGACCATTGTGACTTTTATATTAGATAGTTAGAAGTCATATGATGTGTAAGGCAGATGCCAAAAAATGTCTTTCTTCATTATCGAATACATAACCCACAAACCTTGTACCGCAATTGTAACATCCTCACCATTGTGCCACCACTGTAAACTCAACCTGTAACCTTGGAACCATGTCCACCTCCCTATTCATCCTCTCCATGACAAAACCGCAGCGAGGAGGGCATTCCCATGCCCAACCTCCTGCTGCCCGCTCCCACCAGTCCACCGGGTGGTTGAGCGGTCACTCCCATCCAACCAGAAGTTCCCTATCAGGAACTGTAGCCTATCCCACCTCCTTAGGAGAGGGATATAGTCCAGGCAGCTCCAGAATGTCTGGCCACGCACCCGCGGGTCCCACTTCCCACGGTCACTCACTACCGTGCACTGGTCCACCAGCCCGCTTTCCCCAACAACCCCCGCTACCGGTACGCTCCCATGAGCGCCAAGTCACCGATAGCCACCAACTGGGTGACTCCCTTTGGGAGTCCCAGTATCCCATGCTACCGGTACGCTCCATTGAGTGCCAAGTCCCCGTTAGCAGACAGCCAGGTGGCTCCCTCAAGGAGCCCATGTCATACTTGCTACCGGTATGCTCCCAGGAGTGCCAAGTTACCGTTGGCCAACCCACAGGTTACACTGCCAGACACTCATCCCATTCCGCTCTCCCTCCGATGGCTATGCAGCCACCTCCATTAGTGAGCCGAACGGCTCAGGTTGGGTTCCCCGGAACCCATTCCTGTAACAGGATCGCTCGTTCTGCTTGGCCATCCCCTTGAGGATGGAACACGGTGGTTAACTTGAGTTTAACACCCATTAGTCGGTGCAACTCAGTCCAGAATTGAGACATAAACTTCCTGTCACGATCTGACATGATGGATGTTGGCATGCTGTGCAAATGCACGACATGTTGCAGGAACAAATGCACCAGCTCAATTGTCTTTACCTGGGTCATCACAGGCACTAGGTGAACCTGGCACATTAGACGGCACAAAACTACCCAAAGGTAGTTATAACTCAGGCTTGTTGGGAATGGTCCAACGAAATCCATGGCGATTGACTCCCAAGGCTTCTCGAGGATTGGGAGCTGGTGCAGCAGTCCCGGATATCTGAGTTTGCTTTTCTTGGTCATCTGGCATGTCCCGCAGGACATGCAGAATTTCTCAATGTCTTTTGACATCGAAGACCACCAGTAGTGTTTTTGTACGTACTTGAGCATCTTTTTGACGCTGAGGTGACCAAGGATTCTGTGTGTGTGCTCAATCGCGATGCCTGTAATCCTCTCCCCTTTATGAATGGATTCAGGGAGGACAAGTTGTGGTTCACCTGAATCATTCAGATGAAAGATCAGGCCATCGACGATTGAGAACTTGGGGAACTCCTCAGGTTTTGCAAGGATTCCTTTCCAAGCAGTGTGCCTGGAGTAGCCGTCTTTCACACTCATGATGAAAGCGTTGTCCTCTACATGAGGATGTAGTTCTGCCAATGGCGGCAGTACATCTTCAAGGGAAAGCTCCCTCCTCCCTTGACGATTGTCAGGGGGATCAAGCTCGGACGCCTCGAGATCCTGTGGTTCCTGTACATCTCCAATAGAGTGAGACGCAGCTAGCCGTATGCACTGCATCTTTAACCTGTGCAGGTGTAACAATTCTCGTGCTTCTTCAGCACGCGCCAAGGGCAAGTCGTCACCCTCTTTATCAATTTGTATATCTGCAGATACGTAATCGTTGTAGTGCACATCCTCATCTGACAAGGATTCATAGTACCACGACAGGGTGTCAGCCACTTCGTTTGTGTGGCCCTGTACATACACAATGTCACAATTGAAACCGTAAAAGAAATTTTGCCAGCGAATGTGATGCGGCACAGTATGGTTCTTCCCTTTGAAGTAAGTAAATGCCTTGTGGTCAGTGACCACAGTGAATTTTCGCCCACCAGTCAGCTTGTTGAGCCATTTGGTGAGCGCTTCCAGAATGCCTAAAGCTTCCAGCTCATAGGCGAAATATGCCCATTGAGTCGGGGTGAATTTCTTTGACATAAATGCAGCAGGGTTAGAGGTTTGCCACTCTTCACCCTGTGCGAGCACGGCCCCGATGCCAGCTGGGCAGGCGTCGGTGATGACCCAGATATGGAACTTGTCTTGGTCTTCAGAAGGAATTGAATCTGGTATATCCCAGATTTATAGGCTTTAGAATCGGCATCTTGCACGCGATTGCTTTGATCTGCGCGAAACACTTTTCATGTAGGGCACTCCAGCAGAATGGCATATGGCTGGTACATATGGATTGCAATGGTCCAGTGTATGCACTGATGTTGGGCAGGAATTTTGCTAGGTACTCAATGAGACCTAGGAACCGAAGAACCTCGGTGTGGTTCTCTGGTGTTTGCCAGTTCCTTATTTTGTCTAATTTATTGGAATCTGCGTGGATTCCGTTTGAGTCCACTTTACACCCTAGTATGTCGAGTACAGGGGTGAATGGCTCAAATTTTCTTGGGCTCACATAGAGCTTCTCGTGTTTTAGATGAGTATATATCCACAAGAATTTTTCGTTGGGCACTGTTGTAGTCCCAGTGAAGATGTCATCAAACCATATGTGCATGGCTCGACCAATTTGGTCCCTTAGGATCCAAGTCAAAACGCGCTGGAACGTGGAGGGGCCGTTACAGTCCCCTTGTTGCAGCACGTTGGATATGAAAGTACCATATGGGGTACTCATCCCAGTGTATTGTATGCAGTCCAGTTTGATACGAATCTGTTTGTACGCATCCATCATATCGATTTTCGATCGATAAGTTACCCGAGCCATACTGTCCATGATGAAATGCATGTCAGGCATGGGCGTGACATCGAGAATAAAGTTTGCATTGCAATTTCTCGCATCGATTACAGTTCATAAAGAACTGTCCTTCTTTGCAAGACAAAGAAGTGGAGCAGCTGTCGCGACTGCCTTGCGTTCCCACCACTTGGCTTGCTCATAACGAGCGATTTTTTCTCGAAGCTGCAGTTCGAGAGCTTGAGGGCACATAGCCCTCCTTTCTATATATTTTTTTATTCGGATCAATCAAGTTGATCCGGTGGTTAACCTCCCTGAATGGAGGTAGGACCTCAGGGGCTGGTGCCATGACGTCCTTGAAACGTTCACGCCACCAATTCCTGAGTGGCACGAATTCAGGGTCTGTCATTGGCAGCCCTTCTAAATGGGAACAGTTGGGAAGCCTGAGGTCTTTCGACCTCAGGCTTGGCCAGTGATTGGGCCACTGGGGGGTGTCCGTGTCTTTTTGAGCAGACATGGCAAGTATGCGTGGCGAAGGGTTTACAGCCTTCGCCCTATTGCATCATGCCATCTGTTTAGATGGCAGTTCGGATCTCGGTGCACAGGGAAGTTTGGGGCGACCGCATGCAGCAGCCCCCACGGAAGTTTTACCTAGGACATCAAACATTTTGATGTTGCCCATCTTTATGTGGATGGTGTGGGTTTTGAAATTGAGGGACGCTCCATTGGCATTCAGCCAAGGAACTCCGAGAATGGCATCGTAGCGGTCAATGTTAATGACATCAAAGTAGTGAGTAGTCGTAACCCCATGAATGGTTATGGGAGTCTTTGTGCCATACATTATGCACAAACGACTGTTTTTGGTCCCCATTTGGAGAACCAAGGGGTTTGGCAACTCGAGCAGTGGAATGTGCACTGCTCGGACAAAATCTGGAGATAGGGCATCTGTTTCAGTGCCACTATCAAATAGGACAAAAGCATTTACCCCGGCGATGTTAACCTCGCCGGTGAGCATCCACCTTAAGTCAGCGCTGCAGTTTTCAGGGTATTTACCCACCTCTTGTGAGATTCTCAACTTCACGTCAAATATTGGTGGGATTTTCTTCAGAAGTTTGTTAGGCACTGAAGAACTCGTCACACTTTGCGTTGACAGTTTGGTGGATGAAGATTTAGGGACTGGTATTATGCCGTCCCTTTTGTAAGATTTTACTGCATCGTCGACAAGCTCAGCCACTATCTGCTCATCAGATGGCAGTTTGTCCGCTTGCCGAGCAGATGCTAATTTAACGGAGAAATTTTCGTCCGTGGGGTCCATGAACATCATAGCACCGACAAACATGTCGGCATCCACCTCTACGTACTCCTCCTCTGCCTCAGCGAGGAGGTTGGGATCGTATGGGTTGTCCACGAGTTTATCGTTGAACGTTTTGTCATCAGGCATATAATCCTGCACCTCTGCAGGATCATCAACACCTTCCGGTTCTTCTACAGGCTCTGAGTCCTGTAGGTCTTGCTCATCAGATTCGACGGCCATGTTGTACATGCACGGTTTGGACTTGTCGTGATTTGGGCAATCACGTTGATACCCTACTTTCCTGCATTTATAACAACACGGTTTCCCATCCTTATCCAAGGATGGCATCGATTTTGTTGTTGTAGACGACGTCGACTTTTCTGTTTTAGGAGTCGGCGAATAGCTTGCACGGAAGGTCGAGCGTTGCCTGCTCTTCTGAGTTGACATGTTCCTGCTGAAGGTGTTTTTATACACCTTCTTGGTGGACGAGGAATCAGCAGCCTTTTTGGTTGCTGCTGCAGTATTGGTGTTGGGTTTTTGCGTCGGCTTTGACGCAGTTGGTGCCTGCAAGTCGCTACGATATGCAGAGATCACCTTGATTGAATCATATGCATGGTCCAGGTGGAGCACGGTGGTCCACAACTTGTCTTTCATTGTGTAATCCACGGAAATTTCGTGGCGCATAACCATCTCCCAACGCATTTTTCCAGGGATGGCATTCAGGAAACGTTCATTGAACGTTGCCTGGTCAGGAGGCGTGATCATCTCCTCAGCTGCACGATACAGCTGATTATAGAAGTGTTTGATTCCCTTCGTGGAATCGTATGAAAGCGTTTTGAACGCTTTCATGGACGCTACCGCTGCAGACTTCTTAATGAAGGTGCAGATAAGGATCTCCAGTAGATCCCAGAATGGGGGAGTTACCCCATTCTGCACTCCAATGCGTATATATGTCACGGCCCCGCAAAGTCCCTGCCCTTCTACCACTTCTATCATCTGCACCCCCATTCTTGCACCCATTAATCGCGCTGTCGTCCATCACTTAGCGGCACTGATAGTGGTTCCCATCTACGGCCCTGTAGCGGTGCCTCCTTCTTTCTCCCACCACCACTTGAGTTTCCTCAGCCATTTGGCCGATACTGTTTTATTCTCATTCATTTGCTTAACTTACTAGTGGTCGATATTGTCGCTGCTGATCTGCTCCTTATTGACATTTGGTTTATTCCTTTATTGACACTTGGTTATTCCTTTATTGACATTTGATTTATTTGTATATTGACATTCTGATCCACCACCATATTGGTGCCTAGATTGTCGGCCTATTCATTCTGCCTCCCAACTTCGCCATCCTCTGTTCCTGTCAGAGACCAGATCAAGACGAGGGAATGTCTCCGTGGCAGAGGGCTTCGGCCTCAGCAACTTATGCCAGGAGCACTGTGCCAAGTTACATGTCCGTGCCCTAATCTCACTTACTGGCAACGAGAACTAAAGGGGGTCAACTCTAGTCGATTTTATTACTGAGGTGTAACCTATGTACAAGTTGAGTATATATAGTTACAACGAGGGCAGGCCCGTAAATGGCGGGGCCAAGCGGAGCAGAGCTAATGGAGTTAAACATTAGCTGATTGAATATTACCGACAAGTCGGGTTATGGGGTTAGTGGAATGGTAGGTGATAACCCAGAAATGGAAAGGAGGGATAGGCCCGAAGGTGGGCTTGCAGGGCAAGCGAGTGAATTGCCCAGTGGAGGCAGGAGTGCGCTAGCGGATGTCGGAGCTGTCCGGTGTAGGAGAAATAATGGACACACTATGGAAGCCCATTATGGAAATATGCCAGATAAATCACAGAACCCCATACGACAAGTAGATATGAGAAAATAGAAGGACCTGAACTTTAATGAATTTTAACGAATTTTTTACGAATTATTACGATTATATGCAATAAATTGAAAGAAAGAAAATTAGCAAAAATACTTCAAGCTTAGCATCAACAAGACGGAATTCTCGGGGGAATTTATAGCAAATATTAAACAAAGAATTAGGACAATCGACCAAGATTTGACTATAAAAACAATCAGAGAACCTCCACAGAAACTACTTTCCCACGTCCGCACACATAGCCAAGGATGGAAGTACTGCAGAACAAGGATTCCTCAGGAACTAATGCAAAATTGAAAGTCGTGTTTATAATAGGAAATGTAGATGTCTCCCAAACGGACCCAATGAAAGTAATTACAGGGAAAACTACCCATAAACGACGGAGATATGACTAAAACTCCCGCAAAATGAGGACAACGCTTAAAAAGCAAGCGCAAAGAATAACCAGTAACGACCGAGACGAGCTTGATAGCCCATTAGAAAGGAAGGGATCTAATCTTAATCCACCCAAACTTTCATAATAAAAGGATCACGCATTAATGAGATATCCAATAATGGGAATAGCAACATCAAAAGTCCAAGCTCAGGGAAAAGATGATGTTTACGTAGGATCCATAATTAAAACATACAACGAAGTTTACACGGAAATTATGAAAAATAGGAAACTATAGTTATGCAAATTTTCAGCCCAAACGGTCCAGCCATTGTAATGTTATACCAATGATGGGAATATAGAAATCTGCATCATGTTTAATGACATGTGAGGGTGGCAATGTGAAGGGAACTGGCCGTCGGAACCAAGATCCGCACTTCGGCAGATCGCGAAGACCAATTTCCGTCCAAATAAGGAAGAGCCTGGTCAAAACAAAGCACAGAAAGTGCAAAACAACCTTAGATCATGAGGGAAAAATCTGAAATAAATCACAGAAGCCCATATGAAGGATATAAACACCCGCGCATACCATAAATCCCGAACAATTAAACAGAAACAGCGCCTGCATATGAACGACTATGGGAACGACGCACATGATTACCGAATGTGCATGCAAACTTTTGCTAACTCGACAAATACCAGGAAATAGAACACAACTTTAGTACCATTGGAAAGGTGGGAATAAATGAAAATTTATTATACCAAGAACGTGAGAAACCATCCAGAAATGAATGAGATACAAGGACATGAAGTTAGAAACCTGATAATGCACGGGAAGACAGCTTCAAGAGGTCCAGAGCCCTAAATAAAATACATAAAAATATGATATCTTCGAGGACGACCTGCTATAACAACGAACAATACATATGGAGGATTAGGATGTGATAATACAAAGGGGAATCAGGGAAGATGAATGAAATCCATGAAAACCACTAAACTACGATGGACCATGGCAGGAATTTTAGGGAACGATATTCTAATGAAGTGGAGAGCTATAATACATTCGTTTGAGTAATTCTTGACTACTAGCAACTTTTTCTTTCGGTTTTAAACCTGAATAATTCACTCATTCACCATTTCAAGTCTCATTTTAACTAAATGTCGCTGAATAAAAATGGAATAAATCAGCTGAAGGTCTCAGCGCAGCTGCACGCATAGTAATGCGAAGTTTGAATTCAGAATCACCGAGTCATAGCAAATTTAATGGTAAATATGAGGAATTTGAAATAGGAAAACTGCAACAAATGCAGCGCAGTCAAGTTTTAATTAACCATTAAAATAGCTTAGGCGAGGAAGGACAATAAGGATTCTAGGCGCAGTCTGACCGCAGTAGAGCCGTAGTTCAGCGCAGCAAAGCGCAGTAGAACTATAGCATGAAATTTTCATTTTTTATTCAGTTTGAGAAAAATACACTGTAAATAAATCCTGTAAATATGAGGTACAGCATGAAAAAGGAAGGCAACCCAAGGAGTATAAAAGGGAGACCCTTTCTGCAACTTTTTGCCCCCCTTAGAGAAGTAAGAAAATAGAGTATTATTTTTCTCAAGCATTTCTGGTTGTCACTCCAGTGTGAAAAAGTGATATACATGCCACTGTAGTAAAAGGCAGCAATTAAGGAGAGAAATACTAAGTAGATATTTCAACAGGAGAGCTGGTTAACACTCCAGATTTCAAAGTGTAAACACAAAACAGTTATTACTGTTAAAACAAGCAATAAAATAAGACAAAAATAAAACAAACTCAAGGGACACTCCAGACACAATCCAAATCCATTAACTGAGTAGAATCTTTGAAACTTCACCAAGTAGAAGATTTAATTCAAGTTAAATTCCAAATTAAACAATGCTACACAGAATTACACCTAGACAAATTAAGAAATTTCAATAAAGGAACAGCTCCACAGGGCTCGGTTTATCTGTAAGTCAATTCCCAGAAATTTTAGACTAACCCATAAAAATAGAATTAGCCAAAACACTCGGATTGGTACTATATTTACAACTAATAATACTAGTACACTTCCCCATCCTAACTAAAGAACCAGGGAACAGCTTGGTGGTGATCTCGTTTGAACCTCCCAACTGACCTTCCTTCATTCTCTCCTTCACTGGAAGCCTTAGGGGCTCTGTACTTAGGGAGGCATAGGTAATATATTGAAAAGAGGGGGTGGTGACCATTGAGGGAAGCAGAGGTGATTGCGGAATATGGGAGCTCCGAGGTTAGTGAAGAAGGAGCGGAGGTAGTCCAGAGTTTGGAGGTAGTGGAAGTCGATGGCCATGGATGGATATGACTGTTCCATTCATTTCTTCTGTTCCATTTCCCTGGTTCTCATCGCTCTTTTAGTTTTGTTGCACTTACCATCCTGCTCCCATCCCACGCCGGACCGACCGGCCCCTTCTCTGTTCTCCTTTTGTACTTATACTTGTAGTTTACTGTCGATGTACCTCAGTTCGAATATCGACTGGAAATCCCCCCAAAGTACTCTCATCTTAAGTTTGCCTCTAAGTTTCATTCCTGCCTGAGTAACGTTGCCGCAAGGTCTTCCCACTACCCTGAAATATGGGACAGCCTAGAATGTGTGGCGCAATGCTCCAGCTGAGTTGTTGAAGCTGAAGTCCCACCTCCCAAGATGCCTTGCAACGGAGCTGCACATTAGCTAAGTGACCACTCATGCTGCCGCACTCTGCTCCGCTTCCTGCAATCACCTCGAATACAGTTTCTGACAATATAGTGCATTAGGAGGTCTTGTGCCTCGCCTTCAACAGCAGTTGTCAAAGTGTGGACGTGAAACTCGTTGTAAGCTTTGCCCTTCCACCCACATGATGACATATAGGCTAGCCAGGAGTGCAGCCAGTTGTGAAATATCTTTGAGTTATTTTCTCCAGACCATTTAATGGTCAGGGTTAGTCCCTGCATCTTTTTGAGCAGTTCTGGACGGACATCTGCAGGCAGTGGCTGCAGGATTCGAACTTCTACACTTCGGCATGCAGATTCAAGAAGCTGAGCCATGAACTCAGATGGATCAGTGTCAGAGTCCGCGCGTCAGTTCGCGCGTAAGAATCTCCCCAGGAAACTAGTCGTTGTAAAAGCTGGGGGGCCAACCCAGCTGGCGATAAGGCCTTATATACATGAGTTCCGCAACTCATAAGAGCGCGGCTACACTGGGAACACATGGTAGCCGATAGAGAAGCGACATGAAATAGGAGAATAGATCATGCGGATAAGGGGGCGATAACGGGTGAGGGATGACGCGATAGCGGAAATAGCGCATTGAATACAGCCTGCGTTCTAACTACGGCAAATCACATGCCGATATCGGCTTACGGGTACTCAACCTATCCGGATAGAGGTCCGGGCCGGCCGGATAACCGTCCGTGCCCTGACAATCAGGCACTATTCATGCTGCAGGTGCTGCGTATGAATGCATGGTTGAGTCAAACAAACCGGGTCATACAGACAAGCGGTTTGGAAAATTAGATGAAGGCTCCCGTTTTATCTCGGTGCCAAATGGGTCAGGGAATGGTGGGTTGGGCCAGGATGAGCCACCCTTGCCACCATCCTCGTCATCACCATCCCCACTCGGATGGCAGGGCCTTCTTCCTGAGTTAGACCTAACTTGGTCTACATGCCTCTTGCTCCCTCCTGGAGCTGCAGGTGGTTGTGAGAAATGGTGGTAATCATCCAGCACCCATCTGAGTGCTGTGCCGTGGGACAGTCTTTCGGGGTTTTCACCGTTTGCCCCATGACCCACATTGTATACAAATGCCGCATCTGTATCCAGACAGGTGTTAAAGTCGAAAGTGGATTCGCTGAGACTATGCTCAGCGAAAATTGGTCTGACCTTGGTGGGCTGTCCGCCAATGTCATCTACACGGTCCTGGACATAGATCGGGCACTTTTTCCGTGTGTGATAATCGTATGGAACATTGACGACTTCCATGTCATTGTCCTCTTCCTGTATCATCTCCACAGTGGCCTTCATTGGCACTGTTTTCTTTCTCCCGTAGTTGGGAGGGAGATTACGTGTTTGAGTAACATCAATGTACTTCGACGGATGGGCATGAACTTGCCACCTCTGTGACGACGGCAGTGGCAGTGGGGATCCCTTCAGGTACTGGGACCCCAATGATTGGTTGACCCATTTGATTAATGGGGACTACAGGGACCTCTTGGGGCGCCTGCGCCTCAACAGCGGGTTTTTTCATCTGCTTAGAGGTGACAATGGGATCCCCATCGGTTGATGGGTTTGCAGGTGGTTTTTCCACCGTTGCTATGGGTGGCTTTGGCTCGTCGCGTCGAGAGAGCGCAAGGAGAATTTCGTTTAGTTTCTCGTTTAGTCTTTCTTCCACCTTAATGATGTTGCAATCTAAACGAGCGATGTTATCGCTATTCCCAGAGATCTGGTTATGGACATTGCCCCTCAAGTTGGTGATGTCTTTGTCGACTTGGTTGATGTGAGGGAGTGGGTTGGGGATGGAGGATGCGACATGCACATTGGGATGTATGTTGCGAGAGTCTCAGCTATGAGGGCTTCAGATGTTGTGACTTGATCAACATCCCTCATATAGGTTCAATACGTCTGAGACACGTTGCTGGGCCCTTGCAGGCCCAGATCACCACCATCACTTGAGGTGGTGTCGTCTTCCGCCCTACCACCAGTGGAGGGGAAGGCCATGTTGGCAGGAGTGTTAGACGTGCTCCTGGTGTTATATCTCCATGACATCAAGAGGATGTGTCGAGTTGTTCAACAAGTTCGCATGAGAACTTGATCGAAGTGGTGCATTGTCAGGGGCCGATGATGTGCATGTTGCCAAATGGGATTTCGGTGCCAGTAATGCGGTGCTGAGAATGGAAAAGAAAATATAGCATAAAAAAGTGAAAGGATTCTTACTTGTTTGGGGATGGTACGTTCCGTTCCCCCATTCGCCTCAGGCCTCAGTTAGTCCGTCTAAGTATACACTTTGATGGGCTGTATATTAATGGGGTAGAAGTAAAGGCTGATCTGCCTTTTACAGCTACCCCGAGGGTTTATATACATTCTAATGCATTCTCGGCACAAATAAATAGAGAAGCTTCTGCGACACTAAATTAGCATCACGACATAATTATCAGACAACACAACATCAATTGATGTTGTGGGTGGAATATAGACATGGGCTGGGGCCTCACACAAAGTCTGAGGTTGGGACCAAGACAGGATCTTGGGGTGGAGGTACAATTGGTGTCCAAGTTTGGGGTATGGGACAGAATGTGGGGTCGTACCTTGGCAGAGATTAGGCAGGGGAGAGTTGGGGGGAATGGAAGGTGAGGTTGGGTCCAAAGGTGGAGATCAGAGTGGACAGGAATAGGGTAAGACTCTGGAGGTGGTGGAAAGGGTCTGGGAGTTGAATCAGGATCGGGCATGTATGGATATGTGTAAGCTATTTACTTAATCGCACTATATGTGCGATATTATGTTTGCCTCACACTTCCAGACCGTCAAATATGCTATAATGGGCTGTATTTTCAACGGGGAAGTAAAGGCTAATTCACCCTTGCAACATTCCCACGCTTCCATATATACAATGTTTATACATATTTATTATGCAACAAATATACAATAAAGATATAGGATGAAGGATGGGGCAAGTGTTGCCACCACTCCTTACAATATGACATCTCTGAGCCATGCACAGCCCAAAGCAATGATAGTCAACATGTGAAATGTGGCTGAGCTGCAGAATTCCCATTCCCAGAGTTCCAGAGTTCATTAATAACTCTTTGCTTGCCACTCTGGCATGCATGACCCCTCTTCAGCCCAGCAGACACACTGGGCTGCATCAAAATTTGCAGTCAGCTGAGATAGTGTCAGGGCGCTGTAGGCGGGATAATCGCCCATGCACAGAGCCAGCTCGGATACCCACTTCCACCATTCAGAAAACCCCTTCCATTCATGCGACAACTCGATACGAATTTGACATATAAAAATAGTGCTAATTCGTACGATTCCGACGATATCAAGAACGTCCTAATCGGTGGAGAATTGACGGAGTTCTATGTTGGGCAAGTTAGGCACGGGCATGTGCGGGCGTGGGAATCTCAAGCGGCAACCCAGAATTCCAGCCTCACTCGTTCCCACAGGGTCTAATAAATTGGTAAAAATGTTTATCGGCTGTGTGAGAGTTATCTCCGGCTTGATTTCCAATTTCGGCTCATAATTCCGTAAATCCGTTGAGAAATCGCTTATTTTCGTATATTTTCATATTTTGCCATCATTTCAGTGATTGATTGATATTCTTTTATTGTTACTGTTACCCTTTTTTATTATTTCGCCTAATAAGGTACCCAGGTGCCATATGGTACCAATATTTGCCATCTATTATTTCTAAAAATAATTATTTCTTATAATCCTGTACATACCGGATTTTTGAAAAGAAGTTCTCCCCTCCCCCAAAATTCTCTAAGGTGCTAGGACACGCTAGAGTGGGTGTGAGTGTGTGGAATCCAACAGTAGGAATAAGGGCAACTGTCTAGCCCACAACGAGTGGGTAGTAGATTAGTTGAGCCCGGACCTTGCAGAACCCCGGAGAACCCACACGGAGTTTAAGATCGAGAGCGTAGCGAAGTCTAGTCAAGAAGTAGGAGTTTTGGAGAGCTTGGCCCCACAAGCTTAGTTGGCATAGAGAGCCGCTAGCCCTCTTGCAGCACATACCCTGACCTGGCCCAGACCTGGACCCATACTGTCAGGGACGCGTCCGGGGTCGAGAGGGCCCGGGGGTAATATCCGGCACTGAGGCCGTCGCGGGGTGTGGAGCGGGCGTGCGTACTGGCGGGCCCGATCCGGGACAGTGGTCCCTGGCCACTCAGACTGAAGTGGAGAATGTGAGAAGAAGGTTACTTCTTCGGTTCCCACTTCAGGTACATTTATGTACATGCGGCTTGAGTCACATGACAGGTGCCACGTCATCCTCGGAGGCAGCCGCAGGCATCCAGGTGTCCCTGTGGGGGATCCCGAGAGCGTCCGCTACATGCGCGCGTGCTGGGCACAGCGGGAAGCCATCCGGGGTGTGTGGGCCGGACGGGTCAATAGTACATCGATACAAAGGAAGGTGGTCCGTGTAGATAGAAAGAAATAAACAGGAAGAGGAAGATGAGAAGAATGAAATAAAGAAAGGGGAAAGAAGAGGGAAAAGAAAGGGGAGGAGAGGGAGGAAGGAGGGGGGAGGGGGATAGACAGTGGGGAACGGGTGTGGTGTGGCCAGGTGGGCCCGGGTGGGCCCGGGTCAGGCGGGTGTGCCCTGACATCACCCCCTCCTTAAGCCGCTTCGCCTCGAAGCAGCCAGGGGGTTCGTTCTCTCCCTTCCTGGGGCGTGGGGGTGTGTTTGGTGGAACTCCTCAATCCGGTCAGGGGCATGGATTAGTTGGTCTCGGGGGAGCCATTTATTCTCTGAGTTCGGCCAACCCGCGAACTTTACTAAATACCAGAGCTTCCGGCGTAACCACTTAGAGTCCAGTATTTTTTCCACTTCATATTCCTCCTCTCCATCTACGAGTTCTGGGCCCGGGCGGGGGTCGGGGGGTCGTTCTGCGATCTCGTCCGGGCGGTAGGGTCTTACGTTCGTCACAGATACGACTGGGTGAATTCCCTTTTGCCATGCGGTGAGCTGGAGCTTGACAGCAGCCAGGGAGACGACCTTGACAACTTTGAAGGGGCCTAGCCACTTATGGTCTAGCTTCTTGGTCGGGCGGTCAGTCATATAGTTTTGGGCGCTGAGCCAGACTCGGTCACCCTCCTGGTACTTGGGGGCTGTCTCTCGACCTCGGTCATAGTAGCGGGCCATCTCATCCGCTGCGTGCTCCAGGGCCGCCTTCGCCTCTTCCTGCATCTTCATCATCCTGGACGAGAAGGCGTCAGCGGCTTCTACCTCGGACGTACGTGTGGGCTCCGTCCCCATCCTGGGATGCTGCCCGGTGTCAAGCTCAAAGGGGGTTCGACGGGTGGACGAGTGGACGTGGTTGTTGTAGGCAAATTCTGCCAGTGGGAGCCAGTCCGCCCAGTCGTCCTGGCGGTGGTTGACGAACACCCGAAGATAGGCCTCGATTTCCTGGTTAACCCGCTCTGTCTGTCCGTCAGTCTGGGGGTGGTAGGGCGTTGAAGGGGTTAGCTTGACCCCCAGGAGATCTGCAAGTTCTTTCGAGAAGCACGAGACGAAGGCGCTCCCTCTGTCGCTAAGGATCTCTTCCGGGAGCCCATGGTGCTTCCAGACGTGCTCTAGGAAGAGCCGGGCGATACCAGCCGAGTCCACGGATGTCACGGTGGGGATCATGTGGATGCGTTTGGACAGACGGTCCACTACAACTAGGATGGCGTTATAACCTTTCGACTCTGGGAGCTCTCCCACCATGTCTACCGAGATCACCTGCCAACGGTGGGTGGGAACTTTATTTGGGGTGAGCTTCCCAACCTTCCATGTGGGGAAGGGTTTGACACGGTTACAGGTGTCGCATCCACGTACGTATCGCCCAACATATTCTGCCATCCGAGGCCACCAGTAGTCGCGGGAGACGAGCTCTAGGGTTTTCCATCGCCCTGGATGTCCCGTCGCCCGCGCGTCGTGGTGTAGCCGTACCAGATCGTGGCGGAGTTGTGGGTCTTTTGGAACGTACACCCTGCCTCGGTAGAGGACCAACTCTCCCTGTCTCTCCCACTCGTCCGACCTCAACGTTCCTTCTCCCAGTTCCCTCATGGCCTTTACCACCTGTTCGTCATGATCTCTTGCTTCTCGTACCCTCTCTAGGATATCCGCCTCCTCACCTTCCACTGAGACTGCTTCCGTCCCACAGGCCTCGAACCAGGCCGGTTGGAGGAGGGTCAGCCCCTCATTGTCGTCCCTTCCCTTCGGGTGGTCAGCGCGGCGAGAGAGTGCGTCTGGTTTCCCCATGAGCTTCCCTGGGCGGTGGACGAGGGTGAAATGGAAGCGGGAGAGGAAAAGGGACCATCTGGCCTGACGTCGATTTAACCTCTGGGCCATCCGGAAGTAGCCCAGGTTACGGTGGTCGGTGTAGATCTCGACTTTCTCCTCAGCACCTTCCACGAAGTGTCGCCATTCCTCGAGGGCTCGGACGATTGCAAGCATCTCTTTATCGTACACTTTGTAGTTGCGCTCTACATCCGTGAAACTTTTGGACATGAATGCTACCGGGTGGAACTCTCCATCCGGTTGGAGCTGGGAGAGGACCGCGCCGGTTGCAAAGTTGGATGCATCGCACTCGAGCCTGAAGCGGCCGTGGTCGGTAGGGAAAGAGAGGACAGGGGCTGTGGTGACGGCTTCCTTGAGGGCACGGAAGGCATCGTCTTCATCCAGGCCCCAGTTCCAGGTTTGGGTCTTCCGGGTCAGCCTGTGAAGGGGGCGGGCCTTCTCAGAGAAGTCTCTGATGAACCGGCGATAGAAGTTTACGAATCCTAGGAAGGATTGTACTTCTTTCACCTTGGTTGGGGGGGGCCAGTCGAGGACACCCTGGATCTTCACCGGGTCCATCGCAACGTTACCCTCCGAGATAACAAGGCCCAGGTACTCGATCCGGGTTCGCTCAAACTTACACTTCTCTGGCTTGAGGAAGAGCCTCCTTCTCCTCAGCGTCTCTAGGACTTCTCGGACAACCCTTCGATGTTCCTCCAGGGTGGCCGTGAAGATCAGGATGTCGTCCATGTAACAGATGACAACCTCCCGGTCGATGAAATCCCTCAGGATGTCGTTCATCATGGTCTGGAAGGTTGCCGGGGAGTTACACAGGCCGAAGAACATTACCATGGGCTCGAACAGCCCCCGGTTGGTCGCGAATGCCACCTTCCACTCGTCTCCGTCCTTGATCCGGACATTGTTAAACCCCCAGCGTAGGTCCAAGGCTGAGAAGTATTTGGCGTTGCAGAGGCGGGCGAGGACGTCTGAGATGAGGGGGAGCGGGTACGAGTTCTTCACCGTGATCTCGTTCAGCTTCCTGTAGTCCTGGACCAGGCGTAGGGACCCGTCCTTCTTCTTGACGAAGAAGACTGGTGCTCCCATGGGGGATTTGGACGGCCGTATGCGCCCGTTCTGTAGGTTCTCGTGTAGGAACTCGTCCAGTTCTTTCTGTTCCGGGCGCGAGAGTGGGAAGGTCTTCCCCCTGGGCAGTTTGGCATCCGGTACCAGGTCTATAGCGTGGTCCCAGGGCTTCCGGGGGGGCAATTGGTCAAAGGCCTCTTTGGAGAACACATCCCGGAAGTCCTGGTAGTGCTCTGGTACTAGCGTCTCAAACGACGCAGGCTCAGCCTCCGGGTCACGGGCCTCTTGGGCCATCCGCTGCGAGGGGGTCGTGGTGGCTCTCAGGTCATGGCCCCAGCTTGGGGGAATGATAGCAGCGTAGGTCCCATCCCCAGGCTCCAGTACCGGGTCCTGATCATCTTGTGTTCGCGGTTGTCTGCAGGAGGACGGACAGCGGGACATGACGACTCTCTGTCGTACCCAGTCCACTTCTGGGTTGTGGTGCAGCAACCACGAGTGTCCTATGATGAGGGACTGGCGCCCGAGATTTGCAACCGCGAAGCGTGCCCGCTCTGTGTGTCGCCCGAAGGTTAGGAGGGCTTCTAGCTCTTCTGTTATGGCTCCATTTTCGTTCGGGGTTCCATCGACATTGCGGACGGGAATGGGCTGGGGAAGGGGGGTTGTCTCTAGGTTGTGCTTTCGGACGAACTCAGGGCTTACGAAGTTCCCGGTGGCTCCTGAGTCCAGGAGGGCTGATACAGATACCGACGCGAGGGAGGTTAGGGCGGTCAGTTTCACTGTGAGGTTAAGAGACCTGGGGGACTGCTTGGAAAGGACGTAAATGGCTGGGGGGGAGACTGCTACCTCGGGCGTTGCTGCCCTTGGAGTCTTCTCGTTCTCACGGGTGGAGGATGCGTTTCTCCTCTTTTTCTTCGCGATGACTCGGTGAAACTTTGGCATTGGCGTTGGCTTACACGCGCTGCGGTATTTACACGAGCTATCTTCTACAGGCGGCCGGGACGCATCCCTTACCGGTCGCCTGCCTGAAAATCCCTCTGAGGTTCTTCCTCTGGTTCCCCCTCCACCGTCTCTGTCCCTTCGGTCAACTGCCTCTTCAGCCCTTCCATCAATGTTCTCAGGTCTTCCGGGTGGAGACGTCGTACTCGGCTGACCCTGGGGTGTGGGCATTCTCGCGCAAGATGACCCGGGGTGTTACAATTGTAGCACCGTCTCTGGTCAGTCCTCGACCTGTCGAGATCCATCGGCTGGGGGCCCGTCCCTGGTGTAGGACGGGCTGCTGGGGTGGGGGGCGGAGGTGCGGGAGCAGGTCGTGGGGGGGTCTGCACGGGTCGGGTCTGGGATGGGGTCGCGGTCAGCGGAGGTCGAGCTGGCGGGAATGGGGGTCTAGGTGGGGGTGCGCGTGGTTGGGTGGCTTGGAAACGTCGCCACTGGTTGTCCAGAAGCGTGGCTTCGCGCTTCCACTCAGTCCAAGTGGTGGGCATGGGGCGGAGGCGGTATATACTCTCCCTGAGCCGCGAGTTAATCACTTGCTCAAACCGGTCGACCAGCCCGACATCGCCTAGCCTCGAGGCGGGCCCCAATATCTCGAACTCCTGGATGACCTTATCCACGGAGTCAGTCCCTTGGCGGATGACTGCCAACTTCTGCCGAGCTGTGGCCTCCCGGTTCGGGTCTTGAAACATGGCGTCGAGTTCCGTGTTGAACTCGTCCATGGTTATGGTGGGGGAGGTGGCTGTCAGCAGGGTGATCGTCCGTTGTGTCACCCACGCCCCTGCGGGTCCTCCTTTCATGTAGGAGAGGACGAAGAGGATCTGGGATAGTTCGGTAGGGAACTCGGCTGCGCGGACATGGAAGTAGATCCCGCACTCGGCTTTGAAACGATCAAGGTCTTCACTGGCTCCCGAGAAGGGAGTGGGGGCAGCGACCTTTGGTGGTTTGGGTCTGGGCGCGAGTGTGGGTACGGGCGCGGGTGCAGGGGCAGGTGCGGGTGCAGGTGCGGGTGGGGGGTGGTTGCGGGTTTGGCTCTCCACAATGGCTTGGAGCTCCTGGAAGCGGGCCAGCAGGTCATCATACTGTTCTTCTGACACCATGGCTGGGGAGGTGGGGGAGGCGGGGGAAATAAGGTTAAAACCTTCTTCTGCTGTCAGGGACGCGTCCGGGGTCGAGAGGGCCCGGGGTAATATCCGGCACTGAGGCCGTTGTAGGCAGGCACAGCCGGTACCACGCAAACAAGCCGATTATCGCGATTCTACCACCTATGTCAAGCACCCCACCCCGAAACACATCTACCATTGTTCCATATACCCCTTCCACGTTTCCCATATTTTTTCCGATTTTTTCAAGCCATTCCCGACCACGGACAACCATCAGTTTCCAAATTGGGCAACTGTCACCCGCATATTCCGCCGCTTCCTCTGTATCTCCATCAATTCTCCACCGATCCGGACGAATTTGGTATCGTTGGAAAGCCCTTGTCAACACGAGTCGAACGATGTTACGAGTGACGCATTTGGTTCAGCGGTTGTTCCGATCGCCATGGTTCCTTATTTCCTTAACAACATCAATATTTCTTTGATATTGCTTTTTTCTTATTTGTTCCTTGTGGATCTGTTGCCATCCTAAACCCGTCGGATCATTCGGATTTCCACGTATTTCTTTCATATTTATAACTGCCTCTTCCCTGTATTTAAAAAAAAAGGGACTCCCCCAAACAGAGAGAGGTGCTCCCCAACGAACATGAAGTTTTAGCAGACGTTACCAGTGCCCAGAGTGGCGAATACAAAGCCAAAGAGGCTCAAGACATAGTGCAGGGACAGAGTTCCCATTAGTTTGATTATCAGTGAGATTTACGAGATTTTTCATTTTTATCACATCGCACCCGGACCATTTCTCCTCCCCCTTCCTCATCATCCGAACCTCCCCCGAGCACTACCAACTCTGTGGCCCCCTCTCTTTCTCGTTAGGGTGGTAGATCCCTTGCCCCCTTGCACCGTCGCAGGGTGTGGAGCGGGCGTGCATACTGGCGGGCCCGATCCGGGACAGTGGTCCCTGGCCACTCAGACTGAAGTGGAGAATGTGAGAAGAAGGTTACTTCTTCAGTTCCCACTTCAGGTACATTTATGTACATGCGGCTTGAGTCACATGACAGGTGCCACGTCATCCTCAGAGGCAGCCGCAGGCATCCAGGTGTCCCCGTGGGGGATCCCAAGAGCATCCGCTACATGTGCGCGTGCTGGGCACAGCGGGAAGCCGTCCGGGGTGTGTGGGCCGGACGGGTCAATAGTACATCGATACAAAGGAAGGTGGTCCGTGTAGATAGAAAGAAATAAACAGGAAGAGGAAGATGAGAAGAATGAAATAAAGAAAGGGGAAAGAAGAGGGAAAAGAAAGGGGAGGAGAGGGAGGAAGGAGGGGGGAGGGGGATAGACAGTGGGGAGCGGGTGTGGTGTGGCCGGGTGGGCCCGGGTGGGCCCAGGTCAGGCAGGTGTGCCCTGACAGTTTCACGCCTTCTTTTAATGATATATGCATGCGGGCATCATATCGTCCCAGGTTCCCAGCCATAGCGAAGGCCCTCTCGTGCTTCTGCACCAAGGCTCGGAGCTGTTCCTTTTCTTCAGGCGATAACTCTGGGTTTACGTCTACCACATCCACCAAGGTTTCAGGAAGGACTTCATCTCCAGGTATCGTCTCCGCTGTCTTTGGTCCGACCAAAGCTCCGTCAATATCATGGACTTCCTCAGGTTGTCCCAGGACATTGGCTTCCGCTGCGACAGCCTGTATTAATAGTCCTTTACTCTGGAATTCACGGATCTGAGGCTCGCTTAGTTGTTTGGCGCCATCTAGATCCTCGTTGGGATTGCACATGGATGCTATCGTTGTCCCGCTCTGGACTTTGATCAGGTATGGGTTCGGATTGGTCAAGGGCAGCCTAAGGGGATGGGCAGTGTTTACGAGCATAGTCGGGGGTGGCAGACAGTCACCCTGCTTCCATCCCATCCTCTGTCCTTCGATGAGGCGTACTCCCGAGTTGTGGTTGAAGTTACCAGTGACCCCAACCAGGCAGACTGTGTACGGTTCTAAGGTCACATCCTCCGTGATTTTTAGTCGACCTGTACCCAAGACGTTCACTCGTTTAGGTTCTCGAGAATGAGAAGGACCGGCTATAACTGGATAGGCGGGCACGTGATGAATCTGGCTCTTGAGGGGAACCTGGTGGTCTGAGTCTGCCACTTGCCAGAATTCTCGTTCAGGTGGACGCATAGTATGCAGCTGGAACGCTGTCTGCACGTCTTCAGCTATCAACAGAGGGATGGTCATCCCTTTGAGTACGTAAGCTTCCACACCCCGCAACAGGACATGACCTCGTTGTGAGGGCAGGTACAAGTCGATCGTCGTGTAGCCTTGGCATTTAGCCTTCCCTGTTAGCTGAACCAAATTCAATTTCAATCCTTGCTTTATGCGGGTGCCTTCTCCTTTAATACAGTCGTACAGGTCAGTCGATATTAGCATGCAGGCTGCCCCAGAGTCGGCCAACGCTTCTATCTCGATCCCGTCTATTGCGTTGATGCAACAACGGACTCGACAAGCGTCAGATCCTAAGGACTGCTGACCAGGGGGTCACTCGAATATCTTACGGGCTTCATATATCTCACCCGGGACCAGGGCGGCCCCAATGAGTCTCTCGTTGGGCAGGATCTCCTTCCACGTACAGGCCGCAATGTAAGAAAAGGAAGAATCTTCGGCATTATCTATGTCAGGTATATCTGACGATTTGGAATCGGACAGGGTACAAAACTCTGTGTAGGCCACTGCGAATTCTGCTTCCTGACCTTCCACTAAGGCAGCATAAGCCCATCGGTAGGTACTTTCCAACTTGGACGAGTTGTCACGTTCCTTATGGTCGTTCCTGGCTCGATCAGCCTTCCTAGGGGGACAGTCATTGTCCCAATGGTTCGCACTTCCACAGTGTCGACATGGTCTGGGCAGTTTCTTCCGCGACTTGAAGTCGCTCATAGGGTAGGTCTGGCTCCCAGACACGACGGCGACGCTTCTGGTCTCAACATGGTCTCCTCCTGTTAGAACGAGGCAGAAACAGACGACTCCGGAGTGGAATTGGAGACTTAGCGTGGAGGGACCTTGGCCTCAGCGACTCAAGCGGAGCGCTGTGCCATTGCTGTTTGTCCATTTGGTCCTTAATTTCACAGTAGGTGAGCAGGAAGTCTCTAGGGGGCATTTCAGGTCGATTTCGGACTGAACCAAAACGAGTATGTACAAGCGCCGATATATATAATGGAGGGGGCAAAAGCACAAGGAAAACAAAGGGTACCGAATCGGAATGGAGACGTCCGAACGGGGACAAAGGGTAGAAGAAGCGGAGCGGTACCGAAGGTCATAAGGCAGGACCTGTGATACGTCCGAAAGGAGGTAAGGAGGGCGAGGCCCAGAGGGGCAGGAGGATGAGGAGAAGTGGGGATGATGACTAACTGGCTAGAATAGGGAGAAGCAGTAGTCCAAATAGGGATGAGGGGAAAACGCGAGAGATACATTACAAGCGGCGAAAGTGCCGAAGACGATCCGCGAAGCTCGGGGGTTACGGAGCTTATGGAGGTTACGGAGGCAGGGTTGAAAGTCCGAGGGATATTGGCAATGGTGTTTACGTGGTATGAGGTCACCAATGCAATGGACTAAGACCGAGGTGGAGTCAAAGTCCGAGGTAGGGACTATGATGGAGGCTTGGAGCAAAGGTACAAGCGGTGTCCGAGTGCGAATTACGGGACAGCGGTGGAAGGTCGTAACTTGGCGGGAGGGTGGCGGAGGAGTACCAGAGGGAGGAGAGAGGGGAAAGGTAAGGAAGAAGGAGTGGCAGAAAGGAGAGTTGTCAGGTCCGAAGGTGAGTATCGGAGCGGACGGGGGAAGCGTAGGAGGGTGAAGGTGTTGTGAAGGAGGAGTAGTAGGAGGGTGGCAAGAGGGGCGGCGTTTGGTCCGAGGTGAGTATCGGAGCGGATGGAGATAGGGGAGGAGAGGGAAGGAGGAGCAGAGGTGGCGTGGGGGGTGAGAGGAGGTGTGTTGCCAGGACCAGAGGTGAGTATCGGAACGGCAGCAGTAAGGTATGACTCCGGAGGTGAAGAGGGTGGAGGTCCGGAAGTCGGGTAGGGGTCGGGTATGCACGGATATGACACCTCCGCGTTTATTCCTCTCCAAATTAATGCGGTGTAGGAGAAATAATATTCAAAGAATAAAACAATGATCTATCAGAATAGTCAATGAACAGGTGACAAGTTCAGACATTTAACAGATCTCATGATCTTTATGAGACTGGACAGACATTAGAAGATCATTATAAATTATCTACACCCATGTAGCATGAGATTTAATCTACTACAAGCATGCCTAGAACCTGGCATAGGTGTAATATTCAAAGAATATATCCCTACAACAAGAAAATAGCACATAGACGGCAGAATAAGAAGGAACATTGGGAAAGAAATGTGAATATCTCGGGAACCAGTAAACTTTTGACTGTAATCTTTTTACCATCTGAAAGAACTGTTTCTTAACTTTATCCACGGTTTTGTTTCATTCTAAAAGCTTCAAAACTGACGGAGATATTGCTCAAACGGCGAAACACCTTATAATTCATATATATTTATTTGCTAATTCTTACAAAAGGTAATGTGACTCAAGGGAAATATATTGGCGCCCGGAAGTCTGGCGGACCTAATACCATATGACAGAGTATTCCCCGGCGCGGGCGGACAGTTTTTGATCGCATCAGAAGAGGAGAAAATGCTAAAAAACCGGATCTTGTATATTTTCCCATGATTCATCAAAACTTTTTGATTTTAAGCTCAAATAAATCGGAACAAAGGAATGATTGATGATCTGGATCTCGGATCATAAGCATAAAGTGATTCAGAAGTCCGCGGATCGGTTAATTAATTGGGAAGGCTCTAGAACATTAGTAATGATGCAGCTTCACAAAAAGGGGTCAATTAGAGAACAGTCTAGAAAGTTCCTTTATAGCCGAGTCATTTCTAAAGATAACCGTTCGCAATTAAGGCAGTGTAGAGCATAGCTTCAGCGCTACAAGATCCCGCTAAGATCGGCCCAAAAGACAAAGAAATGAATTACTTATTGCTGAGTCATGTCCTAAGTCCATTATTAAGCTTGCACAGCCCAAGCCCCTATATCATTCTAGAACTATCTATAATACAAATGTAGCACATGTAACTAGTGCGAGGCGTGGGAGTAGAGAGGCCTCTGAAAAGCATAAAAGGCCGCCGCTTCTGCCCCCTCTCAAACCTCAGGTAGAAATAAAAGTTTAATTCTCCTCACCAGTGGTTGGTTCGTTTGCTCCAAAAGATACAAATATTAGTTGTTAGCTAATATAAAACTAACACGTCACTCTAAGCGTGAGTTAGGGTCAGTTAGACACAGCTGAACAAAAGTGTCATAGCGAGAATTAGTGAGAATTTGGTGGAGGGACTTCTTAATTGAATAATCTCTCAGCAATACTTGGTTATCACACCACAGGAGAAAAGTGAGCGATCCTGAACCTGCTAGATAACTAGCACGCACTCTAAGCGATAGAAAGAGCAGTTTGGTCACTCCTGTATTGAGTAACATTTATTGTGGAATTATTTTATTAGTAGTTTTCCTTCAGTAAATTATCAGGAAAATCACGTCCTACCGAAAAGTGGTATATCTAGGTGTAATATTGACTAGAAATCATAGTAAAGTCAATATAGAATTTTATCCATAGACGATCTATATGTCAGGTGAGATCGTTGGGGGGTGTTTATTGTTGTTTAGACAGTGAACAAATATATATTTGGCAACCAAAACATGGTCAGTACGCAAATCAGCACAAACTCTAATATTGTTATTGGACATAGGAAACTGGTTACATAAGGTGATCCAGCTCCGCTCCTTCAGCGGGCGACTCGGTTTGCTAAAGCATCGATACTGAACTCATCGCTAGCTACTAATTCATCATGCTTAAGTTTAGTCAGCTGTAAGAGTTCTTTGGCTGTGTCGACCTGATCGATATTGAGATGGGCCCACTGTCACGGCTGTGCATTCCGGCCTGTTAGCTGCCCGTCCCGATGCCGCCCGAGCCCGTTACCGCTATGCGAGCGTGAGCGCGAGCCCCGACCTCAGCCCTATCCTCCCTGAGGACCCCCTGCTCACTTCCCCGCTTGCCCCTAGGCTCCCCTGCACCTGGCCGACTCCCCCACAGCCACACCGACCTCCCTGCCCCGAGTCCGCCTCTGGTACCGACCTAGCGTGACTCCGCGACATCGCCTACTCCGCTATGATACCATCGCCGCTATCGCGGCCCTACACCCCTTCGTTTATTTATCTGTTATTGTTTGTTTTGACCCTCGGTCATTGCCGGCCGCGGTGCGGCCAACCCCGCTCTTTGTTCCTATTTGCTTCCGGACCCTTCGGCCTTCGGCCCGGGTCCGCTTCTATTCATTTCACCTTCATATATATATCCTGTATACTACATTATAGTACCTTAGCTCTAATATCGACTTGACCACGACCCCAAGCCCTGACCCCAACAAGGCAGCCCCAGTAAGTTCGAAATGAGGGCCAAGAGACAACTAGGGGGCACAGCACTCCCTTTAGAGTTGCTGAGGCCAAATGCCCTACCCTCAGGCCTTGTCTGAGGCATCGCGGCCATCGCGGCCCTTAGCGGTCCGCATCGGCGACCTTCGGTGCCCGACCCCGGATCAGTATCTAACACCCACCATCCTTTCAGGATGTCTTCTAGAAGTCTTTGGGCCTTGCCCCTCAAGACCTCTGGTCCGGGAACATCGGCGAGTGGATATAGGATGCATAAGAGTCGTAGTTTGCGTGTCGCGAAGTCATGTGGGGACTCTTTAGAGTACCTTTCACCCTTACGGTACCTACAAGTGTGGAATTGATCTCGAATCTTGTCGAGGAAGGCGGGTGTTAAGAAGAAATGTAGCACATATCCATGTAGATCTTCCCAATTGGTGGTAAAATACAACTTGTCGGCGACCAGCACAGTCGACCACCAGTCTGCCAGAGCACCCTTGAAGCGATCAGGAAGTACGTGGGTCATTTGTTGGGCGAAAGCAGGCGAGTGCCTGGCCAGGTTCCAACATATGCTGCACCACGTTATATAGCTGTCGATCGAACCATCGAACTCCGGGAAGTCTGACGTAGTATATTTGCGATCCACATAAGGTTGCGTGCGGTCAAGAGGAGGAGGTCTGTATCCAGGATTCTGCTGAGGCGCTGCCAACGCTCCAGGTCCGGGAGGCGGAGGAGGGGGCGGTGCCCCAGCGTATCTGATGGGTAGAATGTGCCCCGGGTATGGAGCCCCACCGGGCGGAGGAGGTGGTCCAGGTGGAGGTGGTGGTCCTGATGGGGGTGGTGGACCCGCACCTCGTGGTGGTGGCTGCCAGGGGTCGAGAGGCGGTTGTCTCGGATCATGACCTGGATCTCTGGATCCAATGGGTCCTTCATTTGCCAGATGGTGAGGAACACGAGGGGGTTCGGGTCCATGGTTGTCGGGATCAAGTCTCTCCTCGACAGGCCCCAGCTCTGTCTTCCTTCCGACCTTCAGACCTTTCACAAATTCCGTGTAACCCACGTTCTCCTTGGGGTTCTCGAAAGTGTTGGTCTCTCGACGAACTGTGACGAACGGCATCGAGGGTTCGTCTCTGAGTAGCATCCCTGCAGCGACATTAATGCTTGGTCTAGGCACCGGGAAGGCCCTGGTCGGTAGGGTGCATTTACAAACAAAAGTGGTCTCTTCAGCGGGAGATATGAGATCCTCAAATGTAGTCCATCCCGACGGGAGGGCTTCAGGTTGATGAGTGGGTCGCATTTTGGTCGACCATGCCTCCTTGACTTGCCCAGGATCTGTAAACTTGGCGGGCAAGACATTCGCCAACCTGAGTCCACTCATGCACAACTCGTCAAATTCCCATGAAGGACGAGCAGCTTTCTTGATGGCATCGAAATGTTTTTCGAAGGAATTGAAACGCTGGTCTAGGAAGTTCCATGCAATGCTGAACTCCTTGGGCGACGACCATCCTCTTATGGTGAATATCAGGGCGAGGTCGCCTCGGGGATCCACTACGAAATCACCTGCAGCTAAGTTGGCCTTGGTGGCTAGCTGGGTGAACTCGGTAATTTTCATGAGCAGGTCGGTTAGCTCGACCCACCAGACGGTCCCTAGTCGATATCTCAAAGGCTCTCCTTCGAGACCGGCTCCAACAGACTCTTTCTCGAGATCAGCGGGAGCGAGACGATGCCAATTTCGTATACGTTTCATGTAGTTATTCAAATCCTCAAAAATTCCACCTTCAAACTCTCCAAGAGCTTCGATGACTTGCCTGAGAGCTTGTTGTCTTAGGAATGCACTGGGCGAGGAATGCACATCTTCGCCTACTGGCAAGGTATCTCTTGAGTTGGATCTATGATCCGACTGACTGATCCTCGTGGGGCAGGAAGGAGGATACAATTCGTGTGTCACTTGGACCGGGGTGACTGGTTCGTCTCCCAACAGGGACACCGTCTTTGGTGGCATGGTGCGAGTTTCTCGCACCGGGGTTGGGGCACCAATGTTACGGGAATGGGGGGAAATCCCCAATCCTCGATCCGTTCTTATAGCGGGATGACGAACGTCGTGTCTAGTCTGTACCATAACGGGATATGTAATTGATGAGTCGTCCCAGTCTTGCAAGGGTGTGGACGATCGAACTCCCACCGATTGCGATCGGTGATGTAGTGAGCTATTAAGGAATTGATGGTAGGTAGTCAGAGACGTCATAACAGACGGGTCAGCCACGGGTACTTGGCGCTCCTCAATGGAGTGTACTGTGTGCGAGGTCGCGACTCGTGAGGTGGGTGAGAACTTTGTATAACTGCCATCGGGTACTTGGCGTTCGCAGTGCGAATGTACTGGTAGCGGGTTGATATCATGAGTGTGCAATAAGGATTGACTAACGGGGCCTTCGGTGACTTGGTGTTCCCAAAGGGAATGTACCGTTGGCGGGGGAATATGATGACTGACGAAGGAGGGAACAGATGGTGGATGGGCAGCTACTTGGCGTTTGCATAGCGAACATGCCGGCATCACAGGAAAGTGGACCTCAGAGTATTCACGATCACCAAGATCGTGATGTGACGTTGTCTGTCGAGCACTGGGGGGAGAGCGGAGAGATGAGGTCCCATAGGGTACAGATTCCATAGGATGATACACAGGTCGAGAGTCTTCGACTCGTGACCTCGAGTTCTCGGCGAGGACCGTTAGAGGACTCAACATAACCAGACTTATAAGACATGTTGTGAGTTGTACAGTCACACGGTTCAGTTGAGTCACAGGATGGGTTGTACAGAAGGCGACACACAAGACAGTTGTAGAGAGTAGTTGTTAGTTAGCGGGAACCACCTTCGGCGGTTTCCATACAAGACGCGTGACTATCTACAAATGGTAAGGTCGTGGGAAATCCCGCAAAACACAAGTAACCTCAGCCAGCACCAAAACCCCAATGGGGGGGGGGAAAGGGGTAGAACGAGTAAGGAGGGTAGGGTATCGGGATAGAGGACGAAAGGGAGAAAGAAGGGGGGAGCGATAGAGAGGAGAAGTCTTTGACTATGCGACAGAATGGTCGATGGAGACTCCGTATCCGTAACAGTCAACCAGACCTTTGTATTTTCCCTTCCAAAGAAGAACCAGGTTCTTTGCATGGTTCTCAAGAACCAAGTGCATCCACTCGTGTGGGAAGGAGGTGAAGAGTTTGATGGATGGAATCTCACAAATGGCACTGATGTGTGAAATGCCATACTATTGGTGGAGATCGTCACGAGCGGTTTTTGTTTTTTGAGATGCAATGTCAGTGAGCATGGAATCGTATCTTTCTTGAGTGCGCATCGGGAGTGATTCGGGGTCCCATTCAGTGGTGTTGGTCCCATGGACGTGAGGCTGGGTGAGCGGTACATAATAAACAGAAGAATTATTGCCTCGGACGCCAGTAATCTCACATGCTTGGCAGGGGCAATATGCATTTGACCCCTTGAGCTCGGTGAGATGTTTTGCGGCTGGCATATCTGCGTGAGCTGAGATGGGATAGACATGCAAGTTGAAGCACTTGTTGTGGAGTGTGTCATACACGCAGATTCCAGCAGCAAGATCCTTGCATTCCTTGATGAGTGGCCATAAGAATGAGGACATATGATGGGGTGCTTTTGGACCTGGGATAATGGCGATTGGAATGATGTTGCAGATATGTGTTCGTTCGGAGGGTGGAAGGTTGAAATTGATCGCAATGATCGGCCAACACGTTGCAGATCCATTTCGCACTCAATGAAAAACCTGAAATCCATCTGTAAGGATTCCAAGAGCGACGTCCTCTGGGTTGCTAAAGAAGGTGTGGGCATATTTGATGCCATCGATGATAACGTTCTCAGAAGTGAGAGTCTGGTAGTGCGAGCCACTGAAAACATCCTCAAAGATGCTTTCATCAAATCGGAAGGTGGAACGATATGACATCTTTTTGACAAGGGAGGGGTTTGAGAACATGGACTGGAAGCGAGGTGTGAGTGGGATGTAATCGAAGATGTTTCGAGTGCATTTGTGGGCATCAAATCGTGGTTCTTGACAGAAGGGACATACATCGGCATTGGAAAGATCGTCCCCAATGAAAGCACAACAACTGTTGATGCAGCAATCATACGAGACAGATTGCACACCAGAAAGCATCGTGATCCTTCGATTTAATTTATACAATGATTCGAGATAAATGCAGTAGCCCCAATGCCGGGCCAGTGTCGCATGAAGTTTTCGAGAGATGTTCCCCTCACTGATGAGGCTGAACATCTTGATTGAGTCTATGTCATCTTCCGTCAAGGAGTCGGTGTCTGTATGAATGTCAGAGTGGCCGGGAAGATTTCACTTACTAAAATTATACATATCCTGGAGCTCCTCGTCAAGTTCCATACTATCAGACTCGTCCATCACAACAGAATCTTCATCAGAGTCATTTATGTCCACTTCGTCCACTGGAAGTGGTTCATCCAGTTCATCGCCAACAGACTCGCAGTCTTCGAGCATCTCTGGCACAGGGTGGGATTCGATAACAAGGGAAAGATCAGAAAACAGCTTTCTAAGCGAGTCAACCGGGTCAGGGCCTCCAGCTGTCTCGTTGTGTGCAAGGGAGTGAGGATTGATGCTGTCTGGGGAACTGAAATGTTTGGAATCACAGGAAAAATCAATTGAATCGTTGTCTGGACTTTCATAGGCATCAGATCCAGGTGTATCGATCTCCCTCTCTGGTGAAACTCTGAGTGCATCGATCTGAGGTCAGCAG
Organism: Cantharellus anzutake; assembly: GCF_015039405.1. Classification (NCBI taxonomy): domain Eukaryota; kingdom Fungi; phylum Basidiomycota; class Agaricomycetes; order Cantharellales; family Hydnaceae; genus Cantharellus; species Cantharellus anzutake. Next base: position 207,432 of record NW_024067044.1, read on the forward strand.
ACTGAAGATGGCGCCTGATGGTGCGCTCTGAGAGACCAACAGTGCCACAGCAAGGACAAACCCTCTCGGATGTGTCCTCCATGAATGTCATGGTGGAGATGATGAGTGGAGTGTGGGGATTGTGAAGTGCTTCTACAACAGTGGGTGCTGAGATCGGGCTAAGTTGTTCTCGGCAATTTCCGCAACACTTCGTACGTTTATTCTCTCTGCCACACATTCTGCAACTCACCTAAACCTGCTCATTTCCTCCCGATTCAACTTCCCCTCCCTTCTGCAACTAGCCACACTCCCCCAGAAATATCCTTCTGAGGTAAGTACTCGTACCCAGTCATGGACAGCAATCTTGCAAATGCTTCCTACCTGGACGCGTCTTTCTCCTCTAGAAAGTCATCATGCCCCCTGTAACAAACAAGGTCAGTCTACCCACTGCCCAAGCCTTGATGCCCGCGTCCTAGGCCTAGAAGATCAAGATTCCCGATCCACGTGGCACCAAAAACAGTAAAAAGTATGCGCCTCGAGAAACATTGGGATTGAATGATGTCCAGTATAATGTACTCATGGTGAGTGGTTGAGATCAAATTTCATTCGACAATGCCTGATATGTGGATGGAAAGAGGAATATCAGGGCTGCGGTGCATTCCATAATACTGAATGTTGGGCAAATTACATGGCGAGGAGTTTCTGTGTTGGCGCAGCATGAGATACTCAAAAAGGCATGTCACACTTACTTCTGCATGTAACACTGTTATCTGGATCCTCCCTAGATCTTCAACAAGTATCCCAACCTCAAAGAGGAGTATGAGGGGGGCTGGATTGCCGAGGTCCTGGTCCAGAACGTTATAGTCAATGCACGAGGCAATTACAGCAGGTTGCTAAGTACGTACTTTTAATTCTCAGTCTGGGGTACACACTCACTGTCAACTACAGAGAAAATAAATTCATCATCAGATTCGGGTTCTGCTGAAGTGAAGGAGGAGGATATAATGAATCCATCAAGTGCTCATGCCGAAGATGACAACAAGAGTTATGATGATGACACTGCTGAAGACCAAGAAGATCAAGGGCTAGGATCCCCAGCAAACGTTAACACATCGGCCAAAGGCCACCTTCACAAGGGAAAGGCTCGTGCATCTGTTGGAGGACAGCCTCGAAACATGTATTTACATATGTTTGTGCCGACAATTTTATTGAGCGGTCTACTGTCATCTTGTCCAACCCCGGCCCTGGAACTGCCATAACCCTATATTTTCTATAGCATCCACCTGTGGTGTAGTCTGGCCCCCCCGTGCGCCCTCAGTTTCCTTCCTAGTCTAGCTCTCCCCCCTTTCTACTACCTTACTAACGTATCCTTACAACTAGGAAACAATAAACACAAGCCACTTGAATTTGAAGATGACAGTGATGACCAAGTCCATGCCACAGAAGACCTGATGCCATCTACATCTACTGCAAAAAAAGGAACCTCCATGGCCGTTAGTATGGCAGCGCCTCGAAAGAATACCCGAAACAATCCTTCTGATGAACGTGAGCAGAAAAGGAAAAGGTTGATGCCTCATGGTGCGTAGTTTGGCCTACATTAGTTTCCTTTCCAGTCCGCCTCTCCCACTTTCTGCTACGTTGCTAATGTGTCATTATGCTAAAAAACAATACCATACCCGAACAACCTGAATCCGAAGGCGATAACAATGACCAAGTCCATACAATGGAGGACTTGATGCCATCTACCTCTACTGCAAAAAAAGGAACCCCCATGGCCATCAGTATGGCAGCACCTCGAAAGAAGAATACCCGAAATGATGTTGCAAATGAACCTGGCCCATCTCAATCTCAGAAGAAAAGACCCCGTCCTGTGCCTCGCGAAGCTGCACGCAAGGGCTGAAGTCCGCTTATGGTTTGATCTTCTGCCATCTTATTCTCAGTCCAAGGCCCTCGTTTTCATTAGGTTACCCTGAATCAGCATATATCAAGATTGAACTGTACCGGATTGACGCTGTAGGCGGGATAATCGCCCACGCACAGAGCCGGCTCAGATACCCGCTTCCAACATTCAGAAATCTACTTTTATTCATGCGACAACTGTTGGAGGAACCGTGTGCTATGGGAGGCCGGACGAGTTTTCGTACAGCCACATTCCCACACCCGAGCGAGGAACTCGCCCGGACAGCCACATTCCCGCGGTAGCGTGACTACTTGGTCACAACACCTTTTCTTCTTACTTATTTTGGTCACTTCGGACTTATCCGCGAAGTCCACAAACTATATTCAATCTTTTGAATTAGTTTCCCTTTTCCTCAGTTCTCGCGCATATAGTGAGACTGAGGTTAGTTATCTTTCTTTCTTTCTTATATCTTATAACTCATTGTATATTACCTTATAGCTTTACTACTAGGTAATATAATAGTTCTCGTGCATATAGTGAGACTGAGCTTTACTACTAGAGCAAGCGGTTATTCCGTTAACAACTCGGTACAGAATTGGTATCTAAAAATAGTGCTAATTCGTACGATTCCGACGATATCAAGAACGTCCTAATCGGTGGAGATTTGACGGAGTTCTATATTGGACAGGTTAGGCACGGAAGGTCACGAGCATGTGCGGGCGTGGGAATCTCAAGCGGCAACCCAGAATTCCAGCCTCACTCGTTCCCACGGCGTCTAATAAAGTGGTAAAAATGCTTATCGGCTGTGTGAGAGTTATCTCCGGCTTCATTTCCAATTTTGGCCTTTAATTCCGTAAATCCGCTGAGAAATCGCTTATTTCCTTATATTTTCATATTTTGCCATCATTTCAGATATTGATTGATATTCTTTTATTGATACTATTACCCTTTTTTATTATTTCGCCTAATAAGGTATGCAGGTGCCATATGGTACCAATATTTCCCATCAATTATTCTAAAAATAATTGTTCCTTATATCCTGTACATACCGGATTTTGGAAAAGAAGTTCTCCCTTCCCCCAATTTCTCTAAGGTGCTAGGACGCGCTAGAGTGGGTGTGAGTGAGTGGATTCCAACAGTAGGAATAAGGGCAACAATCTAGCCTGCAACGAGTGGGTAGTGGATTTGTTGAGCCCGGACCTTGCGGAAATCCCGGAGAACTCACCACGGAGTTAAGGATCGAGAGCATAGCAAGTTTAGTCAAGAAAGTAGGATTTTGGAGAGTTTGGCCCCACAAGCTTAGTCGGCATCGAGAGCCGCGAGCCCTCTTTCAACGCTCAACTCTATCTCTTGCTCACACTCTACTCCGTGCTTCCAAGGTTTCAACCCTGCCTCATGCTCTACCGAATCAGCTCTTCTTTGTCACTCAAATTGGCATTTCATTTCCTCACTCAATTCATCGCAACTGTAGCCTAGATTTTTCGCTGTATATCGCCATAAATGTAGTCATAAATAACCACGTTTTTGTCAGGGACAGCTCCGAAAGCGGCGAGGTCCCTGCACGCGGGACTCGGTGGGACGGATAGCGGCTGTGCGTAGCGGCGATCCCGTCGCGGGGTGAGCGTCCCCGACCACTTAGGCTGAAGTGGGAAGTTGAGTTATCATTAAAAGGGAAAAGCTATGGTACTTACCTGAAGTGGGAAGTTGAGAAGAAGGCTGCTTCTTCTGTTCCCACCCCAGGCGCTATTATATACATGCGGTCAGGGTCACGTGGAGGAGGCCACGTCATCTCCGCGCACAGCCGCACCTCCCCGGGTGTCTCCGTGGGAGATCCCGGAGGCAGCCGTTCAGTAGGCAGGAGTGTGCGCGGCGCATGCGGCGATCAGGGAAGCGGGGTTAGGTATGTAGTGGTACATGGAGAAAAGGGAAATCGACTGCAGAATAGAAATGGAGAGAAAAGGGGAAAAGTGAGGAAGGAGGGACGGGGCTGATAGCGGGGGTCGCGGAGTAGAACAGTACGGCGCGGGGCGCAGCACGGGGTCAGGCAGGTGTGCCCTGACAGTTTTTCACCAAATTAACAACATCGTAAATGACGAAATCCGACTGGTAAATTACAAAATGCACCCTTGTAAATTGACCGTTTACACTCGTTATCATGGTGGAGAATCATTAGAAAACAGGTCATCTACATCCTTTAACGTGGTAAAGGGATCCTGGTAAAATGCAATGGACCACGTTGTAAAACACAACTTTAATCATGTTAAAAATGAGCATATTATACAATGGTTAAGATGATCTTTTACGCATCACTAATTCCCTCTGTGCAGCGATTTGTCAATATGATCTTCACCAACCTTTTGGATGTTTCTGTGGTAGTCTACCTAGACAACATCCTGACCTATGCAACTTGCCTAAGGTGATTATTACTTAATATAATAATAATAATAATAATGTGTTGGAATTAAAATATTCTTCGCAGGGGACCTCTAAATCACGCTCACATCAGGCATCGCCACACGGACACTTTTGGCTGCCCCAGCAGACTCTAGTCTTCATTACTCCCACCATCATCAGTACCCACGGCTCGAGCCTCGTTCTAGAACCTCTGCATAGGCGGGCCTGGGAGAATAGATGGGCTAGTGTTTTAGGTCGAGAACAAGTATCCACCGGCTCGAAACCCCGATTGCTAGCTGGCTCGGTTGCTTCAGAACAATCAGGTTCGAACACATTCATATTCTTCGCCCCGTTTTCCCGGTCAAGGGTCTAGGCTCGTGGTAGATGTTTAGGGAATCGGCCCTTGTTTGTATCCCACCGCCAAATCAAGTTTCTTTCTGCAATACAATCACTATGTCCCAGTGCGTAGTAACCAAATTTCCTTCGGTCAGCCACGATTCCCTAATGGATACGACACACGCGATCTAGCCCCGATCATGGTGTTAACTCCTTGCGGGCGTTGTCCCTGATCCGCGATAACGAGCGTCACTATGGATCTTCAAACCCTTCCTTTAATCGCCGCCCTTAGGGTAGCAGTACAACGAACGCCGGCCACACCTGCAGTCGCAAGTTCTGGAATAACACACTCTAATATTGGCTAGTGCTCTGCGCTGGACGATCGTGCTGTGTGTTTTCTTCGTGTGCCCTTGTGCCCTTCATATCGGTTAATCTCACATTAAAACCCAGAGCAACTAAACCCAGCCCAACCACAACCACAATATCATCCATCACCTTCATAGCCATGATTGATTGATCATACCTTCGGAGATGAGCATCCTTGCATATCTCCGTCGTATCAAACGTCATGGACCACAGATACATGACTCCGTTGGATCGTACGTACGTTCTATGAAAGATCTGAAAGAAATATAAGGTCGCGATTCATTCGGAGTAGTATGTAGCCACTCGCGAGATCGAGATTGGGAACCTCGACTCTACGTGGGTTCTAGACCCATAACGATTCCAAGTGGGGAAAGTTCATTCGTCCGTCTTATCTTCTTTGTGCGTCTTGGAAGGGAAGGCGAAGCTAAGAAATATGTGCCGGAGCGGAGATAGATATCAGTCTGTAGAGGGAAGTTCTAGAACCTTTGGTCAATATGACATTGTGTGAGTCGTATACTGGGCAAGCAACCCTAAAAATGTTATTTGTATTACACGAATTCACATACGCTCAGCTTGAAATGTTAGGCTCTATAATTGCGCCGAATCGACATCCCATGGCTTCGAAGCCCCGTGTACGATTAATATCACTCCACAGGGCCTCGGCCATGGATTCACCGAGGCAATACGACGTGCGCATAGATATGTGTATGGAGCTATAACTCGGTATTCACTCGCATTCCGACCCCAACCGCACGCATCGAATTGCACGAGCATGGGCAAGACCAGCAACAACCGGCAACCGGTTCAATCGGCCCGCCTCTCCTAAGTAAATTATTCCCCGGTATTAGTAACCACCGGCTAAACCTCAGCTCATCCCATAGCTCAAACAGCTGATCTCGCTGAACGGGGAACCCTCAGCTGTAGAAGGGTAAGCACATACAAGTTCTCCGTGGACATGGGCGTAATTTTGATATTATGTAGCGCGAGGCCTGATGGTTAGGGGCGGCACGCGGCCTGGTGTTGACTGTAGCAAGTGGCTAATGAGGAAAGTGACCTAAGTCGGTAAGTACAATTGAGAAGCCAGGGCCCAGGGAAGAGAGAGAGACGCTGGTCGATCATTTACGTATAATATCGATGGTGAGTCACTTTGCAATTAATTGATAGACGAATGTAAGTGGTCATGCCTGATGGACCCAGCTTTGCAACCTGCTTCATATATACAGTACAACACTTGTACTCGTGATAATGCTGTTTATGTTCAGCCGTACGTTGGGTGCATTGGGGAAGAGAAAGTGACTGGAAATGGACGGCGAATCATGATGGACATTCGGCGAGGAAGATGTTGTGCATGTGCCATGCAGTGCGACAGAGAGATCGGAAGTGGGCGGATAAGATGAATGTATGAAGATCGCGCTTGATTTGCTGGTCACTGGGTATGGTTTGCATATACTTTACTGGCTAAAGGTGCCAGAGTCACTCTGCTACGGGTGATTTGCCGGAGGACGTATATAGACGTTCGTCATGGAGCCGGGACGGGAGAACATCACAGATATGATATGTGTATATATAACTCAGTAAGACAAATGATGTTGTTGCATGTGCCGCGTTGGGTATTTAGCAGGAAAGCCGTCTAGCGAATGTCTTGTAATACTGAGAGGCTCCGTGAAACGTCCAATTGTACGATTAATTGGTCTAGACCGCGCATAACAACAATATCTGGGGAAAATGAGGGCGTTACGGGTCCGTTGCCGCGCACCGCATATAGCCTGAGGAAGCCCGGGAAATGCGTTCAGTACGGCCGGCCCTAGTGCAAGTCAACATGGATACCCAAAAAGTCATGTGGAACATTGCTGTATAGTGCGATTGTAGAGAGCGGGTCAGACTCCTCCTATTCTGGTAGGCGGCACATATCGCGCATCGATGGATAGAATGGAAGAATCATTTTTCAAAGTTGAAAGAGGAAAGCAAGGTCGCGGCGCAAGCCGGATATGTAAATAAGGAGCGTATCAACGCTTGTGCATGAGTTTGCGCTTGATACGCGAATTGATCGAACCACATGGACCTCGTAGTAATCTCGCATGGAGAGGAGATCGTTGAGGCTAGGCCTGGATCAAGTGGTGAGTTTTACAGACAAATTCGCGATGGACCCGATCTGGGTTAGTGTGATAGTTAATTCGAGATTGAATGTCTTGATCTTACAACAACAGGTAATATGGGCTTGTGGGCTATGATATCCACCTTGGCCTGGACCGCACTACGGAGTGCAGCAGGTTCAGGTACTAGGCTCGGAGAGATGATTGCGCTGGTGGGAAGGGAAGCTATACGTATTAATGTGCCTATGTAGCTGAAGAGAAGATCATTAGCTCCACTCTTGAACACTGTGCTCTTACGTGGATTAGGGTGACCAATCAGAAATATGAATGGAACCTGAGACGTTCTGGAACGTTTCCATTTATATCTATGTGTCGGAACGAGTTGTTTTACTGCTATTACCTTTCCTATTACCTTTCTACATACATCTCGCCTGGAAAAGTGAAAGTGAGCGTTGACAAGGTGGTCCGGACTGACGGCGAAGGTGAGCGGAAGGGGAGAACTAGCACCACAGATGGAGTTGCACCTGAAAAGGGGGATTTAAGAATCGATATTAAACAAGGTAACGATTCAATTGAATGTGATCAGCTGAAAATACGAATAAATTAAAACCGGGTAATATGTTTGTATTGGCTCGTTTACCTGGTTCTCCTTCATTTCTCTTTACTTTCCACTCTCCGTTTCACAAGTATGGCATATATATATCCCAACCCTCACCGTCGTCCTGCATCACTCCTTCCTTCCCCTTCACCTTTCTCTTCGCAGGAAGAAAAACAGGTCTGCACTTGGGTTATAACCTGTGCTGAGACTATCGGGAAGGATCGATCGAGGAGGATCCACCATACAATAAAACAATAACCTGAGCTCAGCGGTACCTGGACGAGCCCTCTTGCGCTTTGCTTTCCTTCTCGTTTTTACTTGAGCTTGACGATCCTATTCCTATTTGCCTGCTTTCTTGTCTCACATATCACATCTCCATATAACCTTGGCAAGAAACCACCCGCTTACCCACAACTTACTCCAAATACGCTCATCTCCACACCCCCCCACGGGATAACTCACGCGATAAACTGTAACTAATACCGCCCACAATACTCACGGCCTCGCCACACAATCAAAGCCTGAGAGAATCACAAAGTCCGTGTTGGGGGTCTAAATAAAATATTTCCTTATGCACATGCCAACTTGCACTCATCTCCCATCCGTCCCTGTTCCTTCCAAAGCATTCACCTTGACTTCTTCCTCCTCTTCTTCCTCTCAATCCACGACGATCGTCATGTCGGTTTCTATCCCACCATCACCATCTCGCTCACAATCGCCAGCTGCCTCTTCTAAGAAGAGAATGAATACAACCTCCCCGGATCATCAATCGACTTCGGGATCGACGTCACCGACAATACAACGACACCAACACCAACCTTCTCAAACGTCTGTCTTCCTCCAACAACCTTCTCCTTCATCTCCTCTCTCCCCTTCCTCCTCTTTCATCTCACTCGCCTCCGGACCTTCCCCCCCTCATTCACCCGCCACCGCTAACCCCACTGAGACCACCACCACCGAAACGACAACAACTCGTCCTAGAACCTACTCCTCTTCTTCCTCCCGCTCAGGCCGTACAAAAATAACAGCATTACCTTCTATCAGCCAAGATTTAAACCTTTTGCCGTATATGACTCCAGATCGATGTGCAGTGGTGGTGGCAAGGACGAGTAGTAGATGGGACGAGAAAGTTAGAGAAGAGATGGTAAGCTTTCTTTGCTCTGCTTAACACGATCCTTTCCTTCCTTGGAGGCCTTTTTCGTATCCCCTTTCTATTGTTTGAATATCACTCATTTCTCGCTCTAGCTTTTCGACTCTCTCTCGAAAGATCATCCTTCTCCAACAGCGGTGACGACCTCCCCCACTATGTTAGCAAACACCCGTTTGAGTCCAGCATCCCGCTCAACTTCATCTCCTTCCAAACTTCACCTCACCACTTCCACTCCCACTCCCACTTCCACTCCTACCGCCCGTACCCAGACTTCCTCGCACTTACGAGCCCAGTCCCATTCGCATCCGAGTCAGTATCAACAGCATCAGTACGATGGGTGTAAGAATCCTAGAAGAACGTCGGGACATTGTTATGCTCGTTCTGGGTTTGCGTTTGGGTTTACACCTTTGGCGAAGACTGTGGTTGCGGGTGGTGGTGGCGTTGCAGATGAGCCTGTGAGCGAAGGGAGTGATCCACCGGAAGGAGAGTACGCTCATAGGGTGAGTTTTTTTCTTTTTTTTCATTCATTTTCGTCGTTCCGTATTCAGATTCGGGTTTTATTTAAAATTTTTTTTCAATGCAGAGAAAGAGCGATGCGAGTACGATGTCTAGTTCTTCTGCCAATTCGGTGGGTAGGAGTGGGAGGAGGATCATCTTCAGTGTGGGTGGTCCTGAGGAGGATGAAGATGTTTTTGAGGATGGGTACGGAGGAGAAGAGGAATGAGGAGTTGTTGTGTTTTGCGAAATGGAATATCGCGTCACGTCGCGTCGAGGCGGCGAAGTTGGCGTCGTCGTCTTCCGGAGGTCTTTTTTCAATTTCTGGGTCATGACTCCTCTAATTTGCCCCCCCCCCCCCCTGTTATGTCTCTGTTTACATCGATCTATCCACTATTCATCGCAGCATGCCATCTTTTTCTCTCTCTTCCCCCCCCTCCCTTTCCCATTTTGTTTCCCACTCTCGCCACACTATTTCTTCGCCGAATGATTCTCGCTTTCTTGTGTGATCTTTCTGGACCTGTGAACTCGGACACCTTCGTAACATGGACAATATTGACACAATTGCTTTGTTTGTCAAGTTTTGTTTTGTAGTATTTTTTTTTTCTCATTTTCCCAATATCGGTGTCATTCATCCCATCCTCTGTCCATCGCCATTTTTTTTATTCTCATATTCTCGAACCTGGATTTTTCCTTACACCTTGTTTGTTTGTTTACTTTTTTTACTACTACTGGCCACCAAATTAGTCATCGATGAACGACATTTTTGCATTGTTTGCCTGCTTGCATGTACATTTGGAACCAATTCCAACAAGGGAGTTCTTTTTTCTTCATCGTACTATGTATTACGCATTTATTCTAGCCATGAAAGCAAGTATAGTATTTCAGCCCAGGAATAATTGTCCTCTGAACGCAGTGATTCAAGACCCACTCCAGAGTAGCGGGAATTATGGCGGAGTTGGCCGAATTTATTGTGTGTTATTTTGGGCAACCCATGGAATTCGGTCCTCACCGTGGACGAGCTCTACCTCGAGAGCCAAAACTGACGAGCCCCAAACAATGGGAAGCATATAGGCAATGCCTTTCCCTAGAGCGGTTGGATGGATGGGATGTCTATGTGCCTGAGCTTCAGAAGCAGAAGGAGTGCATCACAGGGTCCAAGTTCAATCCACGCATAGTTGCACGTTTCCTCGGTTATTGTTTGCTTGGGGCTCCCAATGAGCAAGGGCGTGACGCATTGACCCGTGAGATCATCGAGTGCACGGACAAGGCGGACGAAGCAGAGAAATTGGCTGGGCTCGCCCATTTGTACCTTTTTGGGCTAACTCGTGTATGTGAGTTTCTTTGTGAAGCATTTTTTTATTCATTTCCAGCAATCTTTGACTTGCTATTCCCTAGTTTACAATCCCAAAGGCCTCACACCCTCACTGTCAATGAGTCAGAGTCCCATAGATTCTTTCGAGCAAGCAGAGGAGAGGGTGGCTCCTATACTCCAACGGTCCTCGATCCCCGATAGCAGGCTGAGGCCACTCGTGAGTATGTTTTGCTGACTTGTTCTTATCCCCTCATCGATGCATTCGGTCAGATCTTGCTTCGTGATGACAATCGCTGTGTCTTCACTGGTCTTTTGGATAAGTCTTTTGTGCATCATACACCGGGGGAACTCAAAGTGGCAGGACAGCGAGCCAATGTGGCTAAAATGGAAATGGGTGTGGAGGGAACAAAACCCAAGGCCAGTGAGACATATGTCGCTCACATTGTCAGTAAATCTCTATCGGAGGACATCGATTGCCAGTCAGAATCGGGAACAAAGGTCGGTTTTTTTTCCGTGCCTTATCTGATTAATTTAGCTCGAGTGGGCAAAGAAGGCAGCGGCATTGATCGAGCGGTTTGGAGGTTTTTCCTCCATCCAGATGCTTGGGGATCATTGTCTGAACAGTCCGTTGAATGCATTCACAGCATCGGATACACCGCACAAGCAGTTCGACAGCCTCGACCTGTGGTTAGTGCCAGCTCTAGTACGTTTCTTTGTCACTTTTTACCCTTGTTTCTTGGATTGACTTGTTATCTAGGATGATGAGAACGTCATCATTCCCAATGCTTACGTTCCACAGCACGGTGGGGGCATCAATATGTTAAATGAATTTGGAATTCGACCAATTGTCAACTTCAAAGAGGCTAAAACTGAAGATGATCAGGTCATCCATCCTCCTGACCCACGTCTCATCGCCCTGCATGCAACCTGTGCATGGGTTCTTCATTCATCTGGCGCCATAGACCATGTACGGGAGCTTCTCTTTCGAGAACCTGAACCGATTTCGCTCATGACTGAGCCAAATGCAGTTCAAGAGCTGTCTAAAGCTCTAGAGATGTTGCGGTACACTCGGCACATTCAGCACATTTCCTTGGTGGCCTAATGGTTTTCACATTCCACCCAACCTCTCCCTTTACTTCAATGTTGTGTGTATTTCTCTGGTTCTACTTGCTTCCACACCAAATTGTGTCACCGTGTGTGACCATCTGGAACTACGGGCCACGGGCCCAGCTGGAGCGCAAATGTCGACCCGGCCGGTTTCAGTGCATTCGGTCGGTCTCGACGAAAAAACAAACCAACATTACGACGGTGACTTATGTAATAGTTGTGCCCACCGTCGGAATGAGTAACTTATCCGAAACTTGACTCCAATTAGCTGGGGAGGAGTCTGCTCTTGCACAGTTTACGCATTCAAGACCCGCTACTCTGTAGCGGGAATTGCAGGATTGAATTCACTGGCCAGCGAGTGGCGCATATCGCGTTGATCTGTGTTGACATCTGTGGCGGACGTGAGAGGATCGATACGAAGGGGATGGGAAGCTGGAGCTACTAGCGGGATCAATACTGTGACGGAGATTGAGAACTTATGATGTGAGATGTCTGTTATGTGACGTACATGGATGGGGCGGGCGGGAGCCTGGAAAGCGGAAGAGGAGAGGGGGGGGGAGGCTGTACGTAGTGCGGCTTACTCGAGGTTGGCTGTGCGTGGGTGGATATGTGGGGGAAGTGGGAAAGCCTAGGCTTTTCGTGGGAGGTTGTAAGTGGTGGGACCGTGCTTTTTTCGGGAATAGGTAAAAGGGGGGGAAGAAAAAGAAAGAGAATCGGAGTAAAGGTGCGCGGCCTCCTTGAGGCTTAGTGCCCGGTGGTGTCTATACGTGATTGTCAAGTTTTGTTTTGTGGTATTTTTTTTCTCCTTTTCCTCATTTTCCCAATATTGGTGTCATTCATCCCATCCTCTGTCCATCGCCATTTTTTTGTCTCAATATATTCTCATATTGTCGTATTCTCGAACCTGGATTTTGCCTTACACCTTGTTTTTTTTTAACTACTACTAGCTGCCAAATTAGTCATCGATGAACAACATTTTTGCATTGTTTGCCTGCTTGCATGTACATTTGGAGCCAGTTCCAGCATTTCTTCATACTATGTATCACGCATTTATTCTGGCCATGAAAGCAAGTTGAATACATGTTTCATCGTTTAGCACAAGGTTTATGGCAAGTGCGTACAGAGCACATTGCAGGATTGGATTCACTGGCCAGCGAGTTGGCGCACATCGCGTTGATCTGTGTTGACATGTGAGAGGATTGATGCGAAGGGGATTGGTGGGATCAATATTATGTTGGTGGATGACGGAGATTGAGGACTGATGACGTGAGATGTCTGTTACGTGACGTACATGGGTGGGGGGTAAGTTGTACGTAGTGCGGCTTACTCGAGGTTGGCTGCGATATGTGGGGGAAGTGGGGAAGCCTAGGCTTTTCGTGGGAGGTTGCAAGTGGTGAAACCCTGCTTTTTCGGGGATAGATAAAAAGGGAAAAGGGAAAAAAAGGAGAATCGGAGGAGTAAAGGTGCGCGGCCCTAGGCTTAGTGCCCGGTGGTGTCTGTACGTGATATTTCTCGATGGCGTTCGTGAGCCGAGATTAGGTGATTGCGAATGAGTAGATTTGTTGTTGATAGGTAAAAGGAAAAGAAAAAAGAAAGAGAATCGGAGTAAAGGTGCACGGCCTTCTTGAGGCTTAGTGCCTGGTGGTGTCTATACGTGATGTTTCTCGATGGTGTTCGTGAGCCGAGCCTAGGTGATTGCGAGTGAGCGGATTTGTTGTCGATGTTAGCGAGTTGTGTTGAATGTCATTTTGGATGACCCATGGGTTGTTGTTTGGCCTGATGTGGGTCGACGAAACCGTCAAAAAGGGTCATGAAGAAGGATGACAAGGGGCTTAGTAAGAGAGTCTGACAGTTGTCACATTTTTGGGAGTGTCAGCGATGATGCTTTTGGATGCACTGCATGAGGGATAGTGGGCAAAGGTATGGGGCCGTCCGGCCAACAGCCTAGCTGAGAACGGAATTGGGTGTCATGTTGATATCGTTCGGTGAATTTGGCGGTGGAACGAACATGCAGCAGCAGCGTGGGCTTCCAGTATCATAGGATACACGGCGAATGGAGAAAGCTCAAGGGAGAAGCTAAATGCCATGTGGTCAGCATTGTAGAGTGGCGATTGAGGACCACACTGCTAAAAGCACTGGATGTGGCGTTCGCGATCAAGAGCTTAGTTGCGAACATATGCCCTTAGCTACTACATACTAATGTAACGTAACCGAATAACGGTGTAATTGCTGTCTGAGGGCACTGAGAGCGTTCGGCTGCCAACTGAGCAGCTTTCGACTTCGGATGGAAGCGTTTGCTATGGAGGACGGCATGGAAGGAAGGCTCAGCTAGAAGGCCACGACATTACGCATGACGATAGCTCGGGTGGGGAACATCAAGAAACGAGCGACTCGACAGGATACAACGTGGCTCTGCTGCGCGGGCTTCACACAACTCCCAAGCGACGCGTAAGGACCCTTGTATTCTAGTTAATTGTCGTTTAACGGTCCTGGGAACCAAGTTGGGCCAACTCACAGTTCTAAATTCGTCGCACAAAAGGTCTTGGGTCCCGCACTTCAGACGCTTTGACATCCTTCAGTGAACTAGCCAAATTGATGCCGGATGAATGGCAACAAGCTGAGGACAGATGTTGGCACTGAGCGTAGTTGATAGACTGTATGCACGTAGCTATAGGTAATGTACATCATGTAAGTCAAAATGATGATGATAAATCTATCATAATACCCCGCGGCCTCGTGATGTCGTGGCAATCCCGTCGATACGGGACTTTCTATACATGAAGTGTGGGTAGTCTGGTTGGTATCGTCTGGTGTCAGTGATCTTCGGGTTTAAGTCAAAATATTGATAGACCCTGCCGTACTGCCACGTGACAGCGAGGCCATGGGTGATAAAACCTGGGCCGTGGGAGTGTGGCTCTGTAAAAAAAACTAGCGCACTGTTCTCCAGGCAACTTCTTCTATCATGGGGAGGGCCTTGGGATACTGTCCGAGACTGCTGAGAGACGTGTGGATTGAGTTGAGCTAAGCGCGAAGTGTATGCTAGCGGATGAACGGCAACTAGCTCGCGCCAGAGTTTGCCACTTTCTTCGATCACCGGGAGCGCTTCGGAATCTATTCCAATAGAGGCTGGTATCCTGCCTAGCCTCGGAATGCCGCCCGAGTTTCCGGAGTGACGCCTCCAGAACTATGAGCGTTCGAGCCAAATCCGAGGTGTATGATTTCGGATAACTAGATTTGGCTCGATCTCTCGGGTGTCTTGCCGTGTCGCTCAATGAGCTAAGACGACACTTCGAAGCGCTCCCAGTGTGATTGAAGAAGGTACCGAACTCTGGCACCAGCTAGTTGCCATTCACCCATCATGATCGCACTGCACCTGGGGTTTGGCTAACTCGTTAAATTTTTGAACCAAATCAGGGCCTAATGGTGTTGGATGAATAGCAGCAAGCTGGCGCCAGTGTCTGTAGATCACCGGGAGCACTTGGCCAGTCCAAGTTTGTGGAGTGACTCATTAGGAATCTTGAGTGATCGACCCAATGAACTCGGAGAGCGCTCTTGGCGATCCAAGAAAATGTTAGACTCCGCTGCCAGCCAGTTGTCATCCTACCAACGGCGTATCTGACTCGATCGCTCCAGAATCTTAATGAGATCGGGTGGCATTCTGAAGCGCCCCTTGTGATTGAAAGTCGTTATCATACTTCATTCTAAATTCATTCTAAATCCCCTGAGACTTATGGACGTGAACTTGTTCTTCCATCATATTCTTGTACCGCTGATGCGCTAGAGGGCCTAGAAGACATGATGAGTTAGCGGCTATACGCGCTCTCATGCAGCAGTTGGTGCTGGGCACAATCACACCGCGTGCCACGGAACATCATCTTCCATCCTTCACAAAGCCAAACACAGATCCACAAGACCGAGGTTTACTCCAACATGCTCTAGCCTAGCTTGTCCTGTCCTGTTCGTGTATTTGAAACAGGGGTTGCAGCATGCGGTGTGGTTTGTGTCTCTAGTTAGTTCGTTGATTCTTGGTGTTCACGCCCGGCACTGTGCGCTACACCAGCCTCGACGTGACTCGAGGTGGGCATATACTAGGATCAATTATCTCTTCGGTACGCGGTCGGTCGGGAGGCGTGTAAACGTCAGCACTAGACATTATGGACGGTAGAATCAGGAATTGTTGTCCGGGGAGAAACTATGGCTACAATTGTTTTTCTATTGTATAAAGGCTCTATATCCGCAACCTTCACACTACTTCTATCAGACCACCTCCCCCTCACAGTGACCATCGGCAGGGGTACCCATCTCCTTTACAAAAGGAGATGGGTGACATGACCGATTGGTGGTGTGTCAATATCCACATATTTACGAGTGGGTCCCCATATGAGCAGGATCGACGACTCGAACGGTAGAGATTGTTTTGTAAGATCGAGAGCACTTGAACATCCTGCACAGACGGAAGAGAAGTTGAGCAGCGGGGTGTGCTCGAAGGAGTGAGGCAAAACCGATCTGTAGGGGTCAATAGCTGGAATGGGGGGGTATGCTTCGAGGTGGTCATCGGTGTGAGGCTGGAATGAAAAAATAGAGCGTAGGCCCGGGTTTGACAGTGGTCATGAATTGGAGTTATGTTGACGTCCTGCAGGATGGTAGAATATCAAGTAGCAAATCAGACAACCACTCGCAAAGCACAACTAGCCTTAGCCGCGTCACCGCATATGAACAGAACGCTAAAGAATATGCAAGCAGATGTTTTTAACAATGGGGTCGGTATCACAGGGTTCGTTAGGCTGAAGTAGTCTCTAATAAATAGAACGACGTTGCTTGCGCGGACAAGGTTCCATTGGAAGGCGATCAATCTGCGGGATATTCCCTACCGATGATTCCCCAGAGTATCGTCCGACGAGACAAATAACAATCTTTCCCGTGATGGTCCATAGCCGCCAACCTCCGCCCACTCGCATTGCACAAGGTCGCTGAGTGGCGCATCCAAGACACCAAGACAAGAATGAGCAATTGGCTACCTCCCATAAATGAGATGAATCGCGTGGTGATCGCACAGCTTGCAGTTCGGGTTGGCTTGATTACCCGCCCCTCTGACGAGTGTCTATCCCCATCGTTATAAGACGAAATGATGGACTAGCGATGTTGTCGCTCAGTCCCGTTGTACGTGAACTAAATATATATTGGAATAATCACCTAGCGATGTTGTCGCTGGTGTACGAGTGTTCAATACATGAGGTATGAAGGACAAACAAGATATAACCAACTCACCTCAGTCCCGTTGTACGTGAACTGAGGAAAGGTTGGGTTGTCCAAAAATTAAGATTTTATAGTCAGGCGCTATGAATGCGCACTGACTTTGGCACGGGTGTCACCAAGAAAGGTAATTGGCGAAAATCTAAGACGCCACACGACTCAACATCACCAAACGTGAGTTGGTCATAGCGTACGCCATTATACCAAGAATTCTAACAATCGTCACCAGCACTGGACCGGCAAGGTCCCCCCCCGAAGGTTTTCCTGATGATCGATCATATTCTCTCAGCAGGAAGATGTGGCGGTCCCGATTCTCGCCGCTGCGTCCGATGCATTCCCTCCTCCCCAGTGGCGCCCGCTTTGTCTTGGACGAAGTATTGGATAAGCAAGTCATGCTGATGCACGGAGATCACACACTCACGCGTCCCCAATCTTATAGCATAGCCTCAATATACTATAAAACGCACAATCCAGCCACGAAGCGGGGGGTTCATCGACTTCGACCTAGCTCGATTGGGTGGACAGAATGAGAAACCGAGTGGAAAGGACAATAAACTGATGGCACTGAATCTACTTTCTTTTCCAGAATCCTGCTAGGGCGCCAGCCAAACATAAGCTAAGCGCTCCGCTCTCGATTGCTGCAGCAAAATCTTTATGCCTTTTGTGAAGTGGAATTTTGCTGAAAATGCTTATCAATCCTGTTATCTTGAAGAAATAGCAGCTATCCGAGTTGTTGAACCATGACAACAAAGGGTGGGGACTGATGGTGCGGATCTGACCATCATCTTCCTTCTCCGTGTAGATGAGACACCAGGCGAAAGATTCGGCATCGCGTCTGTAGAGACGTGGAATCAGGCCCTTCAATTTTATCAACTACTTGAAGATACAAGTGTGGTTCCCCGAGCGAGCCTCTGTTTGAAATGTTGATACTCATAACTGAGACAAGATATCAAGTAGCGGAGGATAATTTCACCTCAGTCCTGTTGTACGTAAACCGAGGAAAGACATGAAAGAGAAAAATCTCGCTCTGTGAGTGCAACGTTCTGAATCGCGCACGCGCAAGGTAACAGGAATATCAAGAAAGGAAGTCCGACGCTGCACGTACGTCGATATCTCGACTTCAAGCAGCATGCATGTAGAATACGGAAAGGGCAAGGATTGAAAGCTGAGTATGCAAAGGGATTTTTTTCATCAGCAGATGACGAATGATGTTCGAATGAAAACGAGAAACGTGTAAATACGGAGAGCACCATGTTGAAAATGTATATGAACGGACTTTGTCGAGGCCGTTAAAAAGAGTTGACATACGAGGTTCAGCGTTTCGGCCATCCATGAGTATGGGGGTCTCCTTTGTCCACGGTCGGTCTTTCGGCATCTGGTCCTAGTGAGCCCATCGTGCCTCCTCATTCTACAACCTAAACCCAGGCTGCAATGCGGAGGGAGAGGTAGAGACGCGTCACATCACCAGCTACTTCGCAAAGCAATAGCTGAAGAGTCCAGTCATATCGTTAGCATCGTCGAAAGGTGAAGGATACAGATAATATGTCAGACTGATGATGCAACGATATCCAAGGAGGCCCCTGTGTAGCCGGAATCGGGGACTAGCTAGAATGGCGAAGAGAAAAGTCTTCGGGGTACGGCTCATTTAGGCATCTTGGTACATAGAAGTTGAGCAGCAGCGGGCTGGGTGTATTCGAGACGAGTTGTAAGGCATTGGAGAAAGAAACGAAGATGCTTGCTGTTAACTTGAAGTTGGTGGATCGGGTGAGGACGGAAGAAATAAAAATGTGGCAATGCTCGGGTTTGGACCGTCGGAGTCCGACGTTACAACATTGACACATCGTCCCCGGTCTCTGCACAGTCCGCGATAATGTCTCAAGATCTCTATACATCAAACCTCCACCCCACTCGCACTCCCCGAGCTAGGCAAATTGGACGTCGGGATCACTTCAGCTGGCAGTGTTTTATATTCAAAGGGAAGAAGTATAGGTGTTGTATTCTCTGTCGCTAGGGCGGCGCCCCCAACTGCACCGTGGAAGTTAACCTTCCCCCCCCCCCTCCGTAGAGCAATTTGCTGCGCGTGAAGATTGTCTGCTACAACATTTTCCAGGGAGGTTCATCCATAGACGGCTTCTCATAGGTGGGGGCTAGTAACACGTACACGTATCCAATGCACAGACGGAGGGGCCAATATTAATAACCAAGAACGAGAGTGGCATGTTTTGTGATAAAATTCGTCAGGTTAACTTTGTCCCATCATCGATAGAACATTTTAGGTGGCTCCCTTTCGTCTTTTTCCTCCCGGAGCTTGGCATACTCCATCACATTGACATGATTCAATGATTCAGGGAGGCCGTGGCGTTTCCTGTCGTAACGTTGCATGAAACCTGCTTTCGCAGGCCCAATGGCGTCGGGTATATCGAGCCATGTTGCAAGCGCCCATGCATCTAAGGGGTTGGGGCGAGCAGCGATGATCTTCTCTAGGTCCTTGGACAACAAATGTGTAGCTCTTCCGCATTGAAGTTTCCTTGAGGCGAGTATCAGAGAGATCCCCTCGTCCAACTCTTTGATACGACGAATGGTGTGCGTTGGATACGTGAAACGAAGAATTGCGTCGAGAATCGCTGCATCCTCCCCAATTTCGATCGTTCGCGCTCCGCTGTCGGTTTGCAGCCGATTGAACATATCGGAGAAAAAGGGAGAAGCTATGGAGAGGACGCATTTGTGCACGCGGAAGTCGATGCCATCGGTAGAACGTAGGACGACATCGCCATCCGCATATGTGAGATACGACGTGTCACGATCGAGGCTGGTAACCTGCGTAGACGTGTCACCGCTCGAAGTACTAGAGAGAGACATCCTAAAAAAGCAAAATACGGATCCCGCCACGTCTGTTTTAAATTTCGTGTACTTTCGCAATAAATGATCATACTTTGTTCACAGAACGTCGTGTGGGTTGGGTAGTTTACTGCTACGTGATGCTATCGAGATCAGATTGGGAGTGGCTGTGAATAAGCGCCTTCCGCTGTTTTCCGTGTCAACTTCTCTTCTGAACACCCCCTCGTCTAGCTCTCTTCCAAAACACTAGGCTGAGGTTCACAGCACTAGACAGTCGGCTGCGCAAGATGAGCGAGGCCGCGGAGCCACTTCTGCGCGTCCTAAAGATTGCAAGTGCTCAGAACCCACTCTGCCTCACAAGTTGATGCGAGCCAGCGAGCGCGCTTTCTTCCTTGGCGTGGGTTTGGCTAGGATGACTCCACTCGATATCGACCTACTGCATAGCCTGTCGACTAAAGTATGGTTTCGTTTCGACTGATAGGAGTTAAGCGCCGAGATTCCCGCATCTGGTCAGTTCTCAGTCAAGATCTTTATTCTCGCAACCCTAAAAAGACCTCCTAGTGGAGAGCATTGATTGATAAGAGATGATATGAACGTGAGTACGACGGTGTTGAGTCATTCAAGGATGACTGATTGACTCATCCGCGATTTGTCGCACATTAGGTCAGCTACAACCTACCCTTTTACGAGCATGCCGCTCCCTGAAGCCGATTAGAACGGTGTCCGACATTCTAGGGCACCTTGCAGCATTCTGAGGTCCCTGATCCACCTGTGCGAAATTGACTCATACCCCATGGTCTCTCGCCTAGGTTGTATATCATGGCACAGCTGATATCGGTGCTTGATTCTCCACACTCTAATGAAGTCTCATGGGAGTCATGCAGACACATAACCCACCATTTGTATAGGCACCGCGCTTATGGCCTCCAACCTTCGCACTCCGGGGCTGTGCAAGTCGCCTGGGTTGCACTCACTGCTTGATGGTTCAATAACTCATGAGATTAACCCTCCACCAGCCTTACACCAGCCTCCACAGGGCGCTTGGAGCACGGCGGCCGAAGTTATTGTCCGATGTCCGGCGGATCGGAGCGGCAGCAATATTGACGCGGCTGAACCATTGCTGAGTCACCTGGCATCGGAGCACAGCATGCATGTTATCGAATTCCGACTGAACTTATGACGTCTTCATATGACTCGATTCAGTCCAGCCCCATATAAACCGCCGTCACTCCCGACTCCTCCCTCTTCCTCCAATTTCTTCAACTGCGCTAGCTTTACATGCCCGCACTCGAACATACCCAGCGTACTTTCAACTTCTCTTCTACAACTCAAGATATCTTTCCCCCAGAGGCTTCAACGGAGCGGTCGGTTCCCATCCTGGCCACACAAAAACCTGCTCGCAGCCCCAAGTTTATGGACATTGACAACATCATCGGTCCTCAATCTCACTCTTCTCCGTCCCCACCTCCCAATGGTACCGACGAAATGACTGAACCATCAAATTGTCGCTCTGTCCTAGTTGGCGACATGCATATCTCTCCGTCCTCCCCATCGCAGCCCCTTAGTCACCGACATTCCCCTTCACCGACCAAGTCCCTCTCCCCACCGATCGACTCATATGGAGCCCGTGAACCACATGAAATGGAAGCATCGATAGAACCTCCTAGAAAGTCGTGGAAACACGCCACTGGGATTCGCCGAGGCATTCGTGTCGATAATATGATTTCTGTCGATGCTCCGACCCATTATCGGCGTCCTCCTGGATCCATTGCACCATACAATACCTCCACTTGGGCCCTACCAAAAGGAGGTAGCCCCACATCGGATACCCACTCCGCTCCACGTCTGCACCGCAGCGCCTTGTCTCCTCTCCAATTGCCCCAGCATAGTCGATTGTACGATGACAGCCTGGATGACGAAGTTGGATTGGGGTCTGCAGAGTCTGACGACCAAAAGTATCTGATCACTGCGGAGGATGGAGAACTCGTGTCCGTAGCTGATTCACCCGAAGCGCGCAAGCGACGACAGAATACCGTTGCGGCACGCCGGAGTCGACAGCGAAAACTGGAATACGTCCGCTCGCTCGAGACCCAGGTCGCCGAGCTTCAGAGTGAGCGTGATGGGCTTAGAACTCGATGCCAAAAGGCCGAGGAGAAGGTTCAGTGGTTAAAGGAGATGCTCATGGATGGTCGACGCAGCAGTTGAATCTAGCATATCGACTTCTTTCTCTTAACAACTTCCGACAAAACTCCTATTTAAAATTGCATCTTCAACAGATGCCCAACTTTTTCCGTGCGGATCGCTTCATGGGTTTCATTCTCCCGTTTCGCCCACTTATGGATCCGAAGGTGCTTTCTCCAACAAGCCCCCCACTTTCAATTGATGCACTTGTTCACATTGTTCGTTTGATTCACCTGCAATATCCCTTTCCTGTACTCAAGCGCTGTAATTTTTTGTTGTTATGGTTCTTGCGCTAGTCGTAATGTGTCGCGTTATATTTTTGTCCCTATACTTTCATTGCCTTCGTTCAGCAGGCATGTAATCAACTTTCTACTTAGTCCATAATGCATTGTGTTAGCGCCCGTACATTTCGATAATGACAATAGTAGGACGTGCAGCTTCTGAAGGACTTTGAACGGTAACTCGGTTCGGAGGGGGTATCAAGTGAGCTGCACGTCCTTACAGAGTGAATTATATTGAAAGTTTCCTTCCGGGCGGCTCACTTATCTGAATCACTTGTGCATGGGGATTACACACTATCCAATATCCAGTGCAGCGATTGCCCAGATGTTCATGTCGTTGCGAATTTCCTTCGCGTTGCTAATGGGAACTGGCCGGTTATTAGCTTGAGCCTGGCGCTCATTTTTGTTGTTTAAGCAACGATCATTGCAATAGAGACCGCTTGCAGGATCCGATGGCCAGAGATGGATTCCCAACCAGGGATCTAAATGATTGCATAGTATAGGATATGATTCTTGTGTTGGAATACGAGTCACATGATGAGACTGAACCGGAATATCCGGGAATATTCTACAGGTTACTAGGCGCCTGCGTAAGCGCTGGGCATAGAAGAGCCTGGAATGTTGTTGAGGAGTATAAATATGGGCGCTGGAGCACCGTGTGTATTTTAGTTATATTTCTTTCTATATTACATCTGGGTTGCGAGTGAACCGCTGAAGCGGGTTGCCATATTTGGAACGCCGCGTTTACAACATCTTGAGAAGACGGAGGCAGAGCCCAGTCAGAGTGATCGGCAGTCGGCCGGAGTGAGGAGGCCGCCGCACAACACCGGATCTACGGGATCAGGGAGTTGATCAAAAAAAAGTCGGGTTTGATGACTCGAGTTTGCCGATCCGATCAGGGGTCAATGGGTAGTGCCGGAGGCGCGCGTTGCGGCTGTGCACGTGTTCGTTTGAAGTTTTACCGGCCCGACTGTTTGTGCGGATCTGCAGGATCAATGAGCCCAGGAATGAGCGCTGATGGGGGGTCGGCAACCGAAGGTTACTCAAGGGATCGCTTACGTAGGCGGAATAGAGGGTTGCAAAAATGTTTTGGTTGCTTTCTCACACAGGATTTTCGTGGAAAATCCCACTGGAGGATTATTGGAGTTGGAGCAGAATTTTCTTCGACCATTGTGTCGTTCCCCAGACACTCTTACTTTGGTTTGCGAGAGGTTGAGCGGAGCACGATTTTAATCATGTCATTCCACATACCACCGCCACGGCTTCGCTGGAAGAAATCCTCAGTGAAGGTATGTGCTCGTACTATCCACTGTATGCATTAAAACTACCCACAACTATCCTCCGGAGCCCGTGCAAGAAGGGCAATGTCCCTGATGCCCCACTTCGACGTAACTTCACCAATATATCTTAAACCGTTTCGTGAGATCATCAGATGGCTGCCGGAAGTCATGCCACGATGGGGGAAGTCATAAAATGTGCACCACTTGGGCAAAAAGTTGACGGAATGCGATGCAACTTTTGTTAGGGTGGGTTGTCTGATTGCTCTCTAATCAGACGTTTTACTGAGTGAAACTCATTAGTATGGGGTTGCTGTAGATTAAAATCCCTGTGTCCATCGAAAGATTCCGCTTATCAAGCAAATTTGCTACGGCATACTGTACGAGATACTTGTATGCACACTCTCGACCTCGAATTTACAGCGCATCGATGCGCCAACGACTCATCCTCTTGTTTCTGATTGCGGAGCTCATGGCAATGCTGCACTCACTCCAGTCCCCCTCACTTCTCTCTCAGAGACGACACATATTATCGCGTTAGAATCGGTATATATCATCGGTGTGTGGTCGGTTTCGTTTTGGAACAGCATCGCCGCGATGGGCAATTGTAGATCATGGTATTGAGCTTGCACAGCCCATTTTTGACGTCGGTGATGATCGATTACATTGTACTTTACTGTAATACAGGTGTATACTATGTATTGTAACATGAAATTCTACTTACGTATTACGTCGCTGAATACTAGAAGGTATCTGATAAAATATGGTGCACAGAACTTGGGACCCGGACTTCGTCGGGTGAGTTGGTACAGCAATGCTATACGGGGGCGTACTCATCCTCAAATCCATCGATGAAAGCTTCTATTACAGGTGCGTTGCATGACGGAAACACAATTTGTTGTACTTAACAAGGATCAAAAGGGAATATTGCCCCAGACTCGTGGACGAGAACTAAGGAAAAGGAAAAAAAAAAAAAAAGTTCCAGTACATACGCATATATGGCCGGAGTAAAGTGTCGTCAAACCGACAAAAGAATTCCATCAGTCAAGTAGAAGTAAAGAAAAGGTGCTGGTGACAGTCACTCCATGTCGTGCTTAAAAATGATCACAACCGTGATCAGTCATGCCGGCAGAATCACCTAAGCTGCCATGAGTGCCCTGCTAGAATATTGACGGCATATAATACACACTGTCCGGCTCTATTTGGAACGGCCAACTTCGGGAGCATCCTCAGTCCATCTAGATAATAATGACGTGAGATGAAAGCATGGTAAAATCACCAACGACACGTACACCACCCCGCTTCCGCCGCCGCCGCCGCTGACGGTACCTCTTTTGGCGCCTAGTCTGATAGTGAGCTACGACGTGAACATTAATTGGTATTTTTGGGACTCACTTGAGCCCTTAGGGGCAAGCGGACCCTTGAGCAGCTCCAAACGTCTTGCATATGCATTCACAGTAGGCTCGAGCGGTTCGCTACGTGCCGGGAGAGCCGCCGAGAGAGACACCCCAAACGCAGCCAAAAAGAGTACGAGGGTGGGAAGTTTGGTCAGAAACGTGAACATCCTGTTAAGTTCCTTCCTGGAGGGATTCTGTAACGGTTACTAGTTCCCTCAAAGGACGGCTTTATATAGGAACCGGAAGGGCACAACCTTCTCAAAGGGCAGCCTCGCAAGCATGCAGAAGAGACTGATATCAAAGGGTGATATGTCCAGCCGATATGCCAGCACATTGATGAGGCATATCATATGCATGTATCTCATGAGAATATTGCCCAGGTCATGGCATCCATTATGTTACCACATTGTCGAAGCTCATTGCTCAGCCATTAATATTAGATCCCTCCGGCTTCAGCGAGGCGCCCTGATGGGCCCTAGTAACCAGAAATCAGATAGAGCCTCGGGTGAGTCTGTAAGAAAAAAATCACCAGGGCCGTTCAACTAACTTGCGCTAAAAATGATCCGAACCCTAGGATATCCCCTGGTGGAGAGGTGGGGGATATTGAAACCGTCCCTCTTGTCAAATGGATAATCAATGCATACATACTTCAATAATGAGCAATGACCAATATTCAACACACAACCGATTGGGGTCATGACCCTATGGCGAGAATATCAAGGCTCGGC
Organism: Cantharellus anzutake; assembly: GCF_015039405.1. Taxonomy (NCBI): domain Eukaryota; kingdom Fungi; phylum Basidiomycota; class Agaricomycetes; order Cantharellales; family Hydnaceae; genus Cantharellus; species Cantharellus anzutake. The sequence continues at coordinate 233,120 of NW_024067044.1, forward strand.
TAGGACTGAGTTGGGCACATATTTTGTCGCCAACAGCAATGAGGGCTTTAGACGAAAGAATATTCGGATTTCGCTAGTTGTTACTGTAACGGATATGAGGACTTGTGCCGGCGAGACTCCCGACCATGATTGGTTTAGGCAATGGGGCCCCAACCCCCAGCACCTGGTTCGGTGGCGACAGATGATATGCATATGAAATGGGTCCCTGATAACCCCTTATGGATACATATGTTTCAGCATGCTGAAGCAGTGGGAGGGCCGGGTTCTGACTTATCGTCAGCTGAAGGTCAGCAATTTCCCTTGCGGACACGTTTTTCAGCAGGCTGAAGCAGCGGGAAGGGTTCTGACCTTATCGTCAGCTGAAGGCCAGCAATTTCTATCGCCACAACCCGACGTCTCGGCCCAGTAGCGCCCGTTCGGCGCTGGAACGATCAATTATTGTTATTATATTAATACCATGATGTGAACGAGCCCAGGCATCTTTCAGACTGTAAGTCAATGCATGACGACTTTGGGCGCTCATGATGCTTCCGCAACGTTTACCGCTCGTCTACTTCCTCGTCATTGGTCCTGATCCGCGTTATTTGCCCTAGGGAATAAGAATGACCGATTTGTTCCGGCAGTGCGCTCGGTGCTCGAGTATCCCCGCCGAAACCCAGAACTCAAATGGATCGATCGCAGTGGGTGACGGATAGGGAAATTGTAATTTGTTCTGCGATTTATGTGATAGTGCGATGGGTAAGTACGGAATTTTTTCTTATGGCGCAAGAGACTAGACCTGAGGGAAAAGTCGGGCAGGAGCAGAGTGGCACAACGGCCCAACTAGGGAACAATAGTGAAAATGAAGAAGGGGGGCTTCCTGGCCACTCTTCCTTAGCCGCTCGTGTACCACAAGCACAACCGCTGAAGTCTCAGCACATCCGGTACAGCCCGCAGGCGATTATTGGTCATATGGGCCCGGCTGAGGACAACCCCCAAGTTTGTCCTCGCCTGTAATAGCACTCTTACTGTAAGGGGGGTATATTCTCGCCCTCAGTTCAGCCTCCTGAGGCTGATTCAGCTGGCCGAACGCCCTATTATCGCGGCACGATTCGGTTTGAACACGTTTCAGAGTTATTGTGCATATGTATGCATGGGGATTATTGTATCATGGTGTACCATAACAAGGACGGGACGACTGTTCTACCCTCGTGCGCCTTATCAGTCCTACTGCGCGCGGCCCACCATGGGCGAAAATAACGCGGGAAGGTATCCATCCGGAGTTGCGGGTGCGAGTACGTTGGCGACATGCATACATCCGTTGCATTTTTCACGAGTAGAGAGGCCCTCCGACAGCTTGTTCATCAACTCCTAGCTGGGGGGGATGGAATTAACGTTCCGTCATTTTTGAAAAACTCGCGACGCTAACGCATGCAGTACTTCGGGTATCGGGGATGAAGAAATAAATTACGTGCATACAAGCGAGCGCAAAGAAATATATAAACAAAAGCACAGGTATTAATGGCGCAAAATTTACAATAGCGCGTGAGCATTTGGGGTATATGATCAAAACAAGTGGGTGTTCAATAAGCACAAGAATAGAATATGGGGGGTATATGGGAAAGCTTTTCCGATTTGTGAGCGGATGGGAAATGAAGCACGAAGTCCGTATTCACTGAAATGAAATTTACGTCCGAGAAGAGGGATATTCTCAACGCTGACCGCCATGTTTTCCTTCATTCTGTGTGTGTCGAAGAAGAATCGGGGCCAAGATCAGGTTGTTGTTGGTCAAGCCTTTTGTCCCGCAGAGTGCGCCACTCAACGGAGTCCGAGCAAAACGTCGGTTGTTAGAACCGGAAAGGGCAATGGGCAAAATTGAGCAGAACTAGAAATGGCGAGGGGTTAATATAGCGCGCAAAGCACAACGGTGAAAGCTTTACGTACAAAAACGTGGGGCAGATGCTGGCGCAATTTTGAACAGAATATGTTGGAATCGTTTTGAGAGAGAGAGAGAAAGCTGACATGAGCAGCTCAGCTGGTACGTCCAGCGCTTCGGCCATCCATGAGCATCTCCTTCAGCCACTCGACCCTCTCCTCTGCCTTTTGGTATCGAGAAATGAGCCCCTCACGCTCATTTTTAAGCTCGGCAAGCTGAGTCTCGAGCGAGCGGACGTACTCGAGCTTTCGTTGCCGGCTCCGGCGTGCCGCAACGGTATTCTGTCGCCGCTTACGGGCTTCGGGTGAGTCAGCTACCGAAATGACAGTACCATCCTCCGCAGTAATCAGATATGTTTGGTCATCAGATTCCGCAGAGCAGCTCCTGAATTCACCGCTATCCGAGTCATCGCCATTCAATTGGCTATGCTGCGGCAACTGGGAGCGAAGTGGTGCCTGGAGAGGGGCCGTAGCATTTTGCTGCGGACGGGGAGTGGAACCAAAATCAGATGTGGAGTTAACTCCATTCTGTGGGGCTAAATCCGAACCCTTATAACGCTCCATGGATTGAGGCGGCCTCCTATAGTGGGTTGGGGCGTCAACTCGAACCATATTATCGACCGAAATGCCTCGACGATGCCCAGTAGCATGTTTCCGCGACTTCCTAGGTGGTTCCATGAGAGCTTCCATCTCATCTGATTCTCGAGATCGATGTGAGTCAACTGAGGGAGCTGGGGGAGAGAGGGAATGCGGAGGAGAGCGTGGGTGACTAATGAGCTGCAGTGTGGGGGGAGAGGCGGGATTGCCATGCGGAGGAGAGCGTGGGTGACTAATGAGCTGCGCGGTGGGGGGAGAGGCGGGATTGTCACCAGTTATCGCAGAGTGACGGTTAGGTAGTCCAGTCGCGTCATTGGAAGGCGAAGATGGAGATGGGTGGGGGGAGGGACAAATAATGTTATCTATCTGCATGGACTTGAAGTCGCGGACAGGTTTTTGTGTGGCCAGGATCGGCAACGATGGGAGGAATCGCTCTGTGAGAGGTTCTACAGCAAAGGGTGTTAATTCATCTTTGATGGACATGGAAGAGAGGCTGAGAGTGTCTCGAAACAAAGCCAAGTGGATGTTGGAAGGAAGGATTCGGAGAGATGTCCAAACCTTTATATATGCTTGACTCGTGAGAAGGTCATCAGAATTGAATTGGGTGGAGACGGAATAGAGTAATGCTGTGCAATGACTCAGCGTCGGGCTGGCCGTGTCATGTGTGCCTTCGGAGATTACAGCATAGGTTTAGCCGTCGGTAATCGACCTCCAACTTATCTGGTGGCGGTGGAGGAGTGGAGCTTTGAACTATGTAATTCTACTTCACATGTTATCAAGGGTGACTAGCACAGCTCCGAAGTGGAGAAATGGAGCCGAGATCTACGCAGACGGAGGTGTGGATGCCTCGAGGCTCTGATTAGCACAAGGTACACCAGGGTAGCACTCTATCGGCCGTAAGAATTCCGAGACAGAGTCAAGCGCGGATCAGCTGTGCCCATACTACGATACGATTTCGAAGCGTGGGCCATGTGCAAGGAAGATCAGGGCGTCAGAGTACTGTGGAAACACCTCACCGGATTTAGCCGATTACGGTGGAGTTCCTGGATAAGTCGGTTTGTGTTACGTTATCGACTGACGCTCGCGTACGATAAACTCTCCGCATCTCCCAGCCTTCATCCGCCCATGTGGGTTTCGCTTACATAAACTCCTGTCGGCCAAGGACGGAACTGTCGTGAATAATAGTTGGTAGAGGACGTGGCCCAGTCCAAGTCCGAGGGCATGTTCAAGCAGGAAAACTAGTGGGTTCATTCTGTTTTTGCATCTCACACGATGAGGTGTACAGAACTGGTTCGCTTTGTATAGAGGACTATTTGACACAGGATTTACGCCAGCATCTTGGCAGGGGCAGGGAAAGTTACGGCGCCTACTCAAAGTCACCCTCGTCGTAAACTGGCGTAAACAATAGAGTCCATAAGGAACAGACGGTCATTTGAATTTCTCTTGCTCCTTGGTCATTTAGTGCGGTAAAAAAACCATATAACCACTTTGGGAAAGCAATGCACATATCACCCTTTCATCGCCTCTAGTATCCGCAGGCTGAGCCGAACTCTGTAACCGATGCTAAACCGACAGGCACCACCATACATATCCCTTTCGGAGCTGCGTTTCCAAGAAGCGAGATAAGTATGAATGAAGGCAATACAAAAATGATTTAGACTTACACATGCATTGAAACAAGCGCATTGGATGTGCCGAATGTCTCTTCCCCTGATCCCTTTTAGTTTGTAAGAGTCATTTATGACGGAGCGATAACTAAACTCTGTCACCGCTGAATTGGATAACTTTTGTGCTCTTTGGGGACGACTGACCGTGGAGCTCATGGGTTCTGGCGTTACATGGACCTCATCTTCAGCCTCAGTCTCCCAAAGAGACAACTTGCCATATTGCTGGAACTTAGATTACACAGTACGACCACACCAGTTCCAAAAGGTAGACATCCCAAAACCGGGATAAAGGCAATGATGAATAATTTACCGCAGGCCGAAAGCCAAAAGGAGATTCTCCAAAACAGCGCGGATTTACGGCCATCAGTAAGCGCATCAACACACCACAACATAGCCATCTTCGGCGATTGCCGAAGGCATCCTGCCCACGCGGCACATCTCTTTGAATTCTTTCTTCACAGCAGCACAACCGCAGACAGCGGGGTGCGAAAGGAATCTGGTTTATAGGACCGAGGCCGAGGTTTGTTTCCTGGTTGATACTTGTGTGATGTTACAAGCCAGCAAGGGTTGGACGCGATGCTAAGAGAATGTCGCAGCCGTTCGCCGTCCCGGGGGAGCCGCGTAACCAGACAAACTGGTTCTCGACCCCCTTGACACATTTGGTTATCGAACGCCTGGAATCTTAGATCGCGTGCTTTCAAAGGCATTCGCGTTTTTTTCTTCTCGGTCGTGACATAGGTGTGGCCCAGCAGCGGCCCTGTGAGTTTTTTTCTTGAAGCTGGGTGGTAGTAATGGTAGCGTTGGTTGACGTACAAACGACACTACACGGATGGTCATGCTGAGAAAGCAGCGAGGTTATTGCTACCATCTTTGACATCCGAGCCCTGATAAAATCAACAAACTGGAAAGACCACCCCAGAAGGGCACACGCTTGGGCTTTCTAAACTTGGAGCGGCGGCAAAAAGAAGTTTGGGGGGGGGGATCTGACCTAAATCTGGGATGGAGGAAAGCTCGAGACTCGAGAGCGGTGGCTGTGGGTTGGAGAGTAAGTCTCGTTAGCGTTTTTCTTCCCATCGCCAGGTGACCTGAGTCTGTATCTGTGTTGGGCGCTAAATTAGGGGACTCGCGAGATGACTTTCGGTGGAAAGGGGAGATAGTGATGGCTGAGGGACGTAACAATTTAGGATGTGAGTCGAACCCCAAGAACCATTGGGAGGCGGAAAAGTCAGTGCGTCACAGTAGACGTAGATCTGTCACGATCTCCAGTAATCGCTCAGCTCAGGGAGGGAATGAATGGGTGCCGGGATAGGGAGTAGGGCAGCGGATCCGCGGAGGTCTCCGGTCCATCCTCACATCCTCAGATGTCTGACCTTTCTGCCACATATTACGTCTTGTATACATGGATATATTTCATGGAGCGCAACGGGGGAATTCATACAAATCAAAATAGTGGGTGTTGCAGTGATCCGCTTTGTTCCACATACCCAACACGCTGCGCACTCTAGTTGGATCGATCGAAGGGTTAGAGCGAGGATTTTCTATTCCAGAGGGTGACGAATTTCTTGTGTAAAGATAATTGCTGCTTGTCAAAATCCCTATCCAATTCGTTGTTGAAGGAAGCGACAATCTAAAAGGAAAGATGAACAATCCTTAAAATTTGGGTGAGAGCAGCGCTTCGTGGCCATGCTGACCGTTCAACTTCATTTGCTGTACCAACAGACGCTTAGTAAGCCATATGGAGGAGTGCATCCTTCGGCGAATAATTACGTAAATTGTGACCCTTTCGCTTACGTGTTTCTGCTTGGATGGCTCATGCGTCATCCTCTAGCTCTTTCTCCTCTTTCTGGTGTCTTCCTTTGAGTTTATCTATTCTTGGACGCATCAATTGCCCTCTGCCTACAAGCACTGTGCCCCAACAATCCTTCTCAATCGATCACCAAGGAAGCGGGGCCATCACAACACTCGCCAATGGAGTTCTAGCCACAAAACCCATACATAGTTACACCCCCCGTCACCATAGTATGGTAGCCACAGGGATGTACGCGGAGATCCAAGCATGTGGGAGACAATATATTGTTAAGTATCCATATTGATCGTTGTTTAAAACTTCGATAATTTAGTATGCATGATGGCATATACATACTGTTAGATCGACGGATCGTGAATATGGATGCTATCCACCCCTTACCATCTTTGTTGTTGTTTTTGTATCCCCGCAGCCTCGTTATGACGTGGCAGTTGCGGCTATCCCACCTCAATACAGCGCGTGCATACATGGGGGGATCATCCATACATAATGAGTGTGCTTCTGGGTGACTGGGCTCCTCGGGTTTCGTGTCATCGGGCCCGGGAGACTATCTTTGTTTTAGCACTACAACAATATGTATTTACATCGATAATTTCTATCTTTCGCCATCCCAACCGGCTGAGCGATAGAGGCTGGTATCCTGCCTGCGGCTGAGCTGGTGCTTCAACATATATGTGGTGACTAGCAAATGAAGTAGTCGACGTGGTTGCACAGCAGAGCCTTTACGACAGCGGTAGGGAAAAGACGCGCGCGGTGTGGGGCCGCTCGGTTCCGTTGAATGTATCGTGGCGGAGTTGCCCGAGCTCATTACTTCATCACCACTTGTACAACTTGCATTGGCTCAGAACGCCTCTATCATCTTTGAAAGATGTCGACCAACGTTGATTTACCTGCAGCCGAGAGTAATTCATACCTCGCCTTTGAGGATGGCGATGTTATTTTACGCTCCACCGACGGCGTTGAGTTTCGCGTGCACAAATATATCCTCTCCATCTCTTCTCCATTTTTCTCCAGCATGTTCACTTTGCCACAAACCAGCGGTGAGACGCAGACTATCGAGATAGCAGAGGACGCTAAAACCCTCGATGCACTCCTTCGTTTCATCTATCCGACATCCGGACTGCGCCGTATCGAGAATTTGGAGGAAGGGATTTCGATTCTATTTGCTTCAAGGAAATATCAATGCGATAGGGCCACGACCTTAGCGTCCAGAGACTTGGAAAAGATTATCGCTGCTCGTGGAGGTGACTTAGATGCATGGGCCCTTGCGACATGGCTTGATATCCCTGATGCCATTGAGCCCGCGAAACGCCGCTTCCTCAGCTCTTACCAAGGTTTTAGTATGCCAGATTCTTTAAACCATATCACCGCAATGGATTACGCGAAACTCTTAAAGGAACAGAAGGAAGCCAGTGTTGTACGTTTATAATTGTACACATCGTCTTTACCTGGTTGCAGCATGCGCCCCCCCCCCCCCTCTTTCAGTGAGTAGGCTCCACTTTGTAGTGGATGAGTTCTCTTCGATTTTTGGCACGTATATACGTATTTGACACCCCGATCTTTCAGGTATCCTGACTTGAATGTTTACAATTGCGACATGTATGTACGGATCGCCTCTCAAAATTGGTGACCCCGTCGTCCTGCAGTTCCTTCTGCATGTGGGGGTTCAGATTGGTGGAGTCAAGCTGTATTATCCATCCTCTAAGTCCGCGATATCTGAGTGTGATGTGGACCCGCTAATGCAGTGGTGGGTATGCGCAAAGAATCTAAGGTGTCATCCTACTCCACGGGATCTTGTATGCTCCTCGTTACACAAGCTGAAATCATCATTACCCATTCCATTAAAACACAAAGTCGAACTGTCTACATACACATGTCTGTTCAGCGAAGAAAGTGGAGTTTCTCCTAACACAATCGGCCCGTATTTCCTGTTTGACGTTAACCTACGTTGTCGGTTGATGAGTGGTCATCGTCAAAGTTGCGAAGCAGAGGTATTACCTCTTTGGCAGTGGCAAACCGGAATCACTCGGTAATATGGGGTGGGCTACATCAGACGATAGCTATGCCAATATCAAACACAGAAGATTGGAGAAAAAGCAGCAAACATTCTTCATATGAGTTCAACCAGTAGTTGTACTTTTTAGAATGGTAGTGATTTACGCTAGCATGTTACGCTAGGGCACATGAGTGTTGAGACAAACATATAGAACAAGTGGAGTCTCACCTCAGTCAACCGTTGTTGAACTGAGGGAGACAAAAGCGAAAAATTGTTCACTGCAGTCGCCTCAATGGCGCACTGACTTGGGTAGCAGGAATACCCAAAAAAGAAAGATTACGCCACAGGCTCAACATCATGTTGTGAGTTGGCCACAGCACACTATCACTCCCAAGAAATACAAGAATTTCAACAGTACTGATATGGTGTCTCTTTGGTGGACTTGCAGGAGAGTGCGGCGATTTTCCCAGAAGCAGTGCGGTAGGCAGGTGACCAGCCTCTCTTAGTGGGGTCAGTAATTGACGGCATGTAGTTCCCGAGAATATGTATTTGTTTCCCTGACTCGCACTTTCGCAAGAGAAAGATGGCTGAAGCGTGGACCCACCGGTGGATAAACACGCCCAACCCCCCGAAATCAGGATTCTACACAGCCAACCAGATGGCACCGAAACTCAAACCCACAAAGCACTTCAGCAAATCTGGAAGAAAGACCTTCAGCCAAGTCACACAATTCCGAACAGGCCATGCCCACATTGGAGAGCAAAGAGTGCCAGTGTGGCAAACCAAGTCAGATGAGGACACACATCCTAGTGGAATGCCCCTGAACGAGAAGGCATCGTCACATATTGGGCCACGGCAAACAAGCTAAGTTTAACACCCACATGGGCAGTGCGAAAGGCATGGGGAGACTAGTGTCATTCATCAGCACATCCAAGACAGGTGACAAACGAAGCATAGACAGAACCTGACACCCACCGAGGAACACCACCCCCAGGTAACCGACCCATGTCGCATTTCACTTGATTATTTCTTACTTTTATTACCAACACAACGACAATACCCATGGACACTACAAGACCCGAGGACCACTGACACCCGATGACACCAACCAGAATACCCATAATGTAGAGATGATCCCCCCATGTACGCCACGGTGGTGGTGGTGGATCTATCTTATTACCCCGCGGCCTCGTTGTGACGTGGCGGTGTAAGGTCAGGATAGCTGCACAGCCTGCACTGCCACGTCATCACGAGGCCACAGGGTATTTATCATCATCATCTTCCCTACTCATGAACGAGAATACACTTCGGCTGGAGGCAGAGCCCTTGGGCTCGGCGAACATTTAGTCATGTGAAAGCTTCTATAAGAAGCTCGAAAAATGCAAGGAGACTACGTTCGAAGATGAACCCTCTGGTTGATTGGATTCACTACCTACATATCTGTTCCGACATCGGGCTGTTTCAGTTGTAATCCCTTTCGGAACACTTGGGTCTGCTTAGATGTGCTCCACCAGGCCTTCACTCATTACATAATGAAGGGTTGTCAAATGTTCCTCTTTCGGGTATGATTCGCACGCGTGCTTGGCCTTTGTGCCTTTACTGTTTCTTTCATGATGCTGGTTACGAGCCCCGGTGTTGACGAGGCAAGGTGAATCTGCAAGAGAATGGGAACATAGTTGTCCACTGCTCCATCTCTTCTGCTCCTCACTTTCGTACTCTCGTTCCTCCGCACATCTTCGCTCCCCGGGGACGGGTGTTCCATGTCCTTCGCGTCACAAGTGGCCTTTTGGCTTTTGGAAGCATTATGCTGTCTACATCAGTCTCCAACATCAGACATACCTTTTCTCCTTCTCCCTCTTGGATGGTACACTCGGCACCACCTCCTGATTATCCGTTCACCTTGCGTTTTGCTTTGCGTCAAGGAAATTTTCCATCGCTCGAGAAGAAGCTATTGGACATCACCAATCCTTTAAGTCCTCGCTGGAGACAACATTTGGCAAAGCAGGAGGTTGAGGACTTCATGCGGCCAACCAATGCAACTCTGAGAGCGGTCGATGCATTTCTATCATCCTATGGAATAGACCTGCATGCTGTCCATCGCTCGCCAGCGCTGGATTGGATTAGTGTAAATGTGACGGTCTCCAAGGCGGAGGCCATCCTCAAAACCACATACATGTTATACTCAAACGTCTACTCTGGGAAGATGTTGCTGAGATGCGCTTCTTACGACCTCCCGAACGAAGTCCACCCCCACATTGACACCATCCAACCTACAAACTACTTTGGGCCCCCCGGGGAACGGGAGAGTGATTCTTTTAGGAGGGACGGTCTTGGTCGTTCATGCACGCAGCACTGCGTGGATCCCCTTCATCTCGCCTCGCCTCACCTCGCAATGGCTCGCTATTCGGTAAAACCTGTGCGACGGAAAAGCCAACCTGGCTCTGTTGATCCACAGTATCTCATGTCGGTTTATGGTTTTATGAACTACACCCCGTCATCCAATCGAAATCAGATTGCAGTCGTCGAGTAAGATCGTGTCCAACGCCCAGGCTCCTTATATTCATGGCTAGATGACCTTCACTCCAGTTTTCTCGGGGATCGTTTCAATCTCGACGATACGAAATCATTCTGGAAAAAATTTGCGCCTTATGCAATGAATAGTACACCGTCGATCGAGAATGTAAATGGTGCGTCCCTGTGACTCTCGTTTATGCTGTAGCCCATTTCGTGTTTACAAGGAGGATCCTATCCCCAATACCCGGGATCAGGTACTTATGAAGGGGTTAGAATCTCATCCCTACTTCAAACGCCACCCGCTAATTCTTTCTGAAGAATTTAGATTTTCAATATGTCAGCGCCCTGACCGTAAGCATGTGGCAGAATTATTCTTGGAATCGTCCCGCTGCTGAAATGTACTGTCTTCCTCAAGTATCCAACAAGAACAGGTTTGTCCGCTACTTTAAACACCTGATCAGACATTGACTCACGTCCACCAAGTTATCTATAGCACGGCCGGACTAGGACCCGGGAGCACGAATAATGAACCGTGAACGTCTATTCCGATTCCAAGTTCATGCCTAACCGATACTATGTTTTTTAAGATATGACGTCCTATTGTCTTCCTTGCTGGCCAAAAAGGACCGCGCGCTTCCGACCACAATATCTATAAGCTATGGTACGTGACTCGGAATCCTTGGTCTCTGGTGCTCATACATGAATGATCAGCGGATGATGAAAATTCGATCCCCATTGATTACGCCACACGAATTTGTCAAATGTACGCAGAGCTTGGCGTTCGGGGCGTTAGCGTCCTTCACGCAACTGGCGATCACGGGGTGGGAGGGATTACGCCTAACTCTTGTCAGAATACGGGAGGCATTTTTGTACCGTCATTCCCTTCAAGTTGTCCTTAGTGAGTATTCGGTATTGGAGGTACACACACAACGCACGTTCAAATGACAATTAGTGTTACCGCTGTCGGAGCAACCCGCTCATGGCCTGAAGTTGCGGCAGATTTTAGCGGCGGAGGCTTCAGCAATTACTTCGTGAGGCCTTCGTATCAAGATGAAGCCGTGTCGTACTACACAAGCCGGAGGAACGGTCAGTTTCAAGGTGGGTCAGTGACCCAATCTTCCTTGCACTTTGTTGGATCCTTGTCTTAGGCAAATATAACGATCAAGGTCGTGCATACCCCGACATTTCTGCTCTAGGAATGACCTATCAATGCATTTTTAATGGGACCTTTTTTGCTTTCGAAGGTACCAGTGCATCTACACCCACAGTTGCTGCCATCGTAAGTATCTCAACATGAGATTCTGCCGTGCGTCATGTTTACGGAGACTAGGTATCGCATCTGAACGACATGACGCTTGTCAAACAGGGAAAACCACTCGGATTCCTGTACGTCCTCACCGATCTCCTTCAACCATTCCCTAACACTGCCTTGAAGCAATCCACTGCTTTACTATTTGCGGGGCAGGGGTATGAATGATATCACTGATGGTGGCAATCTTGGGTGCAACACAGCGGGATTCGAGGCCACAGACGGGTGGGACCCTGTTACAGGATGGGGTAAGCGTAATCAGTCGCCATCAAACTGGATACAGTACTATATAACACAAACAGGTTCTCCCGATTTCCCAAGCCTTGCGAACATCATAAGCAGCATGAATTCAACTCCGGGTACCAGTGAGACGGTCGTCTCCATGTTCCCCAGCCCTACAAATTTGTCGAGAAGCGCTGCGCTAACTGTGGCCTCACCATTGGTGGGCTCCGAGTGGACACTGAACGCAGCGTACTGCACATTATTATCATTTCTTTTATGGTTCATGTAATCCAGGGGCTCATCCCATTTGACTCTAACGACCACGCAAGTAGAAATGTAAACTAATCAATGCTAGAAATTAATACAATTAATACAATTCAAAAATGATCGAGTTATAGCTGGTATACTGGTTGGGCAAGGCACAAGGAAACTTTACGCCACACATCGAGTGGGCAGACTACCGACAACATCAAAAGCTCAATAGTGAGACGCAAACAGTGAACCACTTGTACCCACAATAATGCAATCGAGATCCAACCAAACATTGTCAGCACGTAAGAGATTGGCAGCTGGGGGCGACATGAAAACGGAAAGTTTGTCATACGAGAACGGATACAAACCAAAGTTTGCCTCAATGCTACGCAATAATGCACTCGGGCTGCACGTAGCCTCCGCCGCCAAAGGAGACGGGGGTGTAGGCATCCTCAGCAGACAGACTGTTCTCGTCCGTAACGTTGGGGCTGGAAAGGAAAATGGTGTAGAAGAAATCCATGGATACACAAGGGTGTGGAAGGCGAGGCAGACAGGGTAGACACTGTGGACAATATACGAGAGTGCTCAAGATTGAAGTCTCGACTGCAGGATGGGAGCGACTTTTATATTTTGCGCTTGCAGGGTGGGCCAGAGCTCAAGAAAGGTGGCACAACTGTGCATCGAAGGCGAAGCATCCATAAGAAGTTACAAAAGCTTCCCCACCACATTGTCAACGAGGGCAAATCTGTCAGGTCAACCTTGGAGAACCCGGAACCATAGCGACGGTGTTCGGCCAGCAACCAAGATTAATTCCCACCCTTTGTCCACTGAATTGACACTTGGCACAACCATTTCGGGGCACGGCCAACCGAATAATAACTTGTGGTCTGTAGGCATACTTGTCGACATGCTATCGAGGGTTATGCAGCCGGCGTGAGAGTACATTTTACAGCAGGCGAGAAAAAAAAATCGACACGCCCGATTTGGATGAATGACAAGGAGACAAGGGGGATCTTGTGATCATCCAAAAATCAGATTCGCGCCCAGTTGCCGACGCTAGCTCTGATATAATGATGGTGATGCAAATGAAGGAAAGCTGAAGAGGGTCACAAACACTAGATCAGTACTGACGAGGCTCCAAAATAGATAGCACTCATAGAGCCCGTGCATTGCAGCATTCCACGGACTTCATTAGAAGCAACTGAGAACGTTTCGAATCACACTATAGCGCATGGCTCATTCTCAGCGTTCGGCCGGCGATGGGGGCCAGGTGTTGAGAGGGATAACCCAAGCAAGTGCAAATCCAGGCTGGAGAGCATGGCTAGCTCTCTGATAAGTAGGCATTCTTCAAAGGCATATCCAAGTTCTCCGCCCCTCATCATTTCCTTCGCTTCCGAGCATCCGTTTGCTGTAGCATCGCCTTGTGCACCCGTCTCTCCAGGAGAGAGAAAAGAAGAACAGCCTGACACAGAATGGGGAACTTTGCTTGTCAGCGCTCAAGTCCCACCGCGTAGAAAGGGTTTTATAGTTACAGTTGACAATTCGGATGATTGGCACGTATCTGTGAAGGATTCGGGAGTAAAGCATGCATAATCACTGACAGTCCACCCGCAATGGACAGTCCCAGGCTGACGAATAATCGGCCAATGAAGCTCATTAGTTAGAACACGGACCCCCAAGACACCAGTTCCACGCCGATTCATGATATCATTCTTGCCGCTCAGACATTCCCGCGCATTGGCGAGCCTCCTTCAATTGGAAGGAAACCGGTCTACTTGGCGATGTGTATCAGCGTTTTCACATCCAACGGCAATGATGAACGATGTATCGGAAATTCAAGTGCGTCGGTCACTGATGGCATGGACGCCTCATATGTCAAGCCTCCAATTATAACCTGCAGGCCAAGGCATCGCTCAGGAATGGTACGGGCTAGCATTCCCATTTACAAGACTAGCGAAAGCTGAGCCTTCAGTAAGGTCCATCGTGCTGACAACGACTACTGCACTGTGCCCAGTTGTCAAGGCCAAATTAGAACCCTTCTGGTGAAGGTCAGGATGGAAATAGCATTGCACCTAAACCAACCCAGAGGCGGATAGATGCTGAAGCAAGGGGCTGCGAGGATTCGGATTGTTCATCTAGTTGTAAAGGATTTTGGGGCAATCAGCTGAACGAATATTTGCCTGGCGCACATAAGAAAGTATTCATTAGGGGCACTTCCTGGCCGTCAGTGGGATCGGTGAAAGCATTAGGAACGACATGTGAAAACGGGCGACAGGGCAGGTGGGCGTCTGCCTGCGATAAGTAAGCCGGTCGCCAAGGATCTCCGACTATGAGACCTACTTTTATATTATTCATATTGGAAAACCAGGCTACTTTTGTTGTGAGGGTTGGCCCCTCGTCGAGCCCGTAGAGTTGTAAGCACGTTCCGTGAATGGTGTGAATTTGCGAGTGCGGAGGAGTGTCGCCAATCACACAAGAGTTGTATTCCTAATTTGTGCCATTTTGGACGATCACAAGATCGCTTTGAAACACAGTGTTGGAAATCAACACGTGTTTCTCTGGACAATTTTATCTCGAAGAGTCTGCAGTCATCCCAACCGAGCCGTGCTCTGCTGAGCTGGTGCTTTAACAAACATACTCCCACACCGGCCGCATAACCCTCGATAGCATGTCGACAAGTATGCCCACGGACAAGAAGTTGTTATTCGCGAATGCCAATTCAGTGGACAAAGGATAGGAATCAATCTTGGTTGCTGGCGATTTGCAGGCTTGTGTCTCCGCACGTAATAACGCCGAACACCCGTCGCTATGGTTCCGGGTTCTCCGTCCATTTCGAAAACAGACTAGCGAGAATTTTCCCTCGTTGGCGTTGTGACGTGGTTTGTAACTTCTTCTGGATGCTTCGCCGTTGTGCCATCTTTCTTGAGCTCTGGTCCACCCTGAAAGCGCGAAATACAAAAGTCACTCCCATCCTGCAGTCGAAACTTCAATCTTGAGTACTCTCGTATATTGTCTGCAGTGCCTACTTGTTTGCCTCGCCTTCACACCCTTGCGCATCCATGGATTCATTCTACGCCATTTTCCTTCCCAGCCCCAACGTTATGGACGAGAATAGTCTGTCAGCTGAGGATGCCTACACTCCCGTTTCCTTTGGCGACGGAGGCCACTTCACTCAGCCTGGGTGCATCATTGCATAGCATTGGGGAAAGCCTTGGTTTGTATTCGTTCTCGTATGACAAACTTTCCGTGCCCCCAGCTGTCAATCTCTTACGTGGCTGACAATGTTTGGTTGGACCTCGATCGTATTGTTGTGGGTACAAGTTGTTCACTGTTTGCGTCTCACTATTGAGCCTTTGATAGTGTGCCCACTCGATCTGCGACGCAAAATCTGTCCACACAGTATCCCAGTCTACGTTTTGGATTGTATTGTCATATAGTTTTGTAGTATTGATTAGTTTGCATTTCTACTTGTGTGGTCGTCAGAGTCGAAGTGGGATTCGAAGGAGCCCCTG
Source organism: Cantharellus anzutake (assembly GCF_015039405.1). NCBI lineage: Eukaryota > Fungi > Basidiomycota > Agaricomycetes > Cantharellales > Hydnaceae > Cantharellus > Cantharellus anzutake. The sequence goes on from NW_024067044.1 coordinate 248,910, forward strand.
GATTATATAAACCATAAAAGAAATAATAATAAGTACCACGTTGCGTTCAGTATCCACTCGGATCCCGTCGATGGTGAGGTTGCAGTTAGCGCAGCAGTCCTCGGCAAATTTGTAGGGCCGGGGAACACGGGGAACGACCGTCTCACTGGCACCCGGAGTCGAACTCATACTGCTTATGACGTTCGCAACCGCTCGTCAACCGAGGCTCGTCTGGTTGAGGTATCCGATCTGAGCGGTATTGCGTGTTGTGTGAGCCGAACTAGCTAAGGATTCGCTGTCCGGGCTTCGATCAGACCATAAGAACAAACGTTCATGGCATACTTGAGTAGACTCGCCTGAGCACGACATGAGGTTGTTGGATGACATACATCCAAGAGTGGCAACGTGAAGGGCTGCGTGCCATACATGATAATAAGGAAGAACAAGTGAATGTGGCCCAAAAGCCTTCTTAGGCTTTGCGCGCCTTTGGCCTCGCACATCGGCAAAATTCTGGCCGGTGGCAAGTTGGCCGTCAGCACCTGTGACGATGGACTGCTATCACAAAGCCACACACGGCAAGCTTGGTTGGCCAAGTACTTACGATCACGACAGAGTCTTGTTTGTATATGATATCTAATCACGCGCACATTCCTCAAGAAGTTGGCCCCGCGTGCTCTGTACTGCTATGCCCGTGCTGGCATTCTTCATGTTGTCATGGAAGGGAGCGTGTTGAGGCCGCCTTGGCGCTGTTTCAGGGGGAGCGCTTGGTCATGTTGGAATTACGTGTATAATGCATTAATGTGAGACCCAGGAGGTCTTGCATATATCACTCCCTGAGCACAGCAACCATGCATACGTCTTCGCGCCAGTATGGAATGAATCCAATAGCCCGATCTAAGTCAAGTCGGAAATTCAACGTATGTCATGGACATGCATGTCTGTTTCGAGATCAGGCCACGTATTATTTGTGGGGACAAGGGACCGCTGTCTCTATATGTTGTCCGAGATGAATTACACATTCCACAAGTGACGTGAAATGACAAGAGAATAACATAACCATTGACACTGAGTTTGACTTCGGCGACAGAGCGGAGGGATGGTGTTGCCGAGATAACATAGGGATGGTTACTATGATAGAAGTATCTCTCGGTGAGGCGGTGCTCGCGATATCTCCTAAACGTACAGGTGATACATTCCATACGATAGGCACGCTTTTGTCGATTACCTACATTGCAGTCGAATGCCGTCCACAAGCTCCATCACGCCACAACCGGGGCTTATTAAATCAGCAACTATACTCCGCCGGTGGCGCCACCGCAACCATGCCCAGCAACAACGCCCCGTGGACGTGCCCACGAGTGTATGTTGTCGATTCTGGGAAGCCTGCAGACCCCGGGGTGTCAGTGCTCCGTGGTTGCATGGCAGGCAATCGAAGGCGTCCCGACAGTAATATGGGCGAGGGTGAAATATAAGTAGTGGTAAGGAAACCTACGAGGGGCTCTACGCCGTAAAGTGCAGGGAGAGGAAATGCGGCTCGGTAGCCTAGACTTTGGGGTTATATTCGGTCACACAATTCACCCTGCTGCTTAGATTATGTACGTCAAAATAAACCTCGGTCGATGAGCGGTCATCGTTGCAGTTGCTGAGCAGACGCATTGAAGATTGGCCTCTAAGAGCCATGGGAACATAAGACAGGCAAAGAATACGGTGTGTGCGGCAAGATAACAGAACATCTATTTGGCAGTGGCAAGCTATGCGGGAGGAAGCGGCGAACGCTCTTGATAAGGGTTTTGCCGAGTCGAAGTGTTTCTTTGGTGAAGATACGGTGGCACTCAAGGGAGGCTGTAAGACTTGCAGAGAGCGCGGCAATTTTCCCGGTAGCAGTGCGGTCAGTTAGTAGAGCGACACGAGGATGTGCGTTCGCTTCCCTAGCGAGCGAGCGAGAGCACTTGCTAACTTTGACTGGGCTAAACTGGAAGGCTTGCCAACGTGATCTCTTCGTCCACCGTCACCAGGCTCGTATCAAGCATGCTCTGGTCCTGTGTTTATGAGCGCTGTTCCATCTTGGCTCCTGCCCAGACCCGGATGTTAGTGTGACGGTTCATCTAGTACTGTGTCGTAACGTGGTCCTCGGGGGAAGGAGCTGGTCATTCTCTCACCCATTTGATGAAAAATCGACCAACCAATTCTTACCCAGCTGCACGCGACTGCCCCGGAATTAAAGGAATCGAAATGAGCTTAATGCTGGAAGAACAACCCACCAAGCTTAGCTGGTTGCACTGGGTCATCGGTAAGATGGGATGCCTCTTAACTGGTCACCTTGTATGCTGGGCGGCCATTGGTGTGGTAATGTGAAGAGGCGGATGCTGGAGAGCTCCTCAATTCGAGCGCGACTCGGTAGTATGATAATATAGGGGCCTACTGACACAAAATAAAATACGATTGCATCCAACGTGCAGACTCGAACCAGACGGTTGACGGTTACGCGGTGGAGATCCGGGTTGACCGGTGGCTGGTGATACTCGAGAGGCGGAACATGATATAAGAAGCGAGTGACCGAGTAATTACAATGATCCGATTGGTAACCGGTGTGCTTCAGCGAGATTTCTAGTTGGGGCGCTACAAGCCAAGCTAGAGCTACGACAGTCCGAGACTCCACTTGCTGAAGATCTCCACCAGCAAGCCTCAAGGACTCCGGGAGGCCTCGTCTACCCGCAGTATAAGTCAGATCTAGTCATGACGATTCAAAGCAAGATACTAGACCGAGTGGGTAGCGGCTGCGGGAGATTGGAGGGAGACGTGTTGGAAAGAAAGTTGTTCATTGCACTGATTGAGACCTACTTCTCGTCTGGACAGTTTCATCTTCGCGCTGAACCTTAGAAGTTAAGAACCTGTTATCATGTGCCGGGCCCGGGCATCGTACAGTGCATTCCAGTAATGCTGCATAATCGCAATGCATACAGAGGTGGTGAGTTCATTTGGTCGCAATCGATGGGGGAAAATGTTGTTTTCTACTTAGGTGAACTGATGCAAAGATAAAGGCCATTTTATCCCCACTTTTGCTGATGCTAAACGAGGGAACTAAGAAACTTTAGGAGGTAACAACAAATCGCGCAATCCTGCATGGGTTAGAGAAATGTCAATGTCCGTGTTTGTCGCCTAGTAGTGGCCCACCTTTACGAAATATCCGTGCAATGTAAACCGTGTTTTCGCGTCGGCCACAAGGCTACTTGGCGAGAACTATTGCTGCAACACCGGGGGAATCCGAGTCAAATATTCGCAGAGCAAGAGGTGGGTTATAGATAATGGTTTTTACAAGAAGGTCCGAATCACTAACCAGAAGAGCAGGGAAGTGGTTATCTTTGAATATATCGACTGCCTCATATCAATGGAATCGGCTGTGATTCAAGATGATCCCAAATGAAGTCAATGCAGTTGAATCCGTAATATTGTAAGAGTAGATTCATGGATATCTATTCGTTGCATGAAGCACTTGTAGAGTAATGGATATGAGCGTTTTCGGGGTGGAGAATCGAAGCAATCCTTCTGAACCAAGTGTAAGCAGAAAGAAAGAACGGGTAACGAAGCGCAGGTCTGAGGCCCCTAAAACGCAAGTGAGCCTTGTAGGAAGTTAATAAATTGACGAGTTAGAGTATTGGTCGGTGCAAGGAACGCGAAAGCGGTCGCCGAAACGAAACGGAATGGTGCAAACGGGTTCAAGTAAAATTTCTGCCGCCATCTGCTTACGTACGCTAGCTGCCAGGCGCCCTGAATTGGGTTAGAGCTCAACAAATCAACGATTTTTCTGTGTATTCACCCGGATTGCGCACGTTCATTCTCGCATGGTGAAAACGACAAGGAGAGCACTCACCCGCACGGAGCGATACGGGTGGTTCGGCTAGGGAATAGATGAGATTGTTCCTACGTGAACGGGCCGCGGAAATTTGGGCAGTGTCGGGGCATTTCCGTCTCCTACCAGTAGAAGGGAGGGAGAACAGTGGGGAAAGATAATGTTCCGGAGCCATTGACCTCACACGCACGAGAGCGAGTGAGATCGCGGAATTGGAGATGCACCTCAGCAAGCTTTCACCTCCCCCGGGATATCACTTTTGAGGTGAGGAGACGAAACAATAGCCATGTGGCTGTCGTTAGCAGGCAGACTAACATGCTGTAGCCCTCCAACGCTCGAACGAGATGGATAGGAAGGTAAACGGAAGCAAGCGAGCATGGAAGGAACTTCCATTTACGGTGCTGAGTCGCCATATTCATATCTCTCACCTTCGCCTTATCCGTCATTGCAGATGAACGAAATTCGAGCAGGCGTCTCTCTGAGAAATAGCCATATTCCAGCTGGTGGTTGGGACGACATTCCGATTCTGGAGACTTTCTTAGACCTGGTCGCGGTAGGTAACCCCACCTCCTTGAAAAATGTGGAGCTGGTGCACGATGTTTATGCTCGTAACCGGGAAATATGCGTCAGCGTTCGGAGTCGAACCATGATTTATAGAGTCGCTCGTACTGGCACCAGACCCTCAACCATGCCAACAATGGGCACACAATGATTCATTTGCTGCATATGAGTCGGGGTCCCGCAGGCCTTTCGATTCTTACGACAAGCCGGATGTGTTCGATGTCCATCAGTCTGTTATGTGGCCTGAAGGTCAATGCCTCCATTGTTCACCGGAATGGAGGGGTAGAAGGAAATATGTCTCTCCATTCCAGTGAATTGGGGTTTGGATCTTCAGCAACTCCCATATTGGCCTGATGTCTATTGACAAAGTTCAGGCGTTCAGAAATGTAGCGCCGCACCAATTCCTTGAGAGCATCAGTGGCATTTACATCACACAACTACCACGTCAGGCAGCCTCCACCCTTGACAGGATTAGATAGGCGATGTCCGGTCGCGCAGGAAGTAGCGGGCCGAAGGGGTGGCTTGCAGCCAGTACGGTAAACGGGTACAGACTTGATATTGGGCGTCACTCGACGCGTGAGGATGCATGAACAGGAACGGGGGGCGCTTTCTGCAGCAAATGGGTCCCTAAAAATGTCAACTTCATGTGGCAGACGCAGTGAAAAGGTTATTGATATCGGCGTTTCCACCACTGATTTTGTAATGAACAGAAGCTGTTTGCGAACGCTAAAATTAAGCGCATAACGGAGGACACCTTTCTCAGTTATGGATTCAACGTGTATAAGCTGAGAAACAATCTCGCCACACAGGGGACTGGAAGCGCTAGCCACAAGATTTCCTATTCAAGAAATTTCCCCCAGCCAGACGCACACTTCTGCAATCGCTTAGTGCGGCTTTCCATTGGCGTGTTTTTCCTGTGCTTTGTGATGTCTGGTGTAGCTGCACCTTGTGGTTGTGGTTGTGCTTTCCCTGGGCACGTGGCGGACCCGGATTGGGGGTCCAATGTCCATCCATTCGGCGCAGGGCAGCCGGTGGGAACGAACCTTCCTCATTCATCACAATACCAGCTGATACTTAGGTAATCTTTGTTACATATCTCCGTTTTTTGGGTGGATTCCTGATGAGATGGGCTTGGTTCCTAAGTTTTCCGCAACGTTCGAATACCAGATCGCGAGCTTATCTCGCCCGTCCTCTTCCAATCGTTCAGCTCCGTATGAGCATTTCTCCACGCTCGCCGTCAACGGAATGATATGGTTCATGATCTGTGTCTCAAGAGGAATCCCTCAAAAAATCGGAGTTGACTGAATCGGCTGGGAAGATCTGGATCTCATTTACGAAATACCTAACAGCAGCTGAAGGGTCCATGTCGCATTTGTGGAGGCGTCGACTGGTGTTTTCTTTGCCACGAAGTGGCGTCGGCGACACGGTGCACCGTTACACTCTTCAGCGGTATATTCAGGAGTGCGGCAAATTTTGTGCCCCAGTGCAGCGATGGTTTCGGGGCATGACCTTGTCAGGGGTGCGCAAATTCTTCTACTATATAGAGTCAATTCGGCTAATAATCCACGAATAACCAATACACTGATGCATCACCTTGATAACCGGATCTTTCCTAGCCATCTTCCTAGCCAAAGAGTGAATATGTCTTCCCAACGGGCCTTCTCTCCCCCTCCTGGCATCGTCTTGTATCGTTCCCTGAACTCCTGCTCACGGAAATTGTTGCGGGAGGTTTTGAGAGCAATTTCGCGGTTGGACGAAGCCAAACGGTGCACTGGCTGACGAGAAATTTCGAAATTTGTGAAATATCAACTACGTATTCTGGGATCGTGTTCATATCGCTGGTTGGGATTTCGACGAAGAAAGTGGTCTAATTTGGAAGGTTTCATTCATTCTTGCAGCAGTCTGGAGCGTGGCCATCACAAAGAGAGGATTGAATAGATCTGAAAGGCATAAAAGCATGGTCTGAGCATTAGTTCTCCCCACCAGTTCCTTCTTCTCCCCCCCTCGCTCTCGGAACCCCGTCGCTACTCGCCTTTGCTGTCCTTGGATTGTCTCTCGACGCCTGGTTTGTGGCCATTCTGAACTCCTTTCACTCAATGGATGAAGGCCCTTGGCGTCCCACTCGTTGTCCACGTTGACGTTCCCCTTCCTGTACAAGTTCCCTGCCTATTACGCAACAACTCTGACGTTTGATGATCTCTGGGCTGTCGATCTTCGCTCACTGCACTTTGGCACCTTGGCCTTCTCATCGACCTGTGACCGTAGCTTCCATCTCTGTGCGGCCTTGCCGTGTCCGCTCGCTTCGTCAAGACCACTTATTGACCAGCTTCGCTTCTTTCCATCGTGACCATCGGATCAACTGTTACCTTCCTCCATGACAGCTTGGGATGGAGCCAATGTATTCTTGTCCGGGACTTCGAAGACTTGTTGTAATTGACTCCGACGCGCCTTGTGGATTCTATCGTCTAGGAAGCGAGCAACAACCAACTAAATCAAGTGCGAAGACGCATGGGGCCCTTTCAATCCGATGGATGCGCAACCGCAGAGCTTGCCAGTTCCTTTTTCCCTACGCCCTTGCTCCCGGAACTCTAGTCGTCACCATCCTTGCATCATCAATGTCTCGTTGGTAGCCACTCAAAACCTTTCCTTTCGCGACCTCAACACTATCGGATCCTGAGGCTGTGGGTTATATCACTTATGGTCACAGCTCTCATCTTCATGCAACCCGTCCACGTCTGCTTTGGCGAACTGCTTGTGGATCAGTTTTACCGGTCTACACATCCTGCTTTCCCTCTGTGACTGTTTGGGCTGCCGATGGACTCCGACGACCCGTTGCATACCTTATGGATTTAACGCACCTTGCAGGTTCCATAGACAGAGGGGAGTGGAACACAAAGCGGAGGCAAATTGAATACGGGAACCCATACACACCCTTTTCTATCCAATGGACGCACGGTGAGAAAGAACGACCCCCCTTCCTTTCTGCTCCACCATGTTTCTATCACTGTATGCTCTTGCCCCGGGCCGTTTCCCTTGAAGCTCTCAGACTTTCGGTTTGGAGTACCCCGTCGGCAGGCTTCTTTCTGTGTATTTCGTCTTGGATCTTTCCCTTCTTGTGTAGCTCATCGATCAGCGTTATACCCTATTTCTGGACCATACTTCCAACAAAAGCGGCGAACACATCACTTCCGTCATACGAATAGTACGTACCATGATTTTCTTTTAGCTAGCAAGCAATATTCATCGAATTCGTTCACGCAGCGGTATGTCCTGTTTATTTCGGGAGAGTGGGAGAGCACTTCAGCGGGACGCCCTCGTGGCGTTGGTATGGACATGTTCCCACTGGCGCTTGCGCCTGTTGTCCATGCCCCTTTCCTGTTGGAGTGGAACTGTGCGAGCCAGTTGGCTCGTATGGTATTCACCCGACAGGTTTGGCCGTAAGTACCATTTCCCCTCTCACATTGAGACTCACGCTGACATCCTTACATGTGCAGGAATATCTTATGTCGCCCTCATTGTTGGGCAAGGAGCAAATTTAATGGTAAGCCGATTAGGTCCACTCGTGTATTTTTCGCCACTAACATGGTTACGCCACTGGTGGGAGCTTCCCGTCGATTTGATAGCTCAGCTTCGCCATATGGTACGCTAGAAGCATGTTGACAGTTCTGGATCCGTGCTGGGATCCGTTCCAGTGTTTCACCTATCCTAGCAGACGTGGATCTATCCAGGTAGTTGTGTACAATATTACTTTTCATTGCACTGTTTACGAGAGACTGAGACGGCGCCTATTGAGCTCTGCGTTACTTCCTTTCGTCTATCTGGTATCCACCCAACAGGTTTGGCCGTAAGTATCATTTCCCCTCTCACATTGAGACTCATGCTGACATCCTTATATGTCCAGGGATAACTTACGTCGCCCTCATTGTTGGGCAAGGAGTAAATCTAATAGTAGGTCCACTCGTGTATTTTTTCGCCACTAACATTGGGTTACGCCACTGGCGGGAGCTCCCCTGCATTGGTTGATTTTATGGCTCAGCTCCCCCATATGGTGCGCTAGAAGCACGATAACTGTCCCTTTCTTATGCCTGGATTCGTGCTGAGTTTTGGTCCACCTGGTGAGGCAAACACACAACGAACGTTCCATATTCTATGCTGAGTCGGTGAAACACCGGGCAATTGTTGGTCTTCTATGTAGCCCCTTCTCATTTCCATTCTATTAGCCCTCAGTTCTCATTACACTATCCGCTAGAGACGCGATGTTTGCCTGCACCGCGCGTTCTTTCGTGTTTCACCTATCCTAGCAGACGTGTATTTATCCAGCGTGCTGCTAACAGACCTGAAAGGCCTCAACCTCGCAGCCGACACGAACGTACAATGTAAACTTATTGAAGTGTGCCAGTGCTTGCAGGGCCACTAGCATTAATGTCTTTGTAGCCTAGCTAAACATCTATGGACCGCCGAAACGACTCATGGAATCACGCAGCCGGCTTAGTGTAGGCAGGTTACCAGCCTCTATTGGAACACTTAGAGGCTTAGCGCTCGGCGAACATTCAGTTATGTGTCATCCATTAGACATCGAGCTGTTTTGGTTGCAACGCGTTGGAGAACTGCTTAGAGATGTTCCACCCGGCCTCGTTCATCAAGCGGATCAACGGATATGCAGGCCTCTATTGGAACAGACTCCTTGTCTGATTTGCCGAGGTTTATCCGCAGATCGAATTATATGACGAAAGCGGTTTAGGCTAGCACAGCCACCCAATGTTCCTAATTCGCCTTTGTGCCTTGACTATGTTGCGAGCTCCGACGTTGTCGAGGATTTGCAGGAGAATGGAAACGTAGCCGTCCCCTGCCCCATCTTCTGCTTCTCACTTTCGTACTCTCACACTTCCTTGCTCTCCTGGGCGGGGTTTCATGTTCTTCGTGTCAGTGGCTTTTGGAAGCATCATGCTGTCTACACCCAACGTCAGACGTACCCTTTCTCCTCCTCCCCCTTGGATGGTAGACTCTGCACCACCGCCTGATTATCCGCTCACCTTACGTTTTGCTTTGCGTCAAGGCAATTTTCCATCGCTGGAGAAGAAGTTGTTGGACATCAGCAATCCTTTAAGTCCTCGCTGGAGACAACATTTGACAAAGCAGGAAGTTGAGAACTTCACGCGGCCGACCAATGAAACTCTGAGAGCGGTTGATGCGTTTCTGTCATCTCATGGGATCAACCTGCATGCTGCTCATCGCTCTCCAGCGCTGGATTGGATCAGTGTCAATGTAACAGTCTCCAAGGCAGAGGCCATCCTCAATGCAACGTATATGTTGTATTCGAGCGTCTATTCCGGGAAAATGCTGCTACGATGCGCTTCTTACGACCTCCCAAACGAAGTTCACCCTCATATTGATACCGTCCAACCTACGAACTACTTTGGACCACCGGAGGGGCGGCGGAGTGATTCTTTTGAAAGGGTCGGTCTTCGTCATTCCTGTGCGCGGCATTGCGGGGATCTGCTACATCCCGGCGATGGAGGCCTCACAATGGCTCGCCGGTCAGGAAAGCCCAGGCGACTCCAAGCCCCGTCTGGCTTTGTTGACCCCCAATATCTCATGTCGGTTTACGGTTTTACGAACTACACCGCATCGTCCAATCGAAGTATGATCGCAGTTGCCAAGTAAGATTGTATGTACAACAACAACCAAGCACCTTATATTCACGGGCGTGTGACCTCCACTCCAGCTTTCTTGGGGATCGTGTCAATTTAGAAGATACGAAACTCTTCTGGGAAAAATTAGCACCTCATGCACTCAATAGTACGCCCTCAATCGAAAATGTGAATGGTGTGTTTCTGTGGCTCTCGTTTACGCTGCAGTTTATCTCATGTTTGTAAGGAGGATCCTATCACCAATACCCGGGATCAGGTACTCGAGAGGGGGTTAGAATCTCATCCTTATTTCAAACGCCACCTACTAATTTTTTCCCGAAGAGTCTAGACTTCCAATATGCCAGCGCCCTGACAGTAAGCATCTGGTGGAATTATTGTTCCACTCGCTGACATGCATGGTTCTCCTCAAGTACCCCACAAGAACAGGTTGGTCTGCTATTTCAACAAACACCTGACCACGCATTAGCTCACGTCCATCGAGTTATCTACAGCACGACCGGACTAGGACCCGGGAGCACAAACTCTATGAGCAATGAACCGTGAGCATCTGCGTATTTAATACCATTCTTAGTTCGTGTCAAACAATACTGAGTTCTTCAGATATGACATCTTGCTGCCGTACATGTTAGCCAAAGAGGACGATAAGCTTCCGACCACAATGTCTATCAGCTATGGTGAGTGCCTCGGAATCCTTGGCCTTGGCCCTTGGCGCTGATATATGAATGATCAGCGGATGATGAACGTTCTATTCCGATTGATTATGCTACGCGGATTTGTCAAATGTATGCAGAACTTGGCGTTCGGGGCGTTAGTGTCCTTCACGCAAGTGGCGACCACGGGGTGGGAGGGACTACGCCCTACTCTTGTCAGAATACGAGAGGTGCTTTTGTACCGTCATTCCCCGCGAGTTGTCCCTAGTGAGTATTTGATGTTTGATATACATGTTCAAGACGCGCTCAAATAAAAATTAGTGTTACTGCTGTCGGATCTACTAGTTCATGGCCTGAGGTCGCTGCCTATTTCAGTGGCGGAGGGTTCAGTAATTACTTTATAAGGCCTTCGTATCAAAATGAAGCTGTGTCGTCCTACGCGAGCCGGATGGGTGGCCAGTTTCGAGGCGAGTAGGTAGCCCAGTCGTTCTGGCACTTTGCTGAATGCTTTCCCCAGGAAAATACAACGACAAAGGTCGCGCATATCCGGACATTGCTGCCCTAGGGATGTCTTATTTGTACATTCTGAATGGAACTGTTGTTGAAACCAAGGGTACCAGTGCATCCACACCCACGGTCGCTGCCATTGTGAGTATCTCAAAATAGGACTTCACTGCGCGTCATGTTCATGGAGACTAGGTTTCGCATTTGAACGACATGGCTCTTATGAAACGGGGCAAAACACTCGGGTTCCTGTAGGTCTTCATCAATCTCTCTCAGCCATTCCCCAACTAACTTCCACTGAAGTAATCCACTGCTTTACCAATTGCAGGGCAGGGGTATGAATGATATCATCAATGGCAGCAATCCTGGGTGTAACACAGGGGGATTCGAAGCCACGGATGGATGGGACCCTGTTACGGGATGGGGTAAGCGTTGTCGACCACTATCAAACCAAACAGAGCTGGATAAATGTGGATAGGTTCTCCCGATTTCCCAAGTCTTGCAAACATTATAAATAGGATGAACACAACTCCCCCTACCAGCGGAACTGCCTTCTCCGTGTTCCCCAATCCTACAAACCTGGCAGGGAGCGCTTCGCTCACCGTAACCCCACCATTGATGGGCACCGAGTTGGTATTGAATGGAGCCTGCTGCATATTGTTATTTCTTCTATTGTTTATCTAATCTAGAGGCTCTTGGCTTCAACGACCACACAGACGCATTGTTGTTCGCGCTGGAACAGATAGGTGAAGGTGCAAACTGATCAATATTGTAAGACTAAGTAACAGCACAATCTGAAAACCAAGGCTGGTGCACTATGCGGAACGAATCGAGGAAGCACAAGGGGAACTAAAGTTTAATTTAAGCTACACATCGAGTGGGAGGGGATTTCTAAAAATTTTGGAGGCTCAACGCTGGGACTAGAACAGTAAGCAGATCAGACCCACAATAATATAATCGAAATCCAGCGAAAGAAATCCAGCGAACACGGTCAGCGTTACACTGGGATATTCTTAGCTGGGGATGGCATAAGAACGGAAGGATTTTTCTGGGAGAACGGATACGTACTGAAGCGTGTCCTTGGGCTAAGCAACAACGCAGAAGGGGTCATTAGAGTTCCCTCCGTTACCAAAAGAAACGGGAGTGTAGAGATCCACATCAGACAACTCAATGAGACTGCTCTCGCCCGCAACGTCAGACTTAGAAAGGAAAATGGTGTAGAAGGAATCCATAGATGCGCAAGTGTGTGGAAGGCGAGGTAGATAGTGGATACAACAGATGGTATACAGGAGTGCTCGAGATTGAAGTTTCGACCATGGTATGGCAGCGACTTTTATATTTCGCGCTCGAAGCTCAAGAAGCCATTCATCCAAGGCGAAGCATCCGGAACGAGTCACAAAAGTTTCCGTGCCACAGTGTCAACGGTGGCAAATCGATCAGGTTGACCCTGGCCACCTTGGCAGATGGAACCATAGCGACGGGTGCTCGGCGTTAATTGCGGAGAAATACAGCAAGCCGCCGGTAACCAAGATCGATTCCCACCCTTTGTCCACTGAATTGACGTTTGAATCTCGCCACGAGCTTTTGGCCCCTCGCGGAATTTGGCTACTTGCTATCGAGGGGTATACGGCCGGTGTACTCGCTGAGAATACGTTTTATCGATCAGCTATTACATTTTGACGGACTGCTGTTGCCCAAGAAAATGGTGAGGTAGATACAGGAGATGGTGTACAAGACTGAAGTTTCGACCATGGCATGGTGGCAACTTTCACCACAGGGACATTTTGCAGGTATAGACGCCACTCATTGGCGGAGCACCTGGAACGAATTACAAACGTTTTTGTGCCACAGAGTGAATGACAGCAAATCATATAAACCCCTAACCTCCGTTTGAAACGGATGGAGGACCCGGAACTACGACGATGTTAATGTGGCGATCGGCGTCAAGTGCGGTGAAACTTTGGGGAGCTTTCATACCTGGCAACCGGGGACCGACTCCCAGGTCTTGTGTGCTGAATTGACGTTTAGCACAACGATGGGATCGCCCTGATCGCACACACCACTCCGTCCTCTGCGCGCGACCGCGCGGAGACCTCCGTCAGCGGCAACACACATATTATCAGCATCTTAGACAAAGTCATTCCGCGCTCATCACATTTGCGAATGGCGACGCACAACCCTTTGCGCCTTAGGAGAGCTCGGCAATTCTCCCCCATCATTCCATGCCCGGCATTTCCGTTGCTTTAAACTAAACTGATAGCTAGCGCGGTTGCATATTACTCATGGTACTAACTGTCGAAGGTGTCAACAAACGAAGGGGTCTCAATCTTAACGGCCGATGAAATTTCCTCGTCAGATTCTGTTCCTTCAGTTCACACCCGCTGGCTTCGTGATACGGAACCCCCCTTCGCGCGGCAAGCTTGATTGCCGCCCAGCCTACCTGGGCTTCGAGCCTACCCTTTGCTTGCTGCGGAGATTGATCTCGATGCACTCATCGAGAGTCCACTGTTGAACAATCCACTATCCCTTACAGTGCCCACTCACCAATCATGCACACCATTGCACCCCTATTTTTGTATGTACATTACGGTCCACGCAGTTGTCCATCAATTCCCCCAGTGATGTGGCCATCTCGTGGTTAAATCCCCAGCCACGCGGTTAGACAACGCCAAAAATTCACCAATGTGAAGACCCAAGACACCAGGACAGGAACGGTCATGATCATGTGAAGCATAAGACCTAATTAGAACATACACATAACTATACCGCTTCCTTCCATTGTTAGTCGCACCCACACATCAAACAGCTAAAGCAGTGATCCGTTTCCGTGCAATTTGTCGCCTGTTCAGCCCAGTTAACTTCACAAGACCTTTCCCGTCTTTGTCGTTGTTGCGAGGCACTACCTCGTCGGGAACACCAAGGATGACCTCGATATGACAAGGATGCCCAAGGAAAGGATTGATGCGACCATGCGCACGGTATGTACGTCTGCGCGTTTTCTATGAGATGTCAAGTAAATTAGCAGCTGATTTGTGAAAACATGGCAAAACCAATTGCAACTGACAGGAGCCTGCTGGACAACAATGTTCTTAATCTTCAGTGATTCGACGTCGAGGCCTTTATTATCGGCATTGGCTTCTGCATTCTTCAGCAGGCGGATAATGTATCTGCAAGATTTCTCAGGCCATCGACCTGATTCGGATAGTCACCAACAATTAACATGAACATAAGTTGTACATACGCACCCTGAGTGGTTTTGAACTTGAGTACCTGACCGGTTCGTCCTACACCTCCATTGAAACGTCTGAAAGGTATAGCTTGCTTGTGCTCCTGTACATCAGCCAAGTACTTGTAGGCCTTCGACAGCTTCAGGCCTAACCGAGAAGGGAACTTAAAGGTCATGGACTATACATTCATTCTAAAGTGACACGAACCAACTAAGGCGGCAGCAACCTCGCGCATGTTCTTGAAAGAAGTGCGAAGATTCGCACCGCGAGACTTTGCGACTATTGATGCATACGAGAACATCAGACGAGGTTCCAATCATGGTTATGGCACTGGGCCTCACTCTTCTCTGGATTTGTGAACAGAGGATCAGCCGCATATCGACCCATTTTGGAGACTAGAGGTAGAGACAAGGAGAAAATAAGCAGCTGGAGGTCAAATTTCCCGATGAAGCCCTGGACAGACCTGTGAGGATGGTAAGTTTGGTTCAGCTCTCCGGCGATAACCGCAACTGCACAGTTACTCAGTGTGCGCACGTGATCTGATGAAATGATATATTCCAGCGACATCCTCACCGGCTGGGTGACTGCGACTTGTCAAGCTTTCTTCTAGTCTCCATGGTCTCCTGTCTCACTTTCTTTGTCTTCTCTGACCCAGTGGTCACGGACAGGTCCTTGCGGTTGCCGTAATCACGTGGATGGGAAGGACGTCGGACTTGATGTCTGATGATGGCCGCCAGAGGACACTGAGCTACGGTCGCGCCTCCACCGGAATGGCATGCAACGGCTTTTGAGCATCAGTGGGTCCTGAAGCTTCCGGATGAAGCTACGGGCAATTGGATCCGTAGGTTTTTTTTGCCAGAATTTTTCCGTTCTGCAACCACACGGTAATTTAGCATCAGTGACGATCTTTGGTGCTCCTGAGCAGTTGGGTGGACCGGCATCTTCCCGTTTTATGTAAAGATCCCAATGCACGCCAGTCATTCCGCGGGCGCAGTTATTCCACCTCATGTTCAAGGTGACTTCTGAGTCACATCCGGAATATCGAGCACCATTCCTTTCCGGTGGCGTTGAGAAACTCCAAGGTAGCATGTACAAAATTAATGTCCTTTTACTTTGAGAGACACCTGCTGCTCCTGTGGTTTGATAATCCAAATCTGGAGTCATTCCTCCGATGTCTGGCTGAAACTTGCGGCTTCCCTTTTTGGGTGACAGGGGTGGCATGTGTTGATATTTCTGATCAGACTTTGCGCCTCAAACACGTGTGGCTGGGCTTCTAGCGCGGAAACCTACGTGAATCGGATCATTCTATGATCCCCCCTGAGCGTCCGCTCGGAATACGACCAACGTTGCGCGCTGATACACTTGTCTTCGGTATTGGCATTGGCAATCAAGATTCATTGACCTCAATGATCTCTCGCGTCAATCAAATGCCTCGCGTTGACCTCAACTATAATTCCGGTATCCTCCAGGGGAATGATGGGATTTGACTCATGGCTGCGGAATACAAGCTACGGTCCTGCAAACAAAGGCGACAATGATTTATGGGCCATTCCAACTTCGTTGCTTGGGCGTCACTCCTGACTCTGTCGATCATTGACTTCGGCAGCTCTTTACGAGTCTAATCCCCCTGGGTTTACTCCTAAGGCTCCTACTGCCACTGCGGCGGTGCCCTAGTGCCGTTGAGCCTGTACAAGACATATCTCCGTGAAATTGCGCCCCACTACATATATAGGGTCCGCGTGGCCAGGACAGCATCACCACTCAAGCTACATACTCCTCACAATCTTACACCCCCAACGCACCATACATCCTCTGCGTCTTGCAATATGTCTTCCTACAGTCAGTCGCATCGTACTTTTGATGCCAGCTGAACGTTTGGTACTCATCATATCACTCCAGTTTTTTATCAAGTCTATGACGAGCAGGGAAAGCTTCATGCTCCCGCCTATGGCTCTTGCGACCCCGCAAGGTACCCATTCGTTGGGGCGTTCATGCAGAAAGATGTGGGCCAGGCCCCCAAGCTGTGCATGTCTGTCGTCTGCTCTCTATGATGGAAAACGCCTCAGACAGTCGCTGCACCGAATTGTTTGCGACGTTCGACACATTCGCTAAGAACCTAGGATTCAGTGAAAAGGACATCGTGAACCTCGCGGAGAACGGATACGGACGCGATCCAGACCACCCTCTCATCTTCAAGATGCTTAGCTGGGATCGTAAATGAACTAGTTCCACATTGGTGTCCTTTCCCCACGGTGCGATATTGAAGCTCCCGACATGTCCAAACTGGCCTGACTAATTGACGTATCGTTCTTTCAGATCGCGAGAACACCCTGCATCGCAGTGTTTCGAGTATTTGGAGTTCCATTTAGATTTTGCTTTCATCCACATTCTCCATTAATTCTTCCTTCTATACATACATATACAAGACTATTGTGACTCTTTACTTTACTTCTACTCGTATTATAGTGACAATTCGTATCTCTCCTAATCATAGAGTTTTT
Organism: Cantharellus anzutake; assembly: GCF_015039405.1. Taxonomy (NCBI): domain Eukaryota; kingdom Fungi; phylum Basidiomycota; class Agaricomycetes; order Cantharellales; family Hydnaceae; genus Cantharellus; species Cantharellus anzutake. The sequence goes on from NW_024067044.1 coordinate 265,833, forward strand.
TACCCCTCTTACCCTTACGCACAGGTCCACGTCCAATTTTGACGTTTTATCCGATATGACCCGATGGACGGTCAGCGCCACAATGGAATAACCAATTCCGATCTTATCCTTATGAGCAGGCGAAAGCCCTGAATGTTTGGAAATTTTATCGTTTTGGGCACCTCAATGGATAACCCGGAGAGGCGTTGCTCATTGCACGCTGCATGATTGGCCAGGTCCCGCACGCCCTGCCGGCCGAGAGCACATTGCCCCCGAAGCTTTTCGGCCGAAGAATCAATATTTACGGGTTTGTACCAATGGGAGAGGCTGCTTCGGTTTGATGGTTTCCATCGCTGAGGCTGAGAAGTCGGAACGCTGGGATGATATGCAGATACACGAGATCGCTCCTCCGAGCCCTCCCGAAGGGGATCAAGCCAAAGCTGGACATGGCTGGTCCAAAAAACACGTGCACCGCTCCTCTATGCCGAAAAAATCGAATGGGGGAGGCTGTTGTGTCTTCTATATTACGAAGTCATAGAGGCTGGAGTCCTGCCTAGTTGTGTCTGGTACACTGGCATCGTACAAGTGCTTGTCGATGGTCAAGCCATGTAATTAACGCAGCCTGGACCATGGAGACTCGTTGTTGTTGTTGTTGCTGCTAATGATCGCCCGCAGTTCACTAGTGCTGGCGGATTTGCTGGAGGATTTCGTGATGTCGGATATCTCCGACATTTGAGCGGGGGCAATGACAAATGAATTAAATATTTGGTGGAGTACAGGCCCTTAAATGGGCAGGTGACTGAGAGGTTCGGGGAGAGAATCTGCTTTATCGACGCAAGCTATGTAGTTGGGTATCAGCAGGCCCTGTTCGCTTATCGCTGCGACCATTAGTTCATTCCCACGGCCTCCGGGAGTTGCCGGAGGCTGCTGCGACATGGGATGAACTTATGGTCGTAATAGTACAGTACCATCTCCTATGCCCCCGTCCAAGTTTAAGAGACATGGAGGGAACGAAGTAGTAGAGGTAGGTCCTTGTTGGAGTTGGGAAGTGAGAACCACCGTTTAAGACAGCAGACGAAGGCCCGATTGAGGTGGGAGCTTAGGATCCTGCCTAGTGGGAGCTCCACGTCCACCCCAACTGACCACAAATGGAGACCTGGGATCGCCAGAACTGAGGCCGAACCCCTAATTGTCGGATCGTATTCACAAGACTAGCAGTGGACACTCGAACTTGACCCCTTGCTTTGTGGATGAGATTGCCTAAAGTCCGTCTCAATCTAATCGGGTATAGCCGAATACCTCAAACTTCCTGATCAAGCCGTGGAAGCGCTAGCACATGTTCATGTTGGAGGAGCAAGTCATAATAGGTGTTGTGCACTTTCCATACTTGTCTCTATTCCATGTCGATGTGTATTTACATGTATTTACACCGACAATTATATCTTTAGAGTCTACTGCCATCCCAACCGAGCCGCCGCACTGAGTGGTGCTTCTTTAGTTCAACTGCTCCTACACATTACCTAACGAACCACCTCTCGCAAGACCCGATGAAGTCCCATGTTCGGGATTCGCCGAAACGACTTGACAACCACGTGCCCATGTCAATCGTCCCGACGGGACGAGAGCGACGTCCATATCGGCAACATTTATGGGAATAGTTGTCAGCCAAGGTATGTATGCAGTGGGACGAAAATTTGAAACCTAATTTACAATTTCAAGCGAAGTCTCCCCGCTAGTTGAACCGTATGCACTCTGATATTGGAAAGTGGGGCCGAAACTAATTTACTGTTGCACAGTTCACAAGCCCTTTCCGCACCTTCGGTAATGAGATGCGGTGCGGTCGGGATGAGGGGGAGATTCGTGGAGATTCTCAATAGAGAGAGGCTGGTCGCCTGCCTCAGTTAACCTTACATGTGGCGGATGCGTTGGACCCATCCTGCACCGTCACATGTTACTCGCTTCCCGTTCCGTAAGAAATGTGAAGGATTATGCGGATTCGTGATGGGACCTGGTTTGCAATTTTAACGGTTCCAGGCTCAAACCCATTCGGTTCACCCCCTACCGGTCAATGTCGATCCTAACACTCCAGTTATGGCCACTGAGGACAACTTTTCTTGTTTTCTGTTGCTTGGAAGCGGTACCATGAGAATAACGGCACATTCCCAGAGAACATCACATCTTGGACCTCCACCCCCTACGGATCTGCAAATACAGTTTTCGGAAGGGAAGAAATCAGGGCGATAGGTTCAGAAGGGGCTGTGAGGGAACATGGAAAATGCTTCCCAACCGTAGCTTATATAATATAATTACGCCAGCACCTTCCCAAACTTCACCGGTTGCCCACCAACGCAAAAGCCCATCGCGCGCTTCAATATCACACCCCCATACTTTTATTGACGTCCCAGCGCTCAAGGACGATATCCCCCCTCTGGATTCCCCTTTAATTTGAAGATCAACTCGCATCTCGCATCGCCCTTGTCGACCCTGGGGTCATGGAGTCCCCGTCCCAAACTGATCCAAAGGTTTTTTACGTGTGTGTTACTGGATATGGGGTAGGCCCAACTCCAACACCGAGCGGTTCTCCGACTCAAATTTTACCAGCCATTCAGTCACTACGCTCGCAATCCAGCTTGGCTGTCCACAGCACCCCTCAATGGAAAAGTGCTGAGGAAGTTTGAGGCACGTTTGGATACTCAAAGCATAGACCCAGTACCCTCCACTGGCCAATCCCTCCTTTCGGAGATTCACATCGTTTCATTCGAGCTCACGGTATCCTATCAACACGTGTTATCAGTGATAGAACCCCTCCATGCTACTCCTCCTGAACTTCCAGACTCGGTAAATTTCTCTTCTGATGTGGTCGTTGGACAACTTCATAGGCCTAAGTCTAGGTGGCATTACCGGACTCCCTGCCTCCACAACATAGACCATTCGACTTGATCCTCCATGTCGGTGTTGGACCGGCTGGTGGGATGAGAATTGAAGCGATGGCTAGGCGATTTGGATATCGGGAACCTGACATAGATAATGAGTTGGCGCCACCTGTTCATCCATCCCATCTTAGTGTGCAGCCTCCACCTCTTACTATGCCGATGACAACGACTAGGCCACTAAGACCATGTAAGGACATGCTCCCTCAAAACTTAAACACACTCATACCTCATGGTTCATAGATGTTGGAATTATCCCCAAGCCAATTGCGATGCTAAGGTTCAGAGACGACGTATCGCCCCCAAGAGGATTCGGACAAGGTTACGAGGGTTGTCCCGACGAAATCTGGAACCCCTCTATTGACGTACAGCAACTTGTACAGGACGTTCATCAGTGTGGAATACAGGCAAGTCATTGATAAAGATTTCAGTGTTTTGGCTGGGCTTCGAGTTTCCTCTACAAGAAACACCTAACCTACCTCCCACCTCCTTCCTACCAGGATATAACTCACTCTAGCGATGCCGGTTTATATCTCTGCGAATTTGTTTATTATTGTTCTCTCGCGCAGCACCACCGGATCGGGAGGAGGGTGACCTCCCATGCAGCGTTCCCTATCTCGGCCACCGAAACCGAAGCCAGTTCGACAGCCAATGGCCAGGATCAAGAGGTCTCGAGCTCTGCAAGCCGCCAGGAAGAGTTACCTCCCGGCGTCCTGGGTACCCCCGATCGCTGTCCGAAGGTCTTGTTCGTCCACGTACCTCCGGTTGGAGAGCCGCAGACCTTGGAGGACATGACGTTCGCTATTGAGAACATCATCAAGGTCATTTGTTGGGGAGCTGGCGATGCTGCTGGTGTGCGCGTCGACGAGTGATTCTAAAGACTCAGCCAGATGCGGCACTCTCCCAGTTAATAGAATCATGATTTGATTGATTTCCGAAAGGATTTTTGCGGTTATTCCTACGCTTGACCAAATCACGTTAGTTTAGCCAACCCCAAGTTCGACCGTGACACATGTTGTTGTACATTCTTGCTATATCATTGTGTTTTTAAGAGTTTTAGGCGGATATGTCGACGGTTGGTCGAGTGGTTCCTTCAAGCATGGTAGTGATTGATCCCGCATACGAAATGGGGATGGCGCCTATAGAAATGATATTGATACTCCTGTGGGTCAGGAAAACCTAATGCCACTAACACCACATGCTGTCAAGGGAATGTGACTTTCTACTCACAGAAACAGTATTTGCATACTGCGCAGGTATTAAGCTCTGACAAAGGCCCCCCCCCCCCTCAGTTCGGACACTAGCTGACAACTACTCTTGAAACCTCGGATCGATAGCTTCTGTATACTGGTTGCGTTAACACCTGTTCCTTCCCCTGGCGCCCTTCCGACTCTTCTCTCACGCTTTGGTCAACTCGCCTTCCGCCCAATGCCCAGCGATATTGGAAAATTTGCTGGTATGACATGACAACGAGATTGCGCAAGTTCAGACTTGGATCATCTGATCGTCTTTGTGACCTTCCCCTCGAGCGCCATCGTCGTTCGAATGACAAGAATAGCATGGCCGCGGAGGATTGGGTATTTTAGTTCGGACTTCAACGAAAGCACATGGCATTGGGAAGGGAAGGAAGCCTCTCCTCTGTGGTATCGTTATTCTGAGATGTCGCTCACTCATTCGGCTCTCCCGCAATTTGACTGGCGGTCCACGGTACTAAGTACCTGATACTAGCGTGGCGCTATACCCTTAGGTCTATCCTTACAACTTGCTTGCGATCCCGCTCTCCATCGACGTGGATGACTGAGGGACCCAAGTATGATACAAAGTCACTTGCCGGGTGAACTCGCCAGCTTGCCGTGGTGAGGTATCTCCTTTCCCTCCGTGTTTTGGCCGGCCGTGCACGGAACATCACTATTTCTGGCTGGTTCTACACCCTTAGGATCCTCACAACTTCTTTGTCATTCTACCCCCTACCGAAGCGATTGATTGATGAACATCGGTATGATATGGAGCCATTCGCCGTTGGTTGGGCGCAGGGGTGGACTCGCTGGCTTATGAGGCTGACAAAGCGGTGAGGTGTCTCCCACGTTCTGGCTGCCGGTGCAACGGCATATTGCTTCTATATACTTAGGCCCCTTATTGTCCTACCCTCCAATCAAAGTACGTGGTTGGTAGGTCCCAGTATAATATAAGGCCATTCAACGTTGGTTTCAGGGGTAGCGAATGGTATGAAAACCCATCCTACCTGGGCATCCGCCCAGTAGATATCTAGTGCTACACGTTGGCATACTTGCTGCGAGAATTTGGCATCAAGCTATTGTTTCTAGCATTATTTGGCACGCGGCTCAGTAACGCATGAGTGACGCACGTGTTGACTACTCCTTCGATGCCGCCATCCTTCTGCGAGACTTGACGAAATCATAGATGCGCTCGTAGTGCTGGAGCGAGGCTTGACGATTGCCCTGACGATGCATTATTGTCGGCACAAGACAACGTTACCGCTCACATCCTGCATGGTATTCCATCCAGATAAACAACCCCACATCCTGCGCAATAAGGTCATTCAGCCACCCTTTCCATGCAGACTGCCTGCGCTGCGACCACGAAACAATTAGTCTAGCTCATTTGCCAGGTCACTGCTAAGCGAGGCAAGCTTCAATGTTCTCACCTACTCAAAACGTACTCGCCACCACATGTTTCACAAATACGAAAGCCCGACGCATTCGCGAAAGGTTGCGGGATTTCACCCTCGCGCAATTTATTCATCGAACAAGTGCACCCATCTCTTCCAATTGTGGCTCGATCCCCATACAGCTGATCCAGCAACCACAGAACACGGCACGAGCTTGCATGGTCAGCGCCACAGTAAAACGAATGTCGACCTAAGGACTTGGTTTTGGCCCTATCGCTCGCCAACATGTCCCGTAACCAGCAATGGAAGTGAGCATCTCACGACTGCCTGCTGTAGAAATTATATCCACATTTCCTCCCAGTATGATAATAACGGGTGCCTGGGTGAGCCATCGCGTGAAGGGGGGGGGGGGGGGGGGGAGGGGGCGCGGGTAGAGCTTCCCAACGCAGCCAGAATAGATGCGCAGACCATTCTAAACCTCTTCCGCGTCAATGAAATTTCCATATGAAGTTGCCCTTGTCTTTCCATTCGCGGCTCTTTGATGTTTGATAAGGAGTCTGACAAGACTTAATTGATGACGCTCGTCTGATGATGCACTTTTATGACGTACGTCTGACGTCGCTTGTTGATGACACTCGCGTGATGACGCTTATTTGATAACTGGCTCGGGGTTGCGGGTTTCGCGGCGGACCGTAGTACTCAGACTGCACTCAGACTGAGCCTTTCAACAGCCATCTGCTGGCTCTGGTTATTCGCTGGCTCCGTAGGCGAAACACAAAAACCCGTATGACTAACGAGCAGAAGGTGCAATTGCAAGTTTTCCTTTTTCATTACTGTATCAATACTGATCCTCGTAGCAATGCCTGCTGATCGTCGATGTCCTCCACTCCATATGACTCATGGAGAAAGAAAAAAGATCCGCTGTGGCCTCTAGCTTCGCTCCATCCTTGTTGGATCGCTCCTCCCTGTATTTCCATTCACGGCTCTCTGATAAGATTTGGTTGATGACACATCTCTGATACTAATGCCTAGATACGGGAAATTTCAGTTTCGCAGGGGATCGCACGGATTCAGCCTTTCAAGATAGCCCTTTGGAGAACCTAACTTAGCTATCAACCGCTCCCTTCAACGGGAGGGTCCTGAAGCGGTTTGATCCATATTTTGCCGCCCAGATTGCGGGATCATCAAGCTTGCGCGCTGGGCAGCTCCCTATATTAAGAGTTTCACGTCGTGCCGTTTTGAGCTTGGGGTGTCTTACTGACAGGTGTTACAGATTGCTGAGTTTCTCCATGCTATCCACCCTCGACTCCCCGACTGGCTAAATTATCCTTCTGTAATTCTCAACCTTCCGTGAGACGTGGTCCAGGTTGTGCAGCCCTCGGCGCCCCTCGCACGGGAACCCATTCGCCCGGTGTAGATTTGGCTAGCGGGGTGAGAATCGAAGCAAGGGCTTTGTCCTGACGTAGATGGTGAGCTGGCACCACGGAGTCAGCACTCAGTCCCATCGTGGCGTAGAGCCTACGCCCAGCATTCCACCCAGCCATTGGAACCACGCGCACCCCTTCGGATCATACACCTTTGTCTCCACGATGCCGACCTGCTTCCCTCCTTATGGCCGATAAATATAGGAATTGTTCCTCCAAACAATAGGGATGGTTCGTTTCAGAATTAATGGCACCGTTACCCCGACGGAATTTGGAATACCAACATTGACATAGATTAAGAGAAGGATGTTCTCTGCCACAGAGTACTGATGCTCCTGTTTCGTCTTGGGCCTTTGGCTGGTTTTTCACCAGACACTAACCATGTCCTTCACGGTATCAATTACTCCCGTGCAGGCTTATGCCTGTGTGAATCTGTTTATTATTGTTCTCCTGCGCAGCGACAACCGAGGAAGGCTACATTCATATCTGCACCCCGCATGACTTTCCCTATGCCTCGAATAATTACCCGTGTCACTTTCCTACATGTTCCTCCAGTCGGAGAGTCACATAGTTTGGAAGACATGAAGTTAAGCTTCGAAGAAATCATTAAGTTTATCTGTTGGAGAAATGGCAGCGTCCATGTCGATTGAGGTGATGATTTGCTCACGGCCCCCTGGGAAATCCCCGCATTTTGGGACAATGATCACTTCGCATTCTGCTCAACTCGCGTTTGAGTTGGCCACCCACACTGCAATAGCACCCGAGACAGATGCGCGCATGCACTGCATGACATCGTTCTGCGTCCCAGTGATTGAAGTTATCCTCGCCCGGGGTACCGGGCGATGCGGCCCAGACAATATCGGTGCCTTCGTCAATCGACCAACACAAACCAGCATGATTCTATTCCGGGACATGTTTTCTAATGAAGCCTGTATGATGTGCACCTAGCACGAACCCCAACCCTGGACGCTGCTCTAATCAGGGTGTGTGAGTTCGCCGGCAGCTAGTACCAAGTGCTCCGACTAGTTCGAGTAACTTATGGCTCTTAAGGCATTGATTTGAGCCGTCCCTAGTTTCAGTGCCTTTCCTTGCCATCGGCTACCTTTCCCGCCTCCTTTGATTCCTCCACCGCCCGAATTTCCGGCTTTCTTGGCCCCTTCCCTGGTGGCAGGTTGGACAGGGGGATCTGTGAGAATAGGATCAGTGCGTATCCGCTCTGCGGCTTTCGCAACGAGCGTGGGGTCCCCTAGGATCACCATCGGACCTGGACCATCTTCTTTCGTGATGCCACCTTGGCCAACATCACGGTATGTTGTCGGAGTTACAAGAATGGTGAGACCAGTTGTGTCGTAGGTTAAGTTTGGAAACATGGTAAGGGGTTGTTTTAGTTCGGATTGCAATGAAAGGATGAAGTCCATCCCGGCTGACGAATCTTCGCAAACCCTGGAAACGAAGGCTCTCCGTTTTGCGTCACTGCTACTGTTGGAGGCCATTCCGCTCTCTTCCATAATTTGGGTGACTCCATTGAAGGATCTTTTAATATTCTCTGCTTCGAACTTAGCCAACTCGGCTTCGAGCCTCCGTTTTGCTCGTTTCGCGTCCCTTAGTTCCAGATCTATCTTCGTAACCTTCGAAATCACGTTCTCCAAGTCGGAGATGGATGCAGATACAATGCCCGCGATGGACCGTGCGGCACGGATGGAGTACGTGGCGAGGGTTATGGCACGTTGGCCGCAAGTGAAGTATAGACGTGTATTAGTGCCTCGAATGGGTTGAGTGTGGGAGATAAGAATGAGTGAGATGTGGGATGTTTGAGAGAGATGGGTTCCGCAGCATCTACGATAAGGGCAGGCTGGAAATCAGCCAGTATTATCAGGGTCATGAAAAGGAGCGTACGGATTTTCATCGATGCCGTCTATTTTGACAACCCGAACAAGTCCTTGTGACGCGTCGTAATCAGATGGAAGAGAAGTGGTGTCTGCATCCGACGGTGTGTCAACGGTGACCTGACGGTTCTCTGCTATAATACTATTACATCTATGCTGGATTTCTGAGATTTCTGCGTCCGTTGGTTTCCGACCCAACTCGACGAAATTCATGTTGGGCATAAGGGAAGGACCTGAAGTTGAGACACTGTTGTGCTCCCTGTTGAAGTCTTCATCTTTAGAAATACTGGCCCCCATACTCCACCCTAGAGTCTCGAGGCCTTGGTATGTATCCATAACTGCACTGAGAAGATGCTGGCCTGTGTGCTGCTGCATGTGGTCCCATCTTCGATCCCAAGATACTTCCTGTACAACTTTAGTGCCTGGTTCGAGCGGTGACGAGGAGAAGTGTACGGCGCGCAGTCCATGCCGAGCTATGCGAGTAATGAGGATTTCAGCTGGTTGGGATGCATGTGTTCCCTCGCAGAGTTTGATGAGTCCATGATCCTCCGGTTGACCGCCACCTGTTCATATAGATATGTATGGGAGACTCAGAGAACGCATCGCACACAGCGCGCACCCAACCTTCTGGAAAGAGTACCGTATCTTCAAACTCGATTTCGAAGGGTTCTAAGTCAGCCGCTGGCCGCTTCTCTAATGGGATGGATTTAAAGTTTTCTTTCGAGCCTCCACTGCCGCTCGAATTATTCTTGGAAGTGCTGGGCACGCAGGACACAACAGTGGTCTCCAGTCGCCGTAAATACGAGTTGCGCTGACAAGCAAGATTGCCAACGATAGAAGGCATTAGTTTCGTTCTAAGTATGAAGTGGGTGAGCTGCACCAGTCGACGTCCAAGTCGCACGGCGTCCGATCAGAGGTTGGACTTGGCTGGTCACTTGGTGTGGTGATCGTGGGAAATTTCTTTCGGGTTGCAAGACTAGCAAGACTGCAATCCGACCAATAGCGAATACTCCTTCGACGCGCGTCTGCATGATGATGACTGTGGTCATGCTGCGGGGTGACCAGGAATGCTCTACTGTATGTTGTTGATGCGCCTATCCAGCGAGCTTTGAATTGGAATTGTCTGATGAACTCAAGAAACATCCACCCCGTGTTCCACTCAAAAGTGTATCCCTAACGATGACATCCTGTTCCTTTGTCGAAGAGTTGGTAACTACGTGGGACTCAGACCTCCAGACGACACACTAATATAGCGCATCATAAAACACGATGGCCAAGGGTAGAACGCAAAGTTCTTCCTGCAGTGGTTGAATGGCTCCACAAGCTGGGATGTGCTGCGTGGAAAGGCGGCAGTGAATGATTGTTTAGATGTCTTAGGGGTCAGCACTATTACAAACCTGCGACAAGAGAATATCCCGCTATCAGACATAACTGAATATAAAACTTGTCTAACCCTTGCGATGATATCCATTGGACCCGTCTCTAACTCATCCACACCCCGCTCTTCAGCACAGAAACCAGCGATGGAACTCCTCACGGCAATGCTCACTCCCTTCTCTCATACAATCATACCTCCTCAACGTTGAGCCTCTTCTGGGTGGCGTGATCGAGTGTGAATGGGGCGTGAATATTATAGTCCGTGTGTTTGCGAGGTGTAGTTATAGAGGGGTTGGTTGAGCTAGGGGCGGGGCCTTTTATACCTTCAGTCACGTCTGATATTGGAGTGTCATTTTGTCGTAGACTTGTAATGTTGCAAGGTTGGGTGCAGCCCAATAACCTTTCGGACGCTATACTTAGCGCCATGGTCTCCCTTTTCTCGAAGCACAAGCCATCCTAAACTCCGGAGTAGTAATCGGAACAGGTAATCGCTTTATGCGACCTTCAATGTCACTCCCTTCTTTACATTTCAATCGAGGACCTCCTCACCATGGACCACCATCTATTCGCCAAGGCAGCCGTGGTAGGGTCAATCACTCGAAGCCCAGGCCTTATCACGAAACAAGTAGGCGTCTAGTGCAGTGTACTCAACACCCATTTCCTTTCGGTAACGCAAGCAATGTGAGCCAGGGACCGGCCAACATGATAATCAATGCCACCCCCACTTACATATCTGGCAACAGCTGTAGCAATTTCATGGATAGCAACTGAATTTACCATCGCTGTCGGGCACGATCGACCACTTAGGCAATCTATTGTTAATCCCTTTACAGATGGAGGACACGAGCGTCGTTCTGACCCAAGGAAATGAGGTGAAACTAGTATCATTACTTCATTGTTTGTTTGTTCCTTAATCATATAACGAGCAATGGTTTCTATACACAAGATCAGGCTGTTACAGCTCACTCAAAAGTTATGTAAGCTGGATGCTTATACTCGCCCTCCTGCGACGTTGGTGAAACTCACCCAAATTAAGATGTGATGGTATTAGTTGCTACTTACGGGAAGCCTAGATATAGTTGCTGTCCGTGAAATTGCTGCAGCCCCTGTCAGATGTATAAGCGAGGCTGGCATTGTTCATTATGTTGGCCGGTCCCTGGCTCGCATTGCCTGCGTTACCGAAAGGGTATAGCGTTGAGCATGCTGCACTGGACGCCACCTCATTCCAGGCATCGTGATAAGGCCTGGGGTCCAAGTGATATTGACCCTGCCACGGCCGCGGCCGCCTCGGCGAATATAAGGTGTTCCACAGTGAGGAGGTCCTCGATGAACGCAAAGAAGGGGGGCGTTGGGGTTGGGGTTCACAATTGAATGTACATGATGGGATCCATGGTAGCGTTGACTGGTTGGGTGACGGAGAGCTTGTGGTGTCGGGTTTATTGTCTGTACTGGATATCTGTATTGTATGAAGGCTGGAGTGGCAATACCAGTAAGAGGCTTTGGCAACCGTTCGTGCCGATGTGGAGATACGGGGTTATTGAGCACGCACGCGAGACGTCAGAGTCGATCGGAATGGACCCGCCAATCGTTCCAGCAGCGACGCCAGAAGCGGCCGCGCGGGGCGCCAATTTGGCAACCGCAGTGACTGCCAAAAGCGGGAATCAATCGGATGCAAACTCAGTTTAGGCGCAAAAGGTACAGCCAGTTGCACTGCCCGCAACCGCAGGGCAGTTCCACTTTGAGGTTGATCCTCGGCATTAGCTCAACCTTTAAACACTCTACTCTCACTGAGGCACTCACTAATATTGTTTTCCTTTGAGAATAAGGCTGACCAAGGATCAACCTTTCTATCATGTCGCGGCAATATTATGATTATCCAGAGGTTTGGTTGAGCAAAATTCAAGCTGCGGAAAGCTAACAGGGGTGCTCAGGATCCCGAATCTCAGAGATACCAGCCTTTGCGAACCCCAGGACCTGACCGCCATGGGGCAAGCCCTGCATATGGCTACAACGATGACAGACCGCCGATTCCACCACCTCCAGGGGGGTATGGTTCTGAGCTTCCAAATCCTTTTGAGCCTCAAGCGGACCCCTTCATAACTCCTCATCCTTCATATGCATCATTGCAAGGTGGCTATGGCTACGATCAATATGAACGCCCGGCGTCAACACAACCTAATGACCAGTATGACCCGTCTCAGACTCCGTCTTCATCTTCACATCTCCAAGGATATCACCTGGAAGATGATGGCGTGCCGTCTTACCAGGACACCATACCTCTTGTGCCTAGGAGGGGTGGTCGTGATGCTGCCTTTCCGGATGAGGAAGCCGAGGTGGGGGCAGAAAATTACATCCATTATGGGAGAATCCCCCAGCGCATTCCCAGGAGATTTAAAACGACGAAACGGGTGCAGTGAGTACAATATTGCGTCTCATGATGCAGACAGACATTGATTAACAAGTTCTAAGGCTTTACAATGGAAACCTTGTTTTGGATTGCCCTGTTCCTCCTAAACTTCTTGAACTATGTCCACTCAAGAATGAGAGGGAGTTCACCCACATGCGGTATACTGCGGCAACATGCGACCCCGATAACTTTCGAGTATGCTTATTCAATAGTTCGCGCGTCCTTTGAGCTGAACGTGGCTCATCATAGGATGAGGGATATGCATTGCGGCAAGTTCTCTATGACCCGCCTCGTAAAACAGAACTTTTCATTGTCATGACCATGTACAATGTACATTGTTTTATCTCTCCTTTTCGTCTTCGAAGCTGATTCTTTCTGATCATAGGAAGATGACGAACTTTTTGCACGAACTATGCACGGCGTTATGAAGAACATTCAACATCTTACTACCCGCACCCGTTCAAGAATCTGGGGTGCTGAGGGATGGAAGAAAGTCGTTGTGTGCATTGTTTCGGACGGACGCTCGAAGATCAACTCGAGAACGCTTTCTGCTATTGCTTCCTTGGGAGCTTACCAGGATGGAGTTGCGAAGGTATGGAGAGGTGGTTCTGACACAAACTGTTCGGTCATATTGAACGCATAATTCATACGATTAGAATATTGTCGGAGACAAGCCTGTCGTGCGTAACAGTTCTTTCTCGAGCTCACATAAACCCATTTTGTTCACCACTTTTTCCGTCGCAGACGGCTCATATCTACGAATACACGACGCAACGTAAGCATTGAACGTTACATATTCTCTCCTTGAGGATTTTTTGTTCATTCCGATCGACAGTTGCGATTACGGCGAAAAAACGGATTCAGGGTGCTGAACGAGGCGCAGTTCCAGTTCAGATTCTCTTCTGTTTAAAGGAAAAGAATGAGAAAAAAATCAATTCCCACCGGTCCGTGTCGACCTTTTTAACGCATGAAATTATTTCTTGCCGCTACTCACTGTCATTATCACAACTCAGGTGGTTCTTCAACGCTTTTGGTCGGGTTTTGGACCCCAACGTTTGCGTTCTACTAGATGTGGGAACTCAACCAGGAAATACGTCCATCTACCATCTCTGGAAGGCATTTGATCTTAATTCAAACGTTGGTGGAGCGTGTGGCGAGATTGTTGCTATGAAGGGAAACTGGGGTTTGGATTTGTTAAAGAATCCTCTAGTCGCTGCTCAGAACTTCGAATATAAGGTGAATCCGATTGGAGATGATGCTAATTAAGCAATGTGACTGATCCCGGAGGGCAGATGAGCAATATCCTGGACAAGCCACTCGAGTCGGTATGGTTCTTGGCACTTTATACCTTTCCGAACCTAGTTGTAACGGCGTCAATCCAGATATTTGGTTACATTACCGTGCTTCCTGGAGCTTTCAGTGCATACAGGTGAGTTTCGATCTCCCCCTCCCTACCTTTATTGTGAGGTTTCCCTGCCAGGTACGTTGCTCTTCAGAACGACGCGATAGGAGAAGGGCCTCTTCAGAAGTATTTCCTGGGGGAGAAGCTGGCAAGTATCTCTCCCTATGACAATAATTGTTTTCTGATACGTCTGACTCAAGCACGGTGCTGGCGCCGATATCTTCACTTCTAACATGTATCTTGCTGAGGATCGGGTACGTTTGAATGCGAATAATGTTGATTTACGCTGCCGCCAACCTATTCGGCGCATCCTCAGATTCTCTGCTGGGAACTCGTGTCGAAGCGTGGCGGTTCTTGGATCCTCCATTACGTCAAGTCAGCATATGCAGAAACTGATGTACCTGATCAAGTCCCCGAACTTATCAGTCAGCGTCGTCGATGGCTGAATGGTTCATTCTTCGCTGTGAGTTTCGGGCATATTGAAGGCCGTGTGTCTGTATGCTGATGCAGCATTTCCTGAATTCAGGCTATTCACGCTACTCTCAAATTTGGTTACATCTACCGAAGTTCCCATACGTTCTGGCGCAAATTTGCGATACATGTTGAAATGGTGTATCAAACATTTAATTTGATGTTTTCATGGTTTGCTCTGGTAAGCATATCTTGACATCCAGTGGGTCCCCTTTCTGAGTCCCCATTTTCCAGGCAAACTTTTACATTGCTTTTGTGAGACAAGGCATAATACTTTAATAGACGAGCGCTTATACTTCCGTGTTCTAGATTATCCTTACCAAAGCCATGGAAGATCCCTCATTCAATTTGAAGCATATTGATATCTTTAACAACGTATTGCAATATATCTATCTGGGCCTTGTTGTCATGTGTTTCCTCCTCTCTATGGGAAATCGACCTCAAGGGTGAGTTTATCCCCGAAGGCGCGACCGCTGCACTCATTCATGCACCCGCCCAGTTCAAAGTGGGGTTATACAACAGCAATGATTGGCTTTGCACTTATCACGGTCTACATGACTGTGAGTCCCACGCGATCGAGTTCTAACCTTGTCATCCTTATCACGGTGATCAGTTTGCGGCTTTCTTCCTTGCGTTCAAGGGTATCCAAGCTATTGAAGGAGGATCAAAAGGGAAATCCCTCTGGAGCAGTTCTATTTTCAGGAACATCGTTGTCTCCTTGCTGGCGACAACTGGTCTTTACCTAATTGCGTCATTTTTGTTCGTGAGTAAATTTTGTGCTTGGGAACATACACCCTATCTGTAACGCTGTTTGCATTGCTCCAGTTCGAGCCTTGGCATATGATTACATCGTAAGGGACCTCTCAATTGCACAACTCGAACCAATACTGAAATTTACACAGCTTTATCCAATATATCCTCATGGCACCTTCTTATATCAATGTACTCAATGTTTACGCTGTAAGTCACCCTACCTCCCATATTGTGATTCGTACTAATCATGTTGTGAACAGTTTGCCAACGTTCAGTAAGCCCACATTCTATATCTCCTTGTTTTGTCCACTTAATGGATTTCCAGTGACGTATCATGGGGTACGAAGGGTGATAATGCACCTGTGAAGACAGATCTTGGGGTTGTTGCCAAGCCAAAGGATAACAATGTGGATGTGGTTGTTCCAACTGAAGAGAAAGATTTGAATGCCGCTTACGAGGATGCCCTTGCCGTACTTGAGAGGTGAGCAATAATGTTGGTTTAGCCCTCGGGAAGTTGACGAGAACGTGCGTTTTCAGCAAACCCCCACCTGCTGAGGTCAAAGTGGACGCTGGTCTGCAAGAACAGGATTACTACAAGCAGGTCCGAACCAAGTAGGCGGCTTTTTTTTTTCTCTTGTATGCGATGGTTCAAACTTACACTCTTTCACGCAGCGTAAGCATCTTCTCACCAAACGCTTTATGTGATGTTTAGTTATTTACCTGCAGGTTTTGCTGGCTTGGACTCTTTCGAACGTAAGTCCTGAAGATCCTTCATTCCCGTGGATACTCATCGCCTGTCCTGTTACCAGGGTGCTTTGGCGGTGGCAATTCAGTGCGTTCCCTCCCAACAACGTTGTCCCAATTGTACTGGATATTGACATCTATTTCAGGCATGCGACAACGAAGGGCAGCAAGGCTGTTTCTGGGTATATGGCCTTCTTGCTTTTCTCAGTGGCAGGACTTGCCTGTACGTCAAAGGCCTCATTCTTCTGTACCTCTGTCAACCTCATCCCGCCTTTCACAGTCTTCCGTTTTTGCGGATCAACTGCATACCTTGTTGTTAGGTTATTTGCAGGAGAGTGATCACATCCTCGTTTTTTGCTATCGATCTTCTCACTTATGCCGCTGCGATTTGGGACACATTGATGGACTATTGGATCTAATTTCGTATGCCACAAACATTGCCAATATATATGGCTGTACTTGATTTATTTGGATCGCTGTGAGCATGGTGCTGAACGCAAGCGAACATGCATTAGCTCGTTGGTCATCCAAGATACTCTGTCATCATTACAAACATCTATATACAGCGTTTCTAATGTTCCAGAATGATTTGGCGGTGCGTGTTAGCTTAATATCAAACGAAGTTGCGAAGAGGCAGCCACGAGCAGTGGCATTATCGACTACCGAGCTTATCTAAAACCTGGACTCTACAGAGGTCGGTTTTGATAACACTTCCGAATTTCGATATCCCGAGGAAACTCTCAGGTATTGTGCACAGTATCGTGACCGACGGTAATGGGGAAAAAGAGGAAAGCTTCAACTATTGTGAAAATTTAAAAAAAAAAAAAAAAGGAATGAGATATTTTTTTTTGTGTGTTGGGTGCTCAAATTTGGGAGAGCACGTTGGCGAGAGGGATTTTAGCGGATTAACACGGAGATGAGCTTTTAACGACGTTCCAATGCATGGCATTGCAATCAATTAATTAATCATGCTCGTTTCTTGATCGAGCGATCAGTTGGGGAAGACAGCTACAGGTGGCCGCGACGCCGAATTGGGGTGGATTAGATCCGGGCTACACTCCTCGTGTACACCTAATGTATGTTTCTCGATGGCTGCATGTTAGAAAAGCTTTTGGCACCATGCAGAGACCAGACATGCAGGGAAATTAAAAATTGGCCTCGTGGTCGATCATGATGGATGGATGGATGGATGGTGGACAAAGGCGAGGCGCGAACACCCGCACGCGCACGTACTAGTCTCGGAAGGAACTTGGCCGAGGTTTCATGCAGGGTTCCCAGTGGGATCGCCATGCATGAAACTTATCGGAAACGCGAATGGCTTCCGTGAACGAATTCTCCAATATTATATGGCCCGCAAACGTTATCCAGCCCCAATGATGACGGTGCAAAACAAAATTAAAAAAAAAAAAAAAAAAAGCCTCCAAAACCACCTCATGCATGCTCAGATGCGCCCAAATCTTCAGATTTCATACACTTTCCGGGGTTAGTTTTCAAGTGCGTTTTTGACGAATAACGTTACAGATATGCGCCATACAGTAGGCACACCCCAACCATCAAATCAGGAGAAATACCACTAGAAATAGGTATCCTAAGCCGGTACAACAGCCTGGTTAGGTGGTAGACCTCTTCGTCAAAGACTTTCCATGCCCATCCGGGTCCGGAGCTGCCGTAAAGATGGTATCCCGGACTTCTTGGTTCATGAAACTACTAGCGTATTCCACCTCCTCCTTGCTGGGGTTGAGCGAAATTTGGCAAGGGAACAGGGAATACTGTAGGCACTTCCGCCGGGCATTTTTGGTCCTCATGAGTCATGAGCTAGTAAACGCCGGGAGAAGACCATTCTCGGGTTGGAGCGAGGAGGTATAAGTTCTCCAGCACATTTTCCACCTCCTGAAGCCCCATATGTTCTGGGGGGGTTGGCCTCCTCCGTAAGTTTGCGGTAACACTCCGGATTTTGCGGTCACGCGTCCAGCTAGGTGTAATGACGATGGATCGGTCGAATTCCCTGGTCCAGTCTTTAAGGGCCTCTCTGGTTGTGCGTAATTCCCGATAAGCTTTGGATGGCTCAAGGTTTTGATGCGCTGCAGGGGTTACAGGGCTGATTCTTGAGCAGGACGACGCAGCGGAGGATTGCTTACATACGCACCACCAGATCGCCCGCCGAACCACAAGCAGCTTTGGCTTCCATCCCGGAAATTGTAATTAACACTTCGATTGCTGATTGAAATTCAATGCCCACTGCACAAACGAAGGTGGCCAGATCGAGGAGTTAAGTGAGCCATTGCTGAATGCTTCTACATTACGAAGTCATAGAGGCTGGATGGGAGTCCTTAGTCAGTACTTCATCTACCGGAAATACACGTGTGGGACCTTACCTAATGTCGTTGTGTCATGCTGCATGTGAAACCCGATGACTTGCCGATGACCGCAGTGCCGGCTCCAACCCAATAGACTGCCTAAGTGCCGGCCGGGTCCTAAGGGATGTGTGGCCGTAGACTCGCCTCAACCTCAACTCTTACTCAGACTTCCCTCACTCCCCGTATAACTAGCTTTCTCCTGTCCCACTTTCACACCAATTTTCAGTCTACGCTAACAGCCAGTTCAGATACTAGCGTTCAACGATGGCTGCCGCTACAACGAGCAATTCGCCCACGACTAAAGAGAAGTTGAAGCAAGGATACAAATCTGTCGAGACCAGGGCATGGAAGGTATCCAATTTCCTTGGGACTAAGATGAACTACTTGGCAAGCAAAGTCGGCTCCGAGGTAAGGTCCTCACTGCTGTCCCCGACTTGGTCTGGAAGCTGCGTGAAAGATCTGATCTTTACCATTGGACGTACGGCGGTTGTGGAATAGGCGTTCTATCCGCAGCCTCTTGCCGTTGGTGCGTTTGATTTTTCCACGACCTCTCCCCTCTCTCTGCACTCCCTATCTAACTCTTTCACCTCAAACAGAGGTGGAGAAATGCAGCCGTATCCTGCGCTCATTCACCAGTATGTATAGATCCTCAACCAAGGCCCTCCCTAATCCCTTCATATCCATTTCACAACGTCTCTCCACTGCATGAATAGCTGCAAGTGAAATACTCGAGGTAGAGACGAGCGATGGGAAGACAAAGAAGAAACAACGTGTTGCAGTTCAGATTCCACAGAGAGTATGCCATATCCTCTTCTCTAATCCTCCTTCCCTTCCCCACTCGCTGACATGTCCGTGGCCGATTCGGCGTCACTTGTCTCCTTTTACAGCTCCTGATATCGGCTAAAGGTCTGTTATCTCACTCTCCCTGGCACCCTGGCACTCAATAGTTCGTTATCTTCCTTTCACCGTAAAAATCAATTTAGGGTTGGCAATTTACACCGTGTGCCGAACGGGGCTGGGTTTATCAGCTGCCAGTGGGAGTGGTGTCGTCATTGCCAGGAATCCAGATGGGTGTACGTACAAGCGTCTATTATATATTCTTCTTCATATCACTGATTGCTGCTTTTTTTTTTGGCATTTTTGGCATTTTATCCCCGCGCGTGTGTGTGTTCTGTTCGGGAATGAAACGTCCGGGTGTGCTTGTCCTCATCTTCCGGTCCGAAAACCACAACCTCCTGGGATGGGCTTCTTTCAATAATTCGGGGGTGTCTTTTTGTTTTCCAATGTGAAATTCAGCATGGGGATCTCCTTCCGGGATTTTAATCCACACCATCGGATTTGGGTTCCTTGCAGGTGTGTTTTTTGGAGTTTTCACTCTCCTCTCTTATTCGGAACATGTCGGCGAGGGCGCGAAGATGAACGATGACAGCCCGAGCGAGACGAATTTTGCGCTCCGTTTGGGTGCAGGGAGTGCTGAATATAGTGGCCCAGATCGCCAATCTATATTCCTCGTCGCACCCCCCCCCCCCTCACTGCTCTTTATCATACTTTCAGTCGATATTTTTTTTGCTCGTCGATTTACTGACTGTAAAACAGGCGCAGATATATACGACGTTGTCTTGATTCTCCGGAATTCGCGAGCCGTAAAGGCATTTGCTAACCCCAAAGTATCAGTAGGCGGTGAACTGACCGTAACTGCCGGACCGATAGGCGCGGGTGCTGTGGTGCGTTGTTTTTTTTTCCCCCTTTAGTGTATGGGGATCTCAAGGCTTGTTTTTGGTTGTTGTGGTTGCGGTGGCGTATGGTGGTGGTGGTTTGATGGCTGCATTAATGTTGTGGCAATCGTCGGGGGATCCGTTAGGTTGACACGGGGATTGAACTCAGTCCAGTGTTAAGTTATATCAAAAGTCGAGGGTTATACGGCGGTGTCCAGGTAGACGGTGCGTGTGTACCTTCCTTCAGTCGTCATTTCTGCCTGAATAGCGTGTCTCTCATCCCTTAACTTTCTTTCCCCCCCCGCCCCTCCCCCTTCCCAGGTAACATCGTCATCGAACGGAGTGACGAAAACGCGCGCTTTTACGGACGAAAGATACGTGCGAGACAGATTTTGGGGGGGAATATCGAACGCCCTTCAGATGCGGACATACTTGTGGCCACGATCGAGAGTGCGGAGGGGAGACATATCGAGCCGATTTTTAGACCGAGCAACATTGTGACTTTTGGCGATGATGACCAGGAAGAGGATATTATCGCTTCGCCGAAGGTGGGAGAGAAGTACTAAGGTAGATGACGTTAATTCGAAAGATTGGTTTTTGTTTTTTTTTTTTGGCGATATCGCCTTTTTTTTTTTTGGTACTTTGTAACCCGGGTCAAGTTGTTTCTTTTCTTTTCCCCTTGTCTAATATCATGGTTCTCTGTTTGGTCCCAAGATTTTGTACTGTACATTTAATCCACATATCCCTCCAGTGTATTCATGACCATGCATGTTCAGCATCACGGAATTACGCATTCACTTTGCGTGGCGGATTGACCCCCCGGGCCGTTGGCCGATGATATGTGGGCTGGGGATCGAAAGTCCTACTATGAGTAAATGGCTCCACTTGGGCTTCTCTAGAAGGTGTGAGTAGGAGAAAATGTGGAAGGTCGTGCCCTTGTGGGTTTTGGAGCGTGCATAAATCGGTGAATGAATGAATGATGGGTACCTATCAGACCGAGACAGCGGGTTCTAAACGGGGTGCATGCATTGTATATGCATCAGGAAAAGATCCATTTTTTTTTTCTTATTTCCTTCCGGAGGATTTCTTCCAATCCAGACAAGCGACGCTCACGAAGAAGCAAATCTGAATGGGGGTCTTTTTTTGGCCGGAAATGATCGTTCTCTGTGGATTACTTAGTACGTCGTAAAGAGTCTCTCTCGGCAGCGACGTGACTATATACTATGGTCCTAGGATTGAGATTGAAGTGTAAAAAAGTCCTTCTCCATGGGGACTGGTACCCATGCTATGCCATGCTGACGCTTCATACATCCCGATGTAGTGGTCTGTGACGACGTGATGCTGCCTGTGGGGAGGATTGAGTTGAAGGGTTGTGTGTACTTTGTCGTCTGATTTTTTTTTTTTTACCCCCATATTTGGCGTATGAGAGGTATGAGGTTTAACTGCCATCTCATCGCGGGTGGAGCCAAGGGATAGGAGGTATCCTGGAGCCGTGCTGCCTTCCGTTCACGCCAATTACAGTTTCGTTTTTTAACCCCCCATCGTAACCTCATGCATTATTGGGCCCGTTCCACGCGCCTATAAGTCTTCATGCTTGCCATCCATGTACGCGCATAAGTGAGTGCAGCCTGGTTTGATATACTGGCTGTATTCTATACATTCACCCGTTGGAATCGACTCTTTGATTCTGAGTCATTCCAACTTAAGTGGCGTAGTCAAAGGATGTGGATCTCCCAACGACTCAAATGACCATCCCACCAGCTTCGTCTTCATCGAGGAGATATCGCTATCGTCGCCCCAACCACTGAGGTGCTCTGGCGGAATGCAAGTTGGGATAACGGTCGTCCCTCGATCTATTCCCCAGTGATTCATCAAATTGACGATGGCGCGAGGGGGAAGGGGTGAGACGACGTTGGTACTTATAGAGGATTGCGACATCCTCGGGGCACGCATGCGAGCATGTGAGTACTTCTTAAAGTGTTTGTTACACTATCACACATGTTCTTGTGCCTAATTTTCAACAGGATTCTTTCCATCCTACCGTGGTCAAGTCTTCATCGGGTACTGCCATTACCCCCTCGATCGCATGGTCTCTCGGTCCCCGGTTCCAACCGGGTTCTTTCTTATTTTTTTTTCGATGTTTCCCTTCTACCGTACGGATCATCAAAAGATGGTTCTTGGTAGCTTGCCTTTTCCCTCTACATTGATTTTCATGATGACGTGGAAGTCATTTAGTCGTACTCTGGCGGAGCCGGCCGTCTCAAATATTGTGGTCTAAGAGGTTTCAAGGACTCTTTATCATCATGGGGAAGGATGATAATGGCAAGGAAAGATGTGAGAAATGACGGGGACGATGGCCGATGAGAATGTGATGTGGTAAGCATTATGTAATCTGTCAGCAAGGGAAACCTGCCACAGCGGGCCCATGCTTTCATCTGGAGCCTAGTTACTCTGCTCCCCAACGTAGGAATCGATCGAACTCCCGCGTGACAACACACTTATCATTTACCAATGGAGACTCCGAGGAACCTAACCGTTTCCTCGGTTTCGCTCAGGCAGGACTCCAGCCTCTATGACCAACAAAAAAATATATGGTTTCGCTGGATTTTCAATTGGGGCTGGCTGCTCATGCATACTTATATGGAGAGGTGGGCACTCGCTAACTGTGCTGATCACATCGTGGTCGAATCTCATGACGCGGATGGCCCCACCGTGGGAAGGCAAGCTGGCCATGTCTGCCTGCCATTCTCCAATGCGGCCTCTCAGTTGGTTTGAGATGCTGTCTAGGCGGCGGCAGTGGATTTATTCATCCTATCTCTATATATGTGCAGCACTTACACACCCATACGGTGCCTGTGCGAAGTAACTGGTATTTGTATCACTCGAAACAACTTGTTGATCGGCTATGTGGTTCCCCACCCCTGCACTGTGACAATGAGTCCATCGTCCTATTCTGCTAGAATTTAGGCTTTGATTCCTGGCGCCCTTCGAGCCCTATCATCCACTCCTACTTGGCTAGGCCGTCGCTTCCGTGACATCATTCACATGGTGGAGCTAATGAGTGGTTTCTGCTTCGTTCCAGTCGTCGCCACCCGGTTTATCAGAGAAAACACACGAGCCTAGCTTGTAGGATTCGACGTTTCCGTACGGCGTGTATTGCATGGCTGACGCTGTAGCTTAAGTCAGGGTGTGGTGATCAGCGTTATTAATCTCGACTCTCTGTTGTGATTTGCGACCAGATACATAATTAATTAATCACAGTCCCTGATCGGAGTGAATCTGTTCACATAGCCAGTGAAATTGATCGCAAGGTTCATGACAGCCTGTCTGAGGCGCTTCTCTCATTGATTGACCAACTATCCAGTCCTGGCTGGTCATATTCATTTCACGTAACGTGTAATATGTACCCCGGTTGTTCGCACCAGAATGAAGACCGGGTGAGTCCCCGAAGACGGATCGTCATGGCTTTACGAGTAGATGTTTAGACAATCTTTGTTTTGTTCTCGAATGTGTTCCACGCAGTCAATGGAAAGCTTGCGTGCGCAGCGTACCGCACGTCGTGTGGGGTCGTGCAGGGGGTAACGCACTGGTCATCACATGCAGCAGCAACCAACACTATGAGCCTGGGAGAACTTCTGCTTGGGGCTTGGCACGGTGCACCGGTCCAAGGTGAGTGGGGATAGAGACTTCATTCGGCCTCCCTGTAAGATGGTGATGGACTGGCCTTCAAAATTGACGGATTCACACCCTAAAACAACGTGGTTATCAGTGCGCGTGAGAGTGCATGAGATCGATGTTGTTCAAAACATGTTTTTTTGCAATGCGCCGACAATTTTTATCTTCAGAGTCGACCGCTACGACCGAGCCACGCTACTGGGTTCAACCGATGGGCTACATCGAGGCACCTTCACGAGCCCTGTATGCTGCAGACACAGTGGAACATTCGATCCATCACAGCTGGAAATGACAGCAAACCCTCGGTGGAGGTGGAATTTGCCGATTGTATTAAAATACCAATACACGTGTATTAAGGAATAGACGCTTGCGCTGCAGCGAAGGTAAGAGTGAGCATAACTACCATTACGGGCCACATGTTCCACATCCTTCGGCCGCCTGTGTTGGCCGCGTCTATTGGGTCTGTTGAGCGTAACCCTTTCAGGGAGAAACACACATGGGTTGCGCTGGTCAGTCTCTCAAAATCCACACGCTCATATATTCCATCCCGGCATAGGGTTTAGCCAGAATTACCTTTCATTTCGATCCCACCATATTTCTGCTTCTCAGCACAGTTGACGACGTGATTGCCATTCACGATTCGGCAAGCAAAAGGTTTGTGACCGGAACTTGTTGCCGATCTAATGCTTTTCCGAAAGAAACATTGGCATTCAATGGATGGCTGACCTTGGTCCTATAAAGGGTGTCATCTACTGGCGAAAGCCTCCCCGTACCTCCGTGCCCTATCCCATCGCCTTTGGGTTGGCTAAGAAATGCAAGTCCTTTTCCCTCTTGAATATTAATTGAAGGAAAGTGAACCAATTCATAAGGCTCGCTTCTGCACCGCTTCGTTGACGCACTTGCGGCGTGCGCACTCTCTTCATATGTCGCTCCTTTAAATCCGCCTACAGTATCGAGATGACATCCTCAACATCCTCTGCCTCCGCCTATGACCGCTCAACCTCAGTCACTCAGAACTTCACAACTAGACGTGTAACCTTGACCGTCCCCCTCCCAATTTCTGCCATAACGACAGCCCTCGATGCTGAGCTGAAGGCTGATAAGAATCAACCAGGATCTTTTCCGGCGGTCGTGCGCAAAGCCCTTAGGACGGTTCATCCAGGAGATAGTAATTCTTCCGCCGTGCGAAAAGAACGGATCAAGAAAGAATTCGAGTCTTTAGCGAGGGATCATCTGGGCGAGTGCGATTTTATGTAGGCAGAACAAACAGTGTTAAACTCGGATGATTTTCGCTGATATGCAACGATGATTCCTTGCGACAGGGTTTTCGATACTCTCCGTCATAGTCCATGGTACAATCTATATCGCCCGGAAGGCGTAGCCCCTGTCACAACCACACGCTACGTCTATGGCAATCCCCTCATCGCACGGACAATGATCGAGCATAACTTTGTCGCTGGCTTACACGTTCCAACAAACCTTATTCTGATTGGAGACGAGAAGCAAACGTTCATCGTTTATGACGTTCCCAGCAGTCTCATTGGCGTTGAGAATCCAGTGATCACTTTTGAGAGTCAGCCTGAAAGTGGAGGATTGGAAAGCTTAAGGGCGGCTGCTGAAGTACTGGACAAGAAGGTTGAGGGACTATTGAAGACGGTCATTCAAAGAGCCGACGTGCTTACTAAGGCGAAGCTATAGAGGCTGCTACTGTACTTATTGCTGGCCTCAAGAAGCTAGCTTGTTTCCTAGTGATATATTAGTTCTAATCGTGATCAATTTGTCTAGATGACAGAACATATTGGTTTTAAAACAAGTTTCCGACCAAAATCGTAACGCGAATACACCACCACACTCATTATGATCCCCGTAATTGCGGCCGCACTGCCACGCCGTAGAGAACAACAACCCACAACAGAAAACTAAGGGTAGATGAACTTTGTTTTTAAACTAGATCCCATGGACACCTTCGCCGACCACCTTCCACGTTCTTGTCATATACGGGCTGCTTTAGGGCTACATCGTACCGATATCCCCCGGGCCGAACCACGACACGACAGGGATGGTTGTAGTTTTTGGGTACCACTACGTATCGCCCTCCTCACCTTTCCTGATTTTGGTGAATTTTGCTGCCGACTGACGATAGTTTTACCATGTTGATATAGTGACCCTGCGCTTGATCCGAACCCGATTAAGCACGACATCGAACACTCACTTCTACATACATCTTCTTCCCTCCAAACAACCGCTCCCTCGTGTGGAACTCTTCGAATGATTCCTTCGACCTCCATAGCGTTTGGTCCGGTTACAACCACGGACGCCTTCGTCAGATCACTGCCGGTGCCCCTTCCTGTCCTGTTGAAACTGTCATCGGGGCTTTTGAGAGAGACCTACGCGCACAGAAAAATGCTTTGGATCATTTGCGGCGCTTGTGGATGAGGTGCTGCGTAGGAGGGAGCGAGGCGATGACCCCATGTCACTATCACTGCTGCTCTGACAGGGGTTACTGAGACATAAAGCTCATCATGGTACAACCTCTTTCAGGATTCAACACTAAGCCAAAGACCCTCATCTGCTATCTGTACGGTAACCCGTTCATAGCGCATGTCCTGATCGGCCGTTCGTTGCTGGTCTCCAGGCTCCGGTGAGTTTTTTGGTCATTGATGATAAGGGTGATACATATATGATCTTCCCGGTTCCCTTATCGCGGTGGAGGATTCTTCTATACTGATTTCGTCCCGGGAGGAATGGGAAGCACTTCAGTGTTGTGCTCTTAGTCTAGATGAGACAAGTCTTTGCAAAGGCCGCGGAGAGGACCAAAGCAAAGCTTTGAATTTGCCGTGATATCTACAAGCTCCGTCAACCTGCCTGCTACCGCCAGGATTGGGTCCATGTATGTATGATAACCCTGTTCCGGAATAAGATGTGCTAGAGATGTAATTCGGTTCTTCAGAATGAGACCTGCTTCTCTACTGCAACGGTGGCGACACCAACCGACGTCGAGATCCAGAATGCTCTCACTGACATTAATTGGACCAGCACATGGGGTTTCTCGCTTCTCAAAGATGGGGCTAGCTAATGAAATCCATTTCAGTTTCTCGTGACATACATGAGCATGACCCGTCAAACTCTTGCGCCAGCGTTCCGTCCATAATCACTGAGAACACTAATCTATAACAATCCGACGGTTTTTTTATGCTAATGACCATCCGTTATTTACTCACAATTGAGAAGATTGCGAGCACAAAACCACCCGAGATCAAAGACGATTGCTGATCCTAAACTGATTCATAGCGCGGATCGGTTGACTAGGCCACATTTCTTGGTGACTCTTCGATTTTCAACGGATATGATGTGCTGTGTAGCGTCGGACTGAGAAATCTTCGTCACAAAGCACACCTTGGAGTGCTCTCCAATATTGGCAGGTGGCTCCTGGGATTGTGAATGATCAAGCCAAAACCGAGGCAGATGGACAGCCATGATGATACTTGATCACTGGAAGTGCATTAACACACTACCGGGATAGCGGAATGAAGCGCATAGAACTCCTAAGCGATCTAGTCAAATTTGGGTGTATGAACCCGCAGGTGACCCGCAACGGAGTTTAACACGTTCTGTGAACACCCAACCTGTTAATAAGCAGGCTCTCCAACAAAACTGGGTGCGCAATTGGCATGCTGTTCAAGTTGGAGTTGGAGAGGTGATGGCCCAAGATCATGGATCCGAGTGTTTTATGTCATTGAATGGCAGCAACTGGTGCCAGAGCATGATGCGTTCTTCAGACACCCTAGAAAGACGTTTAATTTCACTGAGTGATACACTAGGAGCAATCGAGCCGAATCCGGGATGTATGATGGGTAGCCAGCCTGTGCCAGACTTCGACATTTAAGTTTAGACGGTTCGATGGAGTTGGAGAATTGGCTAAGCCAGCCGATTTCCGTTTCCACTCTGACAGATGTTGATTCGGAATCAAACCCCGTTCCTTTCAAACCATTTGAAGCATTGGCTGTCACAACCAATTTTCAATTTGCTGATGCATTAGGATGCATCGACTCCGCAAGATTCCCAAGTGGTTTAAATAGCCAAATCTGGGGTTGTGCAATGCTCCGCATTTTTTGTGGCTCTCGACCGATGCGGGCTAAAGGCGGGCCGATGTCAACCAGGCAGGATGTTACCCTGCGATTGTGAGAAAGGCCCTTACGACGGCTTAACGATTCTCCTACCGCGCAAAAAGAGCGGATCAAGAAAGAACCTGAGGCTTTGGCCAAGGGTCATTTCGGCGAGTGATTATGTGGCGGGACAATCTCCGACCCGAATGATTCGCCAACATCAACGGTTGTTCACAAGGTTTTTGACGACCTCTGTCACGGCCTACAGGGTACCCTATGCCGCTCGGATCTAATCACAACCACATTGCATCTGTGGTAATCCCCTCACTGTGCGGACAATGATCGAGCGCGTCACTAGCTTTTACCTCCCATCCTGGGGATGAGAATCAAACGGCCGTTGTTTACGATGTTCCTATAGTTTCGTTGGGGTCCCAATGGGCAATTTGGGAGTCAGCCCGAGAGTCGAAGACCGGGAAACGTAGAGACGGCCGCTGAAGAACCGGACAAAAAGGTCGAGAACCTATCGAAGACGAAGTTAGAGGTCTTTTTTCTCTGCTAGACTGGAAGGTGGGGGTATATCACAGTACGTACTTATTCTCTGCAAACGAGGATGTTTCCAAATCGCACCTAACATTGATGATATATTGACTTCCAATTGGGGTTTATCGATATCTAGGTGAGACGTTAGTCCAATAAACAAGTATTAAGGAAAAGTGGTAGCCCACCAAACTGGAGTATACGCGCACCTAGAAGTGGATTTTTTGTCGACAGTCAGCCCTACAGTTACTTTGAGGGACCACCCTTAACATTTTTATCAAACCCACTGAAGATAATCTGACCGTGATCGCACAGTGATTACGAGCCCTCTTCCGTTCGACACCAGATGAGATCGATCGTTCTCGCCATTTTCAAATTGCATCGTATGAGCCGAACCACACAATCCACGGGCGACTGTCTTAGAGTGCCATTTGTCATACTCTTGGTAAGTTTCGCATCTGCCATCGGTTGGCCTGTTGATTTACGTGACTGATGATTCGATCTGAACCCATTTGACACAGGATTGAATACTCACCTCTACAGCCTGTCCGCTTCTCTGAAAATTACCCTGCCCTCGTAGGATTATCAACCCCGTAGCCCCCAGTACTGTATTTACAACCACAGACACGTTTGTGGTGTCGTGTAAATCACTGTTAGTACTCGTTCCGGTTGATGCTATCGTCAGAGCTTTTGAGGAAAATATCTGCAGCGCTTGTGGGCGAGGTGCTCAGGACGAAGAGCTCAACTGGAGAATGATATCCTGAGACGAAAGAGGAATTCGTGTCGCCGGGCCAGTGATCTTATGTGAGTACTTAGTCCCAAGTTGATGTGGCCACTGTTCTGACCGATACTGTAGCTCTTTCTTAAGGTCCATCATGGCCGCTGATGCAACTGTCAGAATCTCAGTGCTGCGCCAAAGACTGTTATCTACTGCGTCTATAGTAACCCGCTCATAGTGCGCACCACGCTGAAACATTCCTTTGTCGCTCGTTACAACCATCCGACGAACTTTGTTGGTCATTGGTGATAGATGATGGTGACATTTGAGCTTCCCGGATCTCCCATTTCGGTGAAGAATTCTACTACGCTGATATCGTTCCAGGGGGAGCAGGATGCACTTAATCGGGGTGCTCTTGGATTGGACGCGAAGGTGGGCAAGGCGGCGGAGAAGGCCGAAGAAACGCTCTGATCTGGCGTGTTATCAGTGGCTCGTCGGCCACTCTCCTACCGCAGGACTGGGTCTATCTATGTATGATATCCCTGCCTGATATGCAGTGTGCTGGACATGTGCGTCGACGTTTCACATTGGACTTGCTTCCCTGCCATCACAACAGTGCCCCAAAGGTTCAGGATGCAAAATCTATGTCTCACTGTCGTCACTGCCGCTGGGCCTGTCCATTCCAGTAGATTTGTTGGCTTCTCGAAGTTGGGCCTAAGCGTCTAGGTACCCCGCGATTGGCACGCGGGGGCATGACTAGTCAGCTCCGCCCAACAACGTTTCATTCCCCATCACTGCCAAATACTTTACTAGTCCACAATAATTCGACAGATTTATCACCCCATGGTCTGCCAATCGCAACGTGAATTCATACAATTTGTTTCGTACACTCCATCCGGCGTATCTTTTTTTGCTTAACCCAACGATTTACATTGAGGATTCATTGGAACATCAGTGAAGCAATGGGACAGTGGGCTTCGTATCTACTGCCCTCTTGCTTCTCGACTGATGATTTTGGGGTCGTGTATCTGGTCTCCCCCGTGTTTCCAGTGGGTTAATCACGATCGTCCCCGCATGGGCCCGCCAATTGGATTTGCAGGGGCTTTCGCTGGCCATGAAGCCCATTTGAGGTATCTGCTGGCTGCCAATACGCCAATACTTGCATGTTCGCCCCCTCCCCTGCAGAAGCGTAGTGGATCCCCAATTGGGCGGGCTTCTGACACCAAGCCCGCAGCATTCCAAATTCCTGCCTGATTTAGCACCGTAAGGATAAGGGCCTCACGGAAGCTTCTCAACCAGAGAGATGGTGAAATGCAGCGTTTCGAGGGATTTTTGTAAAGAGCACAGCACCTTCAGGTGATCGGCAGCTCGCACCTTGTGACCCACGTTGCGCCACTAGGCAGGACTCCAGCCTCTATGACTTCGTAATATTATATTTGCGCCACGAGGCATTCGACAATGATTTCTCCCGTAGATGCCTACAGGGAATCTGGCAGGAAGACAAGGTGAAAGCGAATGCACAAAAATACCGTGATAATAGGCGTTTGGTCGATATACTATGGTGAAACTGCGTGCCCCGTACCAGGGGCTTGCACAGTAAGAGTAAAGCGAAAGGCATTGATTCCGAACCGACACATATTCCGGACGGTCAGCTCCGGGAGTGCCTCTCTTGGACCGAATTCACCATCTTTCGTAAGTGTACCCAGTGTTTTGGTGTTGCGCAACTCGAGTACCACCAAATTTTGCATTTGAGGACCAGGGTAATATCGCTGGGACTCGCTGTCGTCAATTGATCAATGCCCAGTGCGGCCTCTTGAGCAACGATGAGAGCGCTTTCTCAAACCAATCTCATGATACCATTCGGGACGTAGAATGCCGCCGTTGGAATTTATTCACAACTATGTTGGGACCTTTTGGAAGAACCGTACCTGAGTTGACACGCACTGTTGCGCAACTCCTGCTCAACATTGATGTTTCGATTCGCACGCTACCATTCCGAAATTCCACACCTGCCAATTCTTCGTGCTGCTTTCGTGCTGCTCGTCATCGTCCCAAATATAAGTCGTAAGTGTGTGATATGCGCAGCTTCATTGAATGTTTGTCGTTTCTTTTCTGGGTTGTAACCCTTGTCGGCCAGGTCACCCGAATTTTTGCAGCGAACTGGCTAAAATACTGGATGACTTTCAACAAAAACGAGGGTGGCGCACCGCAGCTCAATACAGAGGGGTTGCCGCACGGTCGAAAAACGCCCTACGCCCATCATACAATGATCAGCGTTCAACTGTTTGACAATCGCACGCCCTGTATTGGCAACGTGCTCCAGTGGGATTGATGGCTTGATTTTGGATGATGTGCTTGTCGCACCGGTCATAACCGAGGACCACACAGGACACGCTCAAGTCGCCGGAGCGATGGTTCGCACTAATTAGGACATAGGTCGACGAAAGAGTTTCCATTCGAAAATCGAATCTTTTTGCTAAATGGAGAATCCAGGTTCCTGGTTTCACTGTACAGATGCAATCTCGTTGTACCCGTGCGATTTCTCCTTAAGTTGGGCAACCCTGGTTTCAAGCCTTCATTTGACACAACAGATTCGATTTGATCAGGTGTAAAGCAACGAGGGCGAAGAAAGATTATGTAGTAGCCTCGCGTCAAGTCACCGAGGAAGGAGCACAGACCGAATGTAAGACAATACAATACCTGAAATGCGTTCGCTGTCCCAGTTGAGCATCAGCAGCCGGCATCACCCGATATGTGTTGCTTGTCTGACAACCCGTCCCAAGTTCTCGGCGCCAGAGACCCGTCCATCGCTGCATGAAGGTTCGAATTCCATGTGATAGAACCTCTGCCTTCTATGTGCTTTTCCTCGGGAGATGGCGGTACTTGATCCTAGTAAATCTTACATAACTGCGACGCTGCTGCTGAAGTGAGAGTATAAAACCCCTCCAGCTATCGATGTTTCGTATTCGGGAACCCTCGTAGCTGTCTACATCTTGACATTTCATTGCGCGTGAGACATCACCAGGATCGCGAATCAAAAAGCCTTTAATGCTATCCCATCGGTCGGCCGCACACTGAGTCCTTCAGCATTCCCTTATCTCATGCAACCGTTTTTAAATAGGACCCTGCCCTTGTCCAATGTCACAGGAATTAACTACTCTCGGCGCCTCCCTCTTGTTGTTTTGCAATACATCTTTGAGGTCGCGTGGAGAGGTACAAGTCGCGTGGAAGGAGTCGAAGATGCGGCTCCACACCATGTTGAAACCCTCACCTCGTTATCATACGCCCATGTTTGCAGACTATGGCGTCAGGCCGCTCTTTCGACTCCTATGATATGGTCCAGCGTTTGTTATCAGCACCTGGTCAAGGCAAACCATGGCTACAATATCATGCAACTTTATCTCTATACCACTAGATTCACTTCACACTATCCACTTTCTGTCGACTTCACCCTTCCGGCCCGCCAGGCCGATCCCCATATCTTTGAATTATGCACCCAGCTGGTCGCCCAGCATCTTGATCATATTCGAACCCTTCGCGTCAAATGCGACGACGACCTATCTTGCGTTCTCGGCGTGATCAGCGGTTGTCGAGCACCCCTTCTCCGATCTTTGCAAATCGAGACCCGAGAAGTTCAACCCGAGCACGCTGTTCCACGCCAAGTGGTCCATCATCGCGTACTGAGCGAAGCCGAGAATCTCGTCGATGTTGTTATTTGCGCACGAGATCGTTGGGATCCCTCCACATTTCCCAGGGTTAGAACTCTTCAGTGGATCTTGGTCGATGCTGATCCTCCTGAGTATTCCGCACAATTCCTCGCCAGTCTTCCGTACCTGGAGCACCTCGCACTCTCCGACCAATGTGGTAGTCAAGTCCCAGAGATATCAGGCTTTCAGAATCCCTCTATAACACAAGCTGATATCACGTCCGACGATAGCATTGCGATAGAATCGCTTCTGACCTCTCTCAGTACTGTTCACTCGTTGAAGGGCATACAAATCTGGGGGACCTTGATTTCCAGCCGATATCATCACATTTCGAATGTACGACGGCGTTGGATGCTGAGTTTCGAGTTTCCGCTGACGCGGGACAGTACGTACACCATGCGAGCGATTTTGACTCGTCCCGTGTTGTTCTCGTCCCAGAAGAGGTGGCTTTCGCCGGGCGTTTATGCGATCAGTTACCCTTCATCGAGGTAATGACGATACATGTCCAAGTCTACCCTAACTTCCCCAACGCCCTCCTTTACACCTTGGCTACCTCTACAAAGTGTCAACATCTGAAAACAATTGTTCTCATGGGTGCTCCGTCTGTGGAACAGACGACTCAGGCGATGGAAGGTTGGATGGGCGCGCTCATTTCCGTCGCTGAGACGCGGCTCAACAATCGGATGAAGCTGGAGACCGTTTCCATTGTGGGTGATTGCATGCTCACACCTCCGTGGGGAAGGATGACGCAGTTGCTGGGTTACATCGATATGTTTATCATTGAGAATGAGAGAAGGGTGTTGGAGTTTGTGAGGGATCATCCAGTGAGGAATTGGGATTTGTATAAGCAACTAATTGAGGAAGATTATTAGGGCCTTCTTGAGATTGTAACTGTCTTCAATTTCATCATGCAGTTTATATATTCCTTTCTTTTTGGTTGAATGATTCAGCCTGAAAAACGCTCACAATGTTTGGGAGCCTGATTTGCGTGGTGTTAAAGAAGAATGACAGAGATTGACCATTGTACTTAGATAGAAGGACCCATTTCGCATGCCTCAGCGGCAGGGCGTGTGGCTGGAATCGCCACTGTTTGGACTACGCTGATGTGTGCTTTAGACGTCAGGGGTTGAATACATACATGAGTAAATTCACATTACGTGCACCATGAGATGCCAAAATCACGCTGTCCCGAGCCGGATTTACCATAAGCACATACTCCTTGATGAATGAATGACATTTCAAAGCCGAATTCAGTTGAAAGGCAAATTAAGAAGGGGGGTTCAAAGTTGACTTTCAAAGATTAGTCGCACAAAGTCATGTGCATGGGTTGTGGCAAGCAGATCGCCTCGCAGAAGTTCCGGTTCATGGGAAGAAAGCAACCGAACTTCCCCAAAACGCCTTCACACACACTAAAGCTGTGCAGGGCCACTGCAAGAAGCAGCCTGGGATGATGGCTAACCCCTTTAATATATGATATTGAGATGCGCAGTTGGCGCCGCAGCGCCCGTGGTTCTAACGTGAAGCCAGGGGTGGGTGGATGGATTCTGTTCTTCTTCAGGATTAGCGGGTTGTGGGCGAAGCGGGTTGTGGGCGAAGCGTGGAGGTTCCACAAAGAAAAGGAGTCAACTATCTAGGCACAGGATTTGTTTACCAGAAGGTTGGGGAGCCCTAACCTAAAGGAGGAATGGAAAAGCCCATTGAATAGTGGTAGTTTGCAAATATTGTCAATCGCCAGGAGTCCAGTAAAGTAGCCTTGGAGAGCCCTGGCGATTAGCGATACAAATGCGTGAATTGAAATGGTCCCAGGACAAGCGCGCATCCCATGTGGCATTTGGTGGCTCTTGGTTGCAAAATGAGCTTTAGTCGCTGATAAGATGCCATCAGCCAGAGAGGGAGACTATCGAGGTGGACTTCGTTTGTGACTTGCCACAACGTTATCATCCTTGAGGCATACGTAACGGTTTGGGAGGGTTCAAGCCCTCACACGATAAACAAGGAATTTCGAAGGAACAGTGCTGATCAGAAGTGTGAAGCGCAAGCAACAAACAACTGATAAGGGACCCGATGATATCCGGTACTAATTTACATGGAATATTAGTGCTAGTTCCAATGCAAAGTATGCTAGGATTTGCCCTCCAGATTTAGTGGTTTGGCGGGGCATTGGAGCGGCCTCCTGTATCGAGGCATCATGTGGTGAGTGTTCATATGACGCATGTCTAAGAA
The DNA here is from genome assembly GCF_015039405.1 of Cantharellus anzutake. Classification (NCBI taxonomy): domain Eukaryota; kingdom Fungi; phylum Basidiomycota; class Agaricomycetes; order Cantharellales; family Hydnaceae; genus Cantharellus; species Cantharellus anzutake. The sequence continues at coordinate 300,873 of NW_024067044.1, forward strand.
AATCGCTGGTGCGAAAAAAGCTGTTGGCAGAGCTACTTATCACCATCAATGATACATTGTCTGATGAGAGCAGGAAGTTACGGTAGATCAAGTTTAGGTGTTTGTATGCAATTTGCTCCAACACTTTTGTTCGCCAGGTCGGAAGGTGCACTAGTGAAATGTTGTTTTTTTGTCTCTATTTGAGGGTGTCATGCACATAAGAGTGCGTGTTCTCGAGCGAGTCACAAGGAAATGATTCTGAGGGTTACTGGGGTGAAACCGGGTGGAGCATTACGAACGAAGTACGAGGTTTTTTTTTTTTAGTTTTCTAGAAATTCAAGATTGTTCCTTGTCGGTATGGGAGGAGAGGATTTGTGTGGTGGGCGCATACCTAGAACATCCCGAGCATGGGGGTGAGAAGAACTTGAGGGGGAAACACATAAAGAACATCACGACTGGCAGATGTATCATCAACTGAGTTGCGCAATAACGAAGGAAGGGAACAAGCCTCCTTAAACTTCCGAGCATGGAATCACAGCAGAATGCTTGGGACATTGACCTGTCATGACGCAGCCTCATCTAAGGGCTAAAAGGTGTTGAAGAGCCCATTTGATGCCACTCGGAGCAGGCCTAAGAGCCTATATCAGCGTTTGAGACAGAAGTATGTTCAGCTAACGTTCAGCCCATCTTCCCCAAGGACTTCTGACATGAAGATGCGGCGATCTTGCATGGGAATTATCCATTGCTGCTGGAGAATTGCTAGAGAAAGAAAAAGCCATCTGACGGTCACGGGGTTCACGCAACACCGCCACCCGCTTTTGTTTTGAAATTGAAATCTGAAAGGCTCTGCCTGCGTTGAGGGGCCCCTGACCCTATTTGGTCGCCTGCTTTGCCGCCTTTAATGCCGCCTCCCAAAACCTGGTTTAAGCCACCTAAGAGAAATCCCAAATTATTGCATGTAACCCAAGATAGATGGCCAGGAATGAGTTTGCACTTTGGCAGCATTGAACTCTCACCGTGCCCTCTGTGCAGCGCGCCGACGAGCAATAACGTGACACTGCTTGGAGCTATTTCATAAATTCATTATTATTGCAAATGCTTCCAGCCTGCTCCCTTCGTTTCCCTTCAACAACTAGCGGTAGCCGCGATCGTAAGACGGAGCGTTGAAGCATAAAGAGGTATGATTTAGCAGTCCATTTTGACATCGCGGAGAAGTCCAACCTCGTGTTGCTGATTGTCGAACGAAAAGAACATGTCGACCGGACTCTCGCTCACGTTGAAGAAAAACCCAGCTTGGAAACCCCACGGGCCCAAAGATGTGCGTCGTTTCATTCCTTTCGGAGGGTTGTAACCACAGACTATCTCACTCAAATAATTAGTACGCTCGTTCCGCGCGCAAGTGGGGCATTCAGTCTACCGAGCAAACCGCCTTCTACGTACATGAAAACACCCTCCTGCGCCGCACTGCAGTGCCTACTTCCACCGAGCAGGATGGAGCACCATCGGAGGCCAGAAGTGCTAAGAGGAGATCCATTTTTGCATCCATCTTCCGTGGAAGTAAGGATAAGAAGTCGGCGGCGGGAACAGCCAAAGTCCCAACTGAGGATGTTCAGAACGGTAGGTGTTCCCCTTGAGGAGGCCGAGAACCCGTCGTTCCTGGACAGAGTTCAGCTGATGCGGTGTATCCCCTGATTTGACATATCCCAATGATACTCGTTTAGATCTTGAATATGTTGTGCCTGTAACAATTGGCACTCCTGGCGTCACGGTTAACCTCGATTTCGATACCGGTGCGTTCTTTCACATCACCCTCACGTTACCTGCTCTCAATCCCCCTGTTGCTGATGCCTTTTGTTATGACCTCCTAGGTTCTGCCGATCTCTGGGTCTGGTCATCTCTTCTTCGCGTTAGCAAGGCTGTTCTTAAGAATCACCAAGTCTACAACCCGGCGAAATCCTCTACTGCTCAAGCCCAGAAGGGCCTTCTCTGGACCATCCATTATGGGGATAATAGTTCTGCCAGTACGCACCCTCCTCCGTGCACACCGTGAATAATGTTGTGAACCATTTCATCCAGGCGGAACCGTTTATACGGATACTGTCAAACTCGACACGTTGTCAGTGCCTAATCAAGCCGTTGAGCTCGCTTCCAAGCTCTCCCCGTCCTTCCTCAACGAGAACGCGAGCGATGGTTTGCTTGGGCTGGCTTTCCCTTCGTAAATTCATCTCTGTTCGACATCAAGTGCAATGGTAAACTGATTGTCCATTAATAGGATTAACACTGTATCGCCTACGTCTCAGAAAACTCCCGTGCAGAATATGATTGAACAGGGGTTGATCTCTCAACCTATATTTACTGCCAAGGTTCTTTCTATTCATTGAACTCTTCTGCTGTGTTTGACCTGCTACTGGTTTCGCGTAGCTCGATAAAGGCGACTCAAGTGGCTTCTACACATTTGGGTACATTGATCAGGCTGTGGCCGGAGATGTCTCCTCCATTCAATATACCGCCGTCGACTCCTCCAATGGTTTCTGGGAATTCCCCAGTGAGACGTTGAAGGTTGGGAACAAGATAGTTCAAAGGGCTAGTGGCAACACTGCTATTGCAGATACTGGTACCACTGTCTGTGCCTTCTGCATCTCGTGTTATTCCCTCTCGAGTACTGAGTTGTCCTTGCGATCCACTCTAGTTGATCCTCCTTGACGATGCGGCGTGTTCCGCAATTTATGGCTCTGTCTCTGGTGCCACACTCAACCATTCTTTGGGCGGCTGGGCCCTCCCGACCGACGCCACTTTGCCCGCTACCATTTCTTTTGCAGTTGGGAGCCTTCAGTATAGCATCCCTGGCGGCGATTTGATCTTTGCAGACGCAGGAAATGGCTTTTCGTTCGGAAGCATTCAAAGTAGGGGTCAAAATCCTCAGGATATCCTTGGTGATGTGAGTAGCAAGTACTTGCAGCCAGGATAGATATTTTATTGATGTGTGGGTTCGCAGGTTTTCTTGAAGCGGGTGTATGCTATTTTTGACCAGACCCCGGATGCGCCTAAGATCGGATTTGTTCAGCGTACCGACTGGTAGGGGGAATCCTCAGCATGACCTATCGTCCCTTTTTCCTTCTATAGTGTTTGATGGACCTAGTAGTGGTCTACATCCTTGACGAATCGCGACGACTCTTTCTTTTCTTGAACTACTAAGTCATGGATTGTCACTGTATTGTCTTTCGCGAATGATATCTTTCTGAGATTCGGAGGAACTGGGTATGCCACAATGAAAATTTGTGGCCGGGTCAAGGTCCGTTTCGCCTGACTCCGGGCCGTCAACGGTCGTTCCCTGCTGGACACAGAGATGTCTGAGGCGTATGACTGTGACTATGCCTCTACTCTCCGTATTTAAGGGAGGGGATCCGCACCTCTGACAGAGGCGGGTACCGCTCACCAATCGCAGCAAAGGGGAGAGAACTGTCCTTGACCGAGATACGTGCCAAGGATTCGACAAGGCTCAGAAGTGCACAGCGACGAAGGCAAGGTGTCGCTTGTGAACAATTCATACGTCATCCAAGTTCAGTGGCAAATGTGGCACAGAAGGGTAAATAGAGATCGAATGCGTCCCTTTGAGATGGATTGCTTGGACCTACTCACGCGACGAAGCTGCCCAGGACCTTGCTATTCGGACTCCAGACTCCAGCTCATGTTCGTAGCGGCAGTACCTCGAGGCGCAATAGTTAGGCGGGCGATGAAGGGGAGCATTCTCATTGAAGCGCAAGGCAGAATGTCTCACCTTCAGCCTTGCCGCTGCAAGAACTGGAGAAGCTCATGAGTGTCTCACAGGTGGAGCAGTAAAACGTAGCCATTCACAGCCAAATATCACAATCATATCGTAGTTGGTTGTGCATACAACAGAACATGGGTCTTCGCGCCTCGGTCATGAATAAGGGGTTCCGGGCACTATGAGTCCACTAGTCCGCCTCACTGTAAGCTGGTGGAGGGGGAGAAGGCGGGAAATACAAAGGGGCCAGGGTACTACAGAAGGAACGAATGTTACATGGCGAGTTACGCAGAACAACCCAAGTCCAGTTTGGATAAGACTTACTCATAAAGATCCTTGTCAGTGTCTAAAAAGACGACGAAAACGACTCGTTCTATCTGCTCGAGAGAGATTATGAACCTAACAGCAATGTAGAAAGCAAGAGCACCCACGTCTTGACCCTGGGGACTGTCTAGGAATTTCCTCGTTTCCGTCATAGCAATGTGAGTTGCGTCACGAATGGGGTATCCATATAATCCAGTGGAGATAGATGGGAACGCCTGGAGAGACATTCAGGAGTGAGAAGTTAAGATGGCATTATTCGCTTACTATAGACTTGATGTTTTTGGCATATGCAAGGTTTAAACAATTTCTGTAACACAGGGCAAGTAATCTTGCGCATTCCGCATCCTTGGACCTGGAATAGACTGGCCCAACTGTGTGCAATACATGGCGACTATGAACAAGTAATCTTCGTAAGTGTATGAGGCATGAGGCAGTGGAAAAGTAACTAACGCAGGGAGGTCATAGCCCGAGGTTATCTTGGCTTCGCCAGTCTCTGCTCCATCCAGAGCCTGACCTAAGTACAAGGGAATAGTAGACAAATCACGACACATATCTGAACACTCACATTCGTTAAGAAGACGTGGACCTGCAGCCCGATGGATAGCACCATCCACTGAAAGGCAACTCTATCATTGATACATGGTTGATGTGTCAAGGGACGTACCACCACCACCACCTAGCACGAACCGTTCAATCTGGCACGTCACTGGGAAGATAAGCACCTCTTACCAAGCAGAGTGCGATTGGCAGCGTTAACGATGGCATCAACCTCCAGTTTAGTTATGTCGCCTTGCCTGCAGAGCCAGACGCCCCAACAATGTGAACGCGCGATGGCGGGTCAGTTCCACCCTACGCACCATATGGATATCTGGCGAAGCAATATCGGATTGTGGTGTGCGGCTGGAGGATCTGGAGCTTGGATGTTCGCCGCCACAAAAGCCTGGGCTAATGTGGGGATGTGCTGCAGCGTTCTAACAGACATGGTAACGTGTGTTTGTTTATTCTGGATGGATCGCAGCGAAAAACGCTGCTCCGTAGTGGGTCCTGTGGGTTTAGACTGAATGGTCAGCAAAGAGGACCTCTATTTCAGCAAGGCATCTCAATTTTTTTTAAGTCCCCATTCCTCAAACATGGAATTGTGCACTAACATCTTTGTGTGGTATGCTGCCGTCCCTCACAACCCATTCACGAAAATACTGTTAGAAACCACCTCCGCCTAATGCGGGCATTTAGTGTAATGGTAACACACTCTTGGTACCTATGCAGGGTTCTGCAGTTTGACTCCCAGAATGTCCATATTTTAGCATTAAGGTTCCCAAGACCACATGTACAAATTCCATATATTTCAGTGTCTGCTCGCTGACGGAATTCATAAATGTTTCCTTGGCAGCGCTTTGTCTGATCTCAGTGGAGCATGTCAGGGACATCAAGGAAAGAAAGGCATGCTACTTGGCCTATCTAGAACAGCTAGCTATGTCATGTTGATTTTTTCAATTGTGTCACTGGGACATTCGGGATCAATAGATAACTATTTCTGTTTTTGATTATACTGTATGTTGATAATTATGATTGCTCTCGAAGTGAACGAAAACATGGTCATACCTGGGACTCTTGGGATACGTTTCTCTTGTGCTGTTGACTACCTCCTTCATCTCATCACTTGTCGTATATGTTGGACATTCTGCGGAATACACTGAGCACACCCAAATCCAGTTGCTGCCACGTGAGCTGGGCACATGAAGTTATGCATTAAATTGGCCGGCCTGACAAAGTTTCAGGGGGTGGCTCAGAGCACTAAGGACCCAAATCTGGCTGCTTCAGACCACATGATTACATGTAGGAGATTAGCAGTAAGTCCGGCCTGAATATAAATTCAGGGGGTGACAGCTCATGGGTTGTTGGAACCCTGGTGGTTTGGGTCACATGTGGATCACATAGTCAATCCAATGTGAAGGGGGTGTGTTGAAATAACCACCTCAGCCTAACAGGGCGTATGGTGTAATGGCAGTGCACGCTGAGTTCATGATCCAGAAGACTGGAGTTCAATTCCCAGTATGTCCAACTTTTAGGTTTCCCTAAAAGACCACGTGCAAATTCCAACAGTATATCAGTGCTGATCAGTCAAATATCGTGTTAACCTGATTCAAAATAGAATAATAATCAGCCACCACTTTCCAAGTTGATTCAGTGGGAGTAGCAGTCTCTCTAAAGCTCAATGTACATACGATATATTGATAGGGCAGGGGTATGGAATAAGCCACCAATAAATATTCCTGACACATGAAATGAGCTTTTTCGCACTTCACACGATGTACACTTCACATAGTTACCATATTTAGACAAGGATCACATGAGGTGTATACATTTCATTTTCCCACACTGCACATGCACACTTTGCACACTTTGCACACTTAGCCTGCTTGCCAGACTCCGTGGATGCGCCAAAACCAGGCAGCATTGGCAACGTAAATACCACTGAATTGTATTGATCACAGGTTGTTTATGGAAATAGACCTTAAACCCGATCATCTGCACGGAGTGGTAGTACTCCTCAGCAATTGCCAAATTTGAGATGAGTGTCACAGCTGTGCATTCTGGCCCATTAGCCACCCATCCCGATGCCACCCAAGCCTGTCTGTGAGGCCCTGGCCCATGTCTATGTTCCACCCACAACATCAGTTGATGTTGTGTTGTCTAATAATTATGTTGCGATGCTAATTTAGCGTCGCAGAAGCTTCTCTATTTATTTGTGCCAAGAATGCATTAGATTGTATATAAACCCTTGGGGTAGCTGTAAAAGGCAGATCAGCCTTTACTTCTACCCTGTTAATATACAGCAAATCAAAGCATACTAGAAATGGCTGCTGTGCAGCCCTGACCTTGCTTATGATAAGGCTTTTGCATGTGAAGTTAGTGGAACAGGAATGTTTTCTGCCAACATCATCGATCTTTCCATCAAACTGGTAATATCTTTCTGCACACAGGTGTTCTTTTCCCTTTTCTTTTTGTCTGCCATGAGCACGCTACATTCACCATTACCCGCCACCAGTTAGCTTTGCCAATGCTCTTCATTCCCCTAGCTTTATCCGATTAAACGGATGCACTTTGTACTTCCTATACCCCATCAAATCAACTGGTGTCATGTTGTCTCATACCCACTTTACACTGGCGTATGATTGGTGGATGCCACCTGTGGTGGCAAGAGCCCACTAAGTACTTTTCCCACCTTTGTTTTTCTTATCCGATTCTGGCTCGTCATCGGCTTGTTCGTCATCAGCTTGTGCAGAGTCGGCCACAAGATCAAGGGGAAGAGGGGAAAGGGATGGGTGAAATGTGGCAAAGGCTAGAGGGACAATGAGATCCGTTGGAAGGGACTTCAGATAGCGCTCGCATGCGAGCTCATACAAGCGGACCATAGGAATAGAAGTCCACTCAGCGTAAATGGCGTCCAGCCACTCAAACACATCCTTACATGTGTTATACCCAACACCCTCATCCCTATAACTCCACAAAGCCTCGCGATGCACGATCCCAATGACAGTGTCGATATATTCACATGCAGAAATCCACCACTGCGTGTGATCACCCAAAACAACAGCAGCCTTGAGATTGTCAGCAAGGACTCCTATCGCATTGTGAGCCTTTGTCATATCCATCCCTGGCCATCGACTTCCGGTCCCTCCGATCCCTCCGGTCTAACTCCGCTCCTTCCTCACTAACCTCGGAGCTCCCGTATTCCGTAATCCTCTCGGTACCCCTCAATGGTCACCACCCCCTCATTTCAATTTATTACCTACGCCTCCCTAAGTACGGAGCCCCAAAGACTTCCGGACAGCTCCAACGTCCGCTAGCACACTCCCGCCTCCGCTGGGCAATACACTCACCTGCCCTGCAGAGCCCACCTTCGGGCCTATCCCTCCTTTCTGTTTCTGGGTTATCGCCTGCCTTCCCGCTAACCCCGCAACCTGACTCGTCGGTAATATTCAGTCGGCTAATGTTTAACCCTGTTAGCTCCGCTCCGTTCGGCTCCGCCAATTGCGGACCCGTCTCCGCTGTAACCATATATATATCCAACTTGTACATAGGTTACACCCCAGTAATAAAATCAACTAGAGTTACCCCCCTTCGGTTCTGATTGCCAGTCAGTAAGTTAGGGCACGGACGTGTCACTAGGCACAGCGCTCTTGGCATAAGTCGCTGAGGCCAAAGCCCTCCACTATGGAGACTCTCCCTTGTCTCGAATCCGGTCTCTGACAGCCTTCTCTATCACCTCATCGCGTTCAGGTGTCTCCCAGTATTCCTCACCGCCCAGAGGCAGAATCATATCCCTACCATCAAGCCAGTACACGGCAAGTTTCCACAGCCGTGCACGAGAGAGAGTGTCGGAGGGCAAATACACAGGTAGAGTGCCGTCAGCGCGTGAATATTGCGTGGGGCTGGACTAGGATGTGCTGGCATGAGTTTCTCAGCGTGCGCAGGCACAAATATCGCGTGTGTTGCCAAAAAAAAAGCAGGTGGGGGACGTGGAAGATGTGTGTGGAAGGCCCAAAAGTCGTGGGTCTGAGCCTGGGGAGCCGTGAACACAGAGAAGAAAGTGGAGTGGGTGCAAGCGCGCGTTTCTAGGTGCGCACGGTGAAGGAGAGAACAAAGGAAGGTCAGTTGGGAGGTTCAAACAAGACCACCACCAAGCTGTTCCCTGGTTCTTTAGTTAGGATGGGGAAGTGTACTAGTGTTATTTATTGTAAATATAGTACCAATCCGAGTGTTTTGGCTAATTCTATTTTTATGGGTTAGTTTTAAAGTTCCTGGGAATTGACTTACAGATAAACCGAGCCCTGCGGAGCTGTTTCTTTATTGAAATTTCTTAATTTGTCTAGGTGTAATTCTGTGTAGCGTTGTTTAATTTGGATTTAAACTTGAATTTAATCTTCTACTTGGTGAAGTTTCAAAGATTCTATTCAGTTAATGAATTTGGATTGTGTCTGGAGTGTCCCTTGGGTTTGTTTTATTTTTGTCTTATTTTATTGCTTGTTTTAACAGTAGCAAGATAACTGTTTTGTGTTTACACTTTGAAATCTGGAGTGTTAACCAGCTCTCCTGTTGAAATATCTACTTAATATTTCTCTCCTTAATTGCTGCCTTTTACTACAGTGGCAATCTTAACTGTATATCACTTTTTCGCACTGGAGTGACAACCAGAAATGCTTGAGAAAAATAATACTCTATTTTCTTACTTCTCTAAGGGGGGCGAAAAGTCGCAGAAAGGGTCTCCCTTTTATACTCCTTGGGTCGCCTTCCTTTTTCACGCTCTACCTTCTATTTACAGGATTTATTTACAGTGTATTTTTCTCAAACTGAATAAAAAATGAAAATTTCATGCTATAGTTCTACTGTGCTTTTGCTGCACTGAACTGCGGTTCTACTGTGGTCAGACTGCGCCTAGAATCCTTATTGTCCTCCCTCACCTAAGCTATTTTAATGGTTAATTGGAACTTGGCTGTGCTGTATTTGTTGCAGTTACCTATTTCAAATTCCCTATATATACCATTAAATTTGCTATGACTCGATGATTCTGAATTCAAACTTCGCATTACTATGCGTACGGCTGTGCTGAGACCTTCAGCTGATTTATTCCAATTTTATTTAGTGACATTTAGTTAAAATGAGACTGAAATGGTAAATGAGTGAATTATTCAGGTTTAAAACTGAAAGAAAAAGTTGCTAGTAGTCAAGAATTACTCAACCGAATGTGTTATAGCTCTCCACTTCATTAGAACATCGTTCCCTAAAAGTCCTGCCATGGTCCATCGTAGTTTAGTGGTTTTCGTGAATTTCGTTCATATTCCCTGATTCCCCTTTGTATTATCACATCCTAATCCTCCATATGTATTGTTTGTTGTTATAGTAGGTCGTCCTTGAAGATATCATATTTTTATGTATTTTATTTAGGACTCTGGACCTCTTGAAGCTGTCTTCCCACGCGTTTTCAGGTTTCTAACTTCATGTCCTTGTATCTCATTCATTTCTGGATGTTTTCTCACGTTCTTGGTATCATAAATTTTTATTTATTCCCACCTTTCCAATGGTACTAAGGTTGTGTCCTATTTCCTGGTATTTGTTGAGTTAGCAAAGGTTCGCGCGCACATTCGGTAATCACGTGCGTCATTCCCATAGTTGTTCGTATGCGGGCGCCGTTCCGTTTAATTGTTCGGGATTTATGATATGCACGGGTGTTTATTTCTTTCATATGGGCTTCTGTGATTTATTTCAGATTTTTCCCTCATGATCTAAGGTTGTTTTGCACTTTCCGTGCTTTGTTTTGACCGGGCTCTTCCTTATTGGACGGAAATTGGTCTTCGCGATCTGCCAAAGTGCGGATCTCGGTTCCGACGGCCGGTTCCCTGCGCATCGCCACCCTCACGTGTCATTATACATGATGCGGATTTCTATATTCCCATCATGGGTATAACTTCACAATGGCTGGACCGTTTGGGCTGAAAATTTGCATAACTATAGTTCCCCATTTTTCATAATTTCCGTGTAAATTTCGTTGTATGTTTTAATTATGGATCCTACGCAAACATCGTCTTTTCCCTGAGCTCGGACTTTTGATGTCGCTATTCCCGTTATTGGATATCTCATTAATGCATGATCCTTTTATTATGAAAATTTGGGAGGATTAAGATTAGATCTCTTCCTTTCTAATGGGCTATCAAGCTTGTCTCGGTCGTTACTGGTTAATCTTCGCGCTTGCCTTTTAGACATTGTCCTCGTTTTGCAGGAGTTTTAGTCATATCTCCATCATTTATGGGTAGTTTCCCCTGTAATTACTTTCATTGAGTCCGTTTGGGGGACACCTACATTTCCTATTATGAACACGACTTTGAATTTTGCATTAGTTCCTGAGGAATCCTTGTTCCGTGGTACTTCCATTCTTGGCTATGTGTGCGGACGTGGGAAAGTAGTTTCCATGGAGGTTCTCTGATTGTTTTTATAGTCAAATCTTGGTCGATTGTCCTAATTCTTGGTTTAATATTTGCTATAAATTCCCCAAGAATTCCGTCTCGTTGATGGTAAGCTTGAAGTATTTTTGCTATTTTCTTTCTTTCAATTTATCGTGTATAGTCATAATAATTCGTAAAAAATTCGTTAAAATTCGTGTCCTTCTGTTTTCTCATATCTACTTGTCGTATGAGGTTTTGTGATTTATCTGGCATATTTCCATAATGGGTTTCCAAAGTGTGACCGTTATTTCTCCTACAGTGCCCACTTCATCGAGCCCACAGCCCGACAATGTAGCCCAGGCTACGTCATCGCATCCGACGCAGCAATCAGATGTCCAGATGAACAACCTGGAGGAAAACCCTCCTCTGGGGCAATGACTCCACCCTTGAGAAAAGGGAAAGTGACACGGTAATACGCCATCGAGGCACCCGTGAAAACACCTTCCCCCAACTCAAGGCCCCGCACACAATACTGTATGCAAGGAACCGCAAGTAACAATTGCGGAAATCTCCACTCCACCAAAAGACCCACATCCACCACCACTCGTGTGTAAACATCACTTACACACGAACCCTCATGGAACAAGTGAGGAACACCAAAGACATACAACCTTTGGGTCGAAATTCACTTTTCGACAAACTTCACTATTTTTCTCCCTGCGATACCAATGTATCGCCATTCACTTCAAAGTAATGGCCCACACTCATTTATTTCTTAAACCCTCCCTCTCTCCTTCACCGAC